>NC_083811.1:8260735-8860735 GCF_015708825.2 Lethenteron reissneri
CTAGCCCACGGGAAGTGCAATCGTTTTTTTTGCTTTTACTGCACAGCTGGAGTCCTAAGTCACGCGTTAACGATAAATGCAATTAAGACTTCCTTGAGTGATAACAGGTGCGGTGAAGTGAGTTGATATTCGGAAAGCAGGTGGCAAGCAGAGTTTGAGGTCCCCCGCCCCCCAAACCACCCCTCTTCTTCGAGCCTGTCCATCCACCATGGGAAAGGGGGCCTTGAGCCTGCGATAACGCGAATTCACGCCGGCACAGACGTGGCATAAACGCAGCGCCTGAGCCATTTGTCCCGTTGATAGCAGTGGATGTAATCGACAGGTCTTGACCAAAATCACATGCAAATTCACTTTCGTCAAGATTTTGACTAAAAACTTTCGTGACGGCAAGAATTCATATTCTTGGTTCTTTCGGTAAAGTCACGTAGATAGAAAATAAAAATAATAAAATACAATTTAAAATAATTAAATAAAAAATACTATTCTATATAATTTTAAATTTTTTTCTTTTTATTTTCTATCTACGTGACTTTACCGAAAGACCCAAGAATATTTCGTCAAGATGTGGAGTGGGCGCGATGTGTGGGATATTCCCTTATTTGTTTGTTTTTTTACAACAGAATTAAGGATGCTGTCGCAGTGTAATGGTAGGCACACACTCAACCTGAAATCATGGTCACCAGCTCGATCTCCCAACGTGGCATTTAACACAATGGCCAGGTGAATTAAATCCGCCCTCGCCTCTGTCCACCCAGCAGTATGAATGACTACACCACAGTTAGTTGATCGGCAGGCCATGTGTAGTGGGCATAGAGTATGTGTATTCCCACCTCTTCCAATCTATCTGGTCAGCGTGGAAGAGTTGGCCAAGTACTTCAACAGGGGCTCTCTAGAGCTCCCTCGAGTGGAGGCCCTTCAGCGAACAGTGGCGTGAACTACAAATTGCAGAACTGCGCCTCTACCTTTTACACAAGGATTGTGGGGGGTGAAAGGACATAAGGCATGGCTATGTGATATCTAGCTCCACACAATCCCTGCAGGGATTATTAGTGCAAACTGCCAAGGGGTGGCCAAATGGTTAGGTTCCTCTGTCCTTTATTTATGAGCCAGCCAGAATACCATTATAATACATCAGTGTGAGCTACCACTGCACTCTCCATGTTGCCAGACTTTGATAATGCTGATTTACCATGACAGCTAAAATACGCACAAAGGAAAACAAAATCCTTAAAAATTCCAAAGAAATAAAATTAGGTTCCAAACATGACAAGAATAATGATTTTTCTGCATATATATTTTTTGCGGCAAAAAGACCATCGCAGAAGACATTACTGTAGTTGAAACAAAAAAACCTCACATTTAAATGCTAAAAAGACCGAAATTCAGTGTGAATTAAATTAAAGACAAACAGGTACATTAAGTAATCTTAAAAAGTTGACTATTTTTTCACTTAGCAACTCCACATTGAAGTGGACAACCAAGTTTATTTGAAAACTTCCTTGGTGCACCTTCAAAATTGTACAAAACTATAAATCAGATAGAAAGCACACAAGCAATTCCACAAAATGCCTCTGTTAAAGAGATTTGTTAGGGAGCCCATGGCAGTCCCAGACAAATGGATTAGAAGCTGAACTGAACTAGGTAACATTCTGGCAATCGGTGAACAAGCAGCAAGTCAAGATGTCATCGATCGACGCGGCCAAAATTTCAGACCGCCACTGTGTGACTGGATGGACAAAAGAGGTGTCTGAGAAGCGAGTGCCATTTTTTGTTGTCATTCATTGCACAAATTGGCAGCTGTGAACATTTGAATAATCCGAGCTTTTCTTCCTTCCCTTCAAGTTTATTGCAAATAGAATGTATATATGTGTATGTATGCTGAACTCCTTTCGCATGGTGCGTTGCCAACCATGATCATTTACTCAGAGGTGTGGGGGAAGGACAACAAACTAAACCAAAATGCACTTAAAAAAAAAAGAACCGGGTTATCAATTTAGTTTGCATGGAACAATATTAACGATATTAACATTGACGGTTCTGCAATCACTTTTAATCTGAGCAAAAAACTCCCGAAGATTCCTGCAGCAGTAGCGTGTGGTGAAAGCTGGAGGGAATAAATGTTCAACACGCAGCCCAAGCCCAACAAAATACGCTTGGAATATTAACGTGTAGCAATGTATAAGCTCTACCTCCTAAATCCATTTCCTAATTTGTGCGTATTGACCTATCAAAAAGGTATTATGCATATTTTAGTGGGCTCATTACCGAGACCTATATTATTAAATAACATGGTGGATGACAGCAGCTTGGATTAATAAAATTATGTTTCAGGAAATAAAACTAATATACGTACAACTATAACATTACCGAATAGAAAATTGCGCATTCAACAACTGGTGCAAGCCCTCCGCACCATAAAAACAATTTATAATAATGTCATTTATCACCATCAGCATGCTGTCCATTACTGATAACATTTCACCAAACTTTTCACTGTGAAAAAAAACACGAGCAATGTAATAACAAAGCCGTAATGTTATTCTGCATCAAAAGAGCAAACAAAAAAGAGATGAGGGGAAGATACGTTTGGGGAGTGAAGCAGAGAAATATGAAAGAGGAAAAGTAAAAAAGGATAAAAATGATATGGATCGAAACAAACACAAGCAAATATTGAGATAGTGAGAAAGTGAAAGATCCTTCATATCGTAACACACTGCAGCTTATTACTGGGATATGAGAAAGAGATATAGATAAAGAGATTTAAAAAATATGATACACAAATAAACCAGGATTCATAAGAACATGTATTACCTCTGTTTAACACGTAGGCTTTCGCGACCAATATTATTCCTAATCAACGTTTTTGGGTTTAGATCGCGTTATTTATAAATGTGTCATAACCCTCCACCACCCTACACGGCCAATCAGTAAAAAAGTGTCACGTTGACAAAAGACAGTGAACTATTTGTCTTTTGTCAACGTGACACTTTTTTACTGATTGGCCGTGTCGGGTGGTGGAGGGTTACGACACATTTATAAATAACGCGATCTAAACCCAAAAACGTTGATTATGAATGTATTACCTCTACATGTGAGCACAGTAGGAGAAAAAGCTACGGAACTTCACAGAAAAACACTGAAAATCTATTACATAAAATACAGATATATAAATACAGGGTTATAAAAAAGCTCAATAATACATTTAACAATGAAAATAGATAAATATGTACAAAGCAAAAAATGGAATGACACGAACGCATACAGATCAAGACAGAGGGACCTGACACCAGCGATAAACAAAAGCGGTCCTGAGAATGACAAGGCGTGAGTGCAAGCGATAAACACAGAGCACGGGTCTCTCCAAGGTGACTTCCTCCAAACAAAGCACACAGCATGCAGAGTGAGTGGAGCTCTTCTCACAACTCCAGCTGTGAGACAAGGCACCGAGGATCAAACAACTCGCTCTACCGCACCTCCTAATGACGCCTGCAAAGGACGACACTGGAGTTCAACAAAGGCGCATGAGCAAAACCCCTTGTGAATCAAGGCTTGGGGGGGGGGGACGCACATTTTGATAAAAAACAGAAGTCACGATCCCAGTTAAAAAAAAAAAGTTTACACACGCAAAAAAGGACCAGCATAATTGCTTCTCAGCACCCAAACTGCATATAGTTAATTGCCAATGCGGTAAAACTGCTATGCTGTAAAATACTTGACGTTGGTGATGTTGGCAAGTGTGCATGCAACTACTCAAAGAAGTAGCTCTAATTAAATAAAACAGAACACAAATGGGAAGCTGCAGTAATCCTCTGGACTACGTAATTTCATAGACGGCCATCGACCCTATTACATACGAGTAACACGATGTGGATAAATACCTGATGAATGTTAACATCATTGTGCCTAGCCTTTACGTGGCCTCAACGTGCACATAGGCTGGCACAAGCGTCGTGGTGTTGTCACCGCCACTTAGTGGCGAATGGCGGTTGTTGTTGTAATTGCCTAGCCTTTGTAGACTATGAAATCGCATTCAATACTGACAGTCATCCAAGCTCTCAAAAACCAAGGCCTAAATAATATATTTTCCAAATGGAGACAATATTAACCATCCTAGATTTGCTGATGGAATCGTGATTGTAACATCGAAAATGGGGAGAACCTACAGGAAATGTCAGAGGAACTTAATAGGGAAGGCTGTAAAGCTGGGCTCAGGATAAATGAGCAAAAACAAAGATCATTTACAACAAGTTCGCGAAATAATTGTGTCAGAGGGACACGGCTGAAGCTCACAGCAGCATATGTACATATCTAGGGCAGCCTTTGAAGGTGGAGCCAGACGTAAATTAGAAAATAGAAAGGTGGATTAGAGCAGATTGGATATCTTCCAAAAAGCCAAACTTATATGCTTAGTTATTTCGGGAAAGTCACATAGAAGGGAAATAATAAAATATAAAACAATAAAAATTCTCACGACGTTTCGACTGCAACACAGGCAATCATCATCAACTTCGACTGTGTTTCAGTCGAAACGTCGTGAGAATTTTTATTATTTTATATTTTATTATTTCCCTTCTACGTGACTTTACAGAAATAACCAAGAATATGAATCCCTGCAGTCACGAAAGCTTTAAATTGTTTATGCAAAGCAACAGACGAATATGTCTAAGTAACATTATTATTGTTGTATTGAATATACTACCGGCTATGACATGAAGATAAGAGAAAATATTTTAAAATAAATTATTTAAATAAGCTTTTTTGTGTTACGTTTGTTGTCCTTTCCCCACGCCTCCAATTAGCACGGTTGTCTCCGTACGTTGTGAAAGATGTTCAACATACATGTCAAATTGGGCAGGATACGTCACTTGGAATGATGATGGCCAATTGTCAAGAATAGCCAAGGCAGGGAAGGTGCCCGAGAGGATGTCCACTGCTGATATGGAGCAATGCAATCGCTCAAGTGCAGTTGTCATGAGGATTGTTGTGGTACAGGACCATGCGAGATGGTGGGGGCTTAGGAAGGGCCCTCATCAAACGCTGGGCTGATTATGGCTGATGATGATGATGGTCATGATGATCTCGGGTCATTCAAGAAAACCAATGTTTAACTGCAAAATTTCCGAATCAACTTAGAATAAAGGAGTTGTGCGAATTCATAACAATTCCACAAAATGCCTCCAATTATTTATTTTGTTACAGATTCCTTTGCAATGTTTCCACTTTCAATCGGAATGAAAATGGCAGATTTTTTTCGATTCACTATGTGTTTACATATATGTTTCTATTAAAACATTGTGTTAAGCAACAGTAATGAAAATTATGGCGTTACATTTCTGCAACCCCTAGCCTTATAAATATTAATGAACTTTCGACGAAGTTTACCCACTGAAATGTGTTGACAGCAACAAAATATGCTTGGCTGAAAGTTTAATTAGTAAGTAACACATCATCTATAGCATTATAATCTGTGGGATGTTCTTTTTTTATCCACACTGGTTAGAGAGTGTTTTTTCATTAAAGATGACCTATCTTCTCTCTGGTACCAAGCTTACACACTAGAAACTGCTGAGAACCACATTGAGTGTAATACCCGAGGATCCTGAATTTACATTAGACCTCAGCTACTTGATAAATGTCTCGATTAATGCTGACAAAAAGTAAGGCCTGCAAATATTATACAAGTTAAGACCAAAATGCATTTGTAGATGTGTATTTTGTAATCCATGTCTAGGAAAGGTAAATACAATTGTGTGATGGCTGTAATTAAATTCATTTCCAATGTTGCATTTTCATGACATACAATACAATGACAATATACACGATACGAGAAATGATATGATTTATAAAGAATGGCAAAAAATGGTATTGCAATGAGTGTGCTTAATTTTCGACATTATTCTTAAATGTCATAGCTTTTGCAAAATCAAAGGTGACAAGCCCAAGAAGATCACGGATATTCTTTGCTTGCCCAGCCTTGGGGCTTGAACCCATGATCAGACCTAACTCTAAGTGACGAGCAACACCCTGTCATGGAGAGTTGGATACTGCGCCCCAACAGCATATCAAAGAGCCCTGAAGGATACGTGTCCTGGTTTACCAGCTTTATCTCATCAGTGATAAATTCACTGCCCACCGACTTCGGCAACTTTTGACCAGTTCATAATGCATTGTATGCTGTATACCTTATAGAAATTATTTAATTTTGATGCCATGCAATGTAACATCTTTAAATGCTAATTGGTGTGGTAGCCCAACAAACAGATGGATTGAGTTAAATTATGCAGAGTTCAGTCTGCACGTGAACAAAAACCAGCAGCTTGCTTATCTGTGACTAATTCATCAAAACAATTGCACTCGTTCTAGGGATTTTCCTCAATTCTAAGACAACATTCTCAAAAAAAGAAGTGTAATGATAGATTAAATGATTGATACAGAGGCATTTTTTATTTGACGCAGACCTTTTGAACATTATTCATAAACGGTCCACAGTTAAGGAAAAGTGGCATTCAAAACGAGTGCAAAGAAGCTCACAGTGATTTAGTAAACACCACATTGCAATTCAAGTAAGAGTACAATATTTTTATTTTCACTGGCTCCAATGCAGTATGAGATGTTGTAAATTAATTTATCATTGCCACAAAAATTAGATTTACCCTGCTAATGAGCATTGTATTCCAACAGCAAGTGACCTGAGACTCCGGTGTAGGTTACATGGAATCCCAGTGGACATTTGATTACACGCACTGCTGCCTTTTTGGGGAAAAATGCGAGAGTTGCATTGTCAATTCCATTTGCATGAGACAAAGAATTGCCCAGTGTAAATACTGTAAAAGTCATTATTCTTACGATTCGTTTAATTTTGTTCATTGTAGGCAAGAGGGGCAAATGTTTCTGTATTCTTGTGTGTATTATATGCGGCACACGAAGCATTTTAAAACATTTTACCTGTTCAATTAAATACGCAATTAATTAGAGAGACGATGACCGCTACATTTTTAGTTGTTGTAGTGTATGTATTGTACAGGGAAAATTTGAGTTAACGCACACGACATACAATTTTACTATCAAATTAATCATCGCAATTATGGACATTAATACTAAATGCATTTGGCAAGCGAATGAGATTTACAACCTGGTAAAATAGGGCTAGACTTCAGTATACTCACTGGTACTATATATAATTAATGCACAATATTAAATACACTGCAATTAAATTGCATTGTGAGAAATGAATTCGCATAACCAAATTGTGCTTTCAATTGTAATGCAAAATTACACCACAGTGCAAAAGGCAACACTAAATGATACATATTAGCAATATTTCAAGTGGGAGATTTTTTTTAATTGGAAAGATATGATTACAACCATGTTAATGTAACACTTTGAAATGGCAGATGACAGAAACAGACTGTAATGCAAACATCAAGGGGTAGTTATTATAATTGTATGTTCGATATTTTGCTTGCATTAAACACATTTCTGTAAAATTTTCGTGGATTACCAATTCAAATATTAATCTTTTTAATTATCACCAGCATCTGCTTTTAATTAATGAAACCCAACTGGAAGTATGGAAAATTGTTTTAAAATATTGCCAGCAACTAATGAGTCATTGTAAAACATTTATCATGTTATAGAGGTCTCATAATCATGCACTGTTTCTGACAACCATCAATTAAGTTCATATTTATGGGACATCTGTGCACTAATTATAAAACATCAAATTCAAATTTAGTTAATGCATCCCTGCATAGAAACCATGTACTTGCAAGCTGTATTTAAGAAGCATTTAAAATACAAAGGAAAAAGCCAATGTTCTAAGCTGACTGAAAATATAGATTGGACACTGTGGATGTAATTTGTTTTGGTTCTCACAGACAACAGCTGGGCCAGAATTTTAGGAGACAACTCTACGGCAATGTCCCAAGCTTTACAGCAATTTATATCAGCTTAAGACTTTATCATAATAAGCATCGCAAATGGCCTGCTGAAGGATTGACAAGTGAGAATCAATCAAAATCTGGGCTCACGCACGAACTAAGCAGATGCCAATGAATGAATATGTGGGAGCAGCTCAGAGGCAGCTGTGGAAGGCGAGAACAGGGTCCCGTAGGGAAGGTGGTTAGAGGCATCGATAGCCCCCCCACTCCTAACCCAACAGACCGTGGTATGACCCTCAGCTAATTACCCACATAATCAGACCTTCCGAAGCATGGCTGGCTTGGACGTGCACATGTGAGCAATGATTACACGACAATTCACATGTTGGCGACGTTTGTTCTGCTTGGAGCCATTCCCCACCCCCCTGCGGACCTTTCCTGCTGTGTAAAGTGCACAGGGTGTGCACGTCAGAGCGGCCAGTTTTCACACGCCGCCGCCGCAGTGCAACACGCGGCATCAATTCCGTACGATCAATTCCCTGACATTTTCCAAAGCAACCATACATTCGTTGACATCCACCGCCTTCATTTATTGAGCCTGAATGTCTAATTTGCCACGCTCCCGTGGGATTCCCTGCAAAAAAACTAATCCAGGGGCCTTTGGAGATGTTTGTCCAATATTGAGCACTTGAATGTTGGTCTTAATACCAACACAAACATTTTTTCCCCACGTATTTATTTAATACAAGAGAAAATGCTTCAGGTATACACCATAGTGCAAACATTAGCAACCCCCTTCACAATAGTTACTGCTTTTTTGAAGGGGCTCTGCCACTGATTCACTTGTTTAATGAGAGTTCAAGGAGCTTGTATTTAAGGAAAAGGTTAAATCAATCAACTGCAACAATCTTAATAGTGTTCATAAATAGGTTACTGACTGCAATGGAGAGAATTTTGTTTTACAATCGGTGCAAAAGTTCAATTATATTTCAAATGGCCACTAAATTCGCATTATTTATTTTCTATAAATTACTTTATATCGTCTTAATAAAGTGAGGAAAATGAAAAAAATTAATGGTATTTCTAAGCTTCAGTGTGTTTTTAAGAATTGCATCAGTTCAGGTTTGGTAATCAAGCAAGGTAATGTTTTCAGTGCAAACGGTAGCTGCCTTCAGTAATTTAAATGTATCATCTGTATACAAGAAGTGCTATTATAAATATTTAATTTCCACCACACCTCTGCGAGGTTTAATGTCTAGAAGTACATCATTACGTGCAGCATGTGCGAGGGCAGGTACATTTCAGAGAAGAGTTGACATTCAGCGGAAGCTGGTCCTTCATTTCACCGATCAAATAGGCGCAGATTCTTCTGTTTAACGGACATTGAGGTAGAACACAGAGAAAGGTGAACAGGACAATGACTCTTCCCTCCTTTTCTCATCTGCAGTTCACACCAGCCACTGTATTCCCCAAACCCTTAATCTCATTCAGGGCTAGTTGCAATTTTGGGTCACTAAATCCCTGTCGTGTGCCGACTGCAGAGACAGAAATTAACCAGCAAGCACAGAATGAACAAAACCTGCTGCGTGATTTTACTGAGAGAGAGAGTTGGAGTTATGGGACCCACACATGCGAAAGTGTTTATGGCGAGTCTCTTAAGCCTATTTTTTCATGTCGCTTCACTGTATAATTCATGGGGCTTGTAGGCAGTGGATATTGTATAGGGCACAGCGGGGAAAAGCGAGGAAACAAGAGCAGTGGCACCACATCATTATGTGGGTGGGAAAGGCAAATCTACACGGCACGCGTTGATTCACGCCGATGCAATTCAGTGAATCGGCTTCATTTGGGGTCGCCATTTGATTCAATAATCGATTCCATGTTTTTGTTGTTTTAATCGTCTCGTACACAAATGGTTTCACGTTTGAACAGCTTTTTGTTCGCTCCGCCAGTCTGCACGCAACGTGGACACGTAATTTGCGCGATTTGTAAACACTGTAATCGAGTCTTACAGTTTGATGTATGTATTGTGCGAGTTACGATCGATTCCAATATTCGAATCGTTTAATTGTTAACTATCTCAAGGTAAAACTCCACCAGACCAAACATTACTTGTATATATCAGTAAAGACTAAAGAGCACTGTATTAAACGTTATAAAGAGAAGACTGTGCGATGGAGAAGTAGTATCAGCATCACTATGCGGGTCAGAGAGCTGAAATTGAACAAAAGAACTGAAACAATTCACGTATATTTTGAATTAGATATATGAAGATGCCAATGAAAATATCACCGCATTCGAAATGCAAGCAGTAGTGGAAAGCGAGCGTTGTAGATGCAATTGCGCCTCAGGGAAGCTGCCTTCGGGCAAGTGAAAATTGTGCGCGTTACAAATTAGCATCATTATTATTAATCAGGAGGAAGAGGCGGATAGGACAGTGGGTTACGTGTGCCCAGAGAGACAGGTCACTGAGACGGGCACCACTGGATGATACATTCAGGGGTCAACGACCAAAGGGACTAAATATGAGGCCAGATGTTGGGACGCTGTCAAGAAGTCTTTGGAGGCTGGCTGTTGACTTTGCAATAGCTGTGTGACCCAGCAGAAATAAGGAAGCGACCGCGATGGCTGGGTGTGGGTGACACCAACAGCATTTGCTGCGATGACCTCAATAGCCTAAACACGCGTTCATCCTCCCCAGCCATTCAGAGGCACTGTCTCCGAATTGAAGGGACTCTGGGTGGTGGGGGAGGAGACTGCTGGTCATTGCAGAAGCACGGGCTTTCGCAGTCTCCCACAAGAAATGTGAATACGTCAATAGCTTGCATACGCCAAATATAAGCTATCAACACCTTGTGCGTTAGAGTTAAAAGTTAACACGTGATTGGGGACATATCTCTTGTTATGATCGAAACACTTGGATGGATGTTATTAAGGACTGAACCTCGATAAAAAAAACACATTGCATTGAGAGTCATGTTAAAATTCACTTTGTTCCCACTTTCACAGCTATGCAATTAAGGAAATAATAAAATGATTTTCGGAGTCCTTTGTCAATCCATTGGAGGATGAACCCTACGAAAAGCTTTGCGGTCATGGGAGTTGTTTGACCATACCTCACCATGCTGGTCAGTATGGGTTGGTGACTGGAGAGCCCAGGACCGTTTCAGATTTGACTCATTACTGACTCATGCTAGTCATGGCTGGAAATCAAACTCAGGTCACTGGGTTCGTAGTCCAGTGAACTAACTATTGCACCAGAATTGACAATGCTGCTGGAATTCGGCAGACATTGCGAACATTTAAAATCTCAGCTATGCCTCCTTTCCAAAAGGTGTAATTTACAAAAGTAATTTGGTGGATAATGTACATATTTATTTGTTTGTTATTTTATCATTTGTATTTCAGTATCCAATAATTTTGACCAGCTAGTTAAGCACACATATTAATCTATAAAGACATATAGGAAACTCTCTCACCACACACACATAGCTATTGTCATGAGGCTATACTGCTTGATACATTGAACATGACAGGAAAAACAATCTGAAATTATTTGTACAAGAATGATTTAAATAGCTGTTGAAACTCTTAGAGAAAATCAAAAGTCACAAAATCACCAGAAACATACATCTTATGTTACGTGTAAGGCAAGGGGTACAATTTACACGTCAAAGATGACAGTTACCAGCATTACGCGTATGTGCGACACCATGTCATACAGACATAAAAGACAATTGGGTATCCAATAATAATAAAAAGCAATTCCATTTAAATCCCTCGTGTTTCTCAGGCTGCATTGAGAAGCGTAAATACCATTGTTAATTGTTTTTTTTTTACTCGAAACACTAATGAAGATGTCCCTTGAATTTTAATTACAAAATAATATTGTCATGCTGTGGGGGAAAATTCGCAATCGAGCTTGTGGTTGGGGGTTCTGTTGCGAGCATTCTGTAGGTAATGGAGCATGATAACAGTGCTGTTGTTTTAGCTCAGGAGGGCATACTCGCGCAGCCACAGACGCGCACAGCACGCACGCTGCCTCTGCACTCGACAGTGGCACGGCTTGCCGCGAGCTATAAACTCCGATCCTCTCCTCGTCCCCGAGCATAAAAAAAACAAGCATGCGAACAAATATATCTCAAATGAAGCAGAGACGAGCAGAGACCAATGATCAAATAGCATTGCCATCCCTCTGTCAAGATGCCAAATGCGCTTGAGAGCAAATCGAACGTCTGTGGAATTTTATTTGGGTCGGGGAATGCGCTCCGAGTCTAGAGCAGAAAATCAGAATTCATCCACTGCCATGCTGGAGACAAAAATCTTTGACGGAATACGAATAAAAAAAAGATCACTCAGGGAGTATCTTCCACGCTCGATGGCAAATTGATCAACAGGACACAAACAAGCTGGCGCGTTGATTTGAAGCGATGGCTGGCATGGCATCAAGACGCCCATTAGTTGGCCCCTAAACATCCGCAGTGTTGCCGAATGGAGGAGGACGACCGTGAAACCCTTCCACTGGTCAGACACACGGGCGTGAGCGGCCCACAGTCACTTCCAATCGCTCACTCCAAATAAAGCAAGAGCCCCCCCCCTTAGCTAAATTACTTTCCCTCCCCTTTTCTGTAGCCCTCAATCCAAGCTCAATCAAATAGTAAGGTCTCATATTGAATAATTATTTATCGTGACAAATTGCAACATAAAAAATATGACGTCAATATTATGTCTTACAGTAAGCGGTTTTTATAATTCATAATAAAGTTGTTTGGGTTAGATCGCGTAAGTATAAATGTGTCGTAAACCTCCACCACCCGGCACGGCCAATAAGGAAGGGATTTGTCACGTAAACAAAACGCCAATTAGTTATTACTTCTGCCCCACCGGTTTGTTGGAGAGTAAATCCACAACATTTACAATTTAAGTACGATGTTTCGCTGGTAATTACATCAACCAGCATCATCGGGCGATTTGCCAGAAGTAGAAGTAACTAATTGGCGTTTTGTTGACGTGACAAATCCCTTACTTATTGGCCGTGTCGCGTGGGAGGGTTACGACGCATTTATATCTTCTTGGTTCTTTCGGTAAAGTCACGTAGAAGGGAAGTGATAAAATAATAAAAATAAAACATAATAAAATCAAATAAATTCTCACGACGTTTCGGCTACAACGCAAGCTGCCAAAACGTCGTGAGAATTTATTTGATTTTATTATGTTTTATTTTTATTATTTTATCACTTCCCTTCTACGTGACTTTACCGAAAGAACCAAGAAGATGAATCCCTGCAGTCACGAAAGCTTTAAATCGAGACGCATTTATACTTACGCGATCTAACCCAAAAACCTTTATTATGAATAATATTGGTCGCGAAAGCCTACGTGTTAAACTGGTTTTAATAATCTGCCCCAAAGTTTGAACACATCAGCGGTGGTCTAAGATACTGTAGACCCCTGAAGCCTCTCAGCTGAAAGCTATTAACTATGACACAATTCATTATTACACAATATGATATATGTACTGTAGTGCGGTCGAAGCCGGATATTAGGAATCTCCACTTGGGAGCAAGGCCAAAAGTAGGATGTTTGTATTTTACGTTTCCCTTCTCTTTCCCCCTACCGAGGTAATGTGTTGCTTAAATCAGAACTGTGCTTTTTTTACGGTATGCTCATAATCCAGCTTCCGTTGTAGTTTGCAAAATGATCAATATTTGGGATATTCCGTACTGTGATCGCTAAAATCGCAAATTGTAAAACACATACTAGTGATGGAAAGTATTGTGAAAGTTTAACCTATGCAGTGAAAAGGATTACACAAGTCTGTGCTTTGTAGGTTACAATGTTCATACAGCCACATGAAGGCTTTGATGATATATGAATTTGAGGCTACTTGTTAGTCATGTAAGCTCACATAAAAGCCCACTGGCTCGGCATAAAGTGCTTTCCTTTTTTCAACCTGAGCACACATGCCTTATGATTTACTTATGACACGATACCCTTGCTGCTGTATTTATCAGTGTTTAATTACACAATTCCAAATTATGAGAAGATTCAAACAAGCCCTTGGGATAAGTGAGTGCGAGGAGATTATTTAAGAAGAAGCTGCAAGTCTATCGGACTTAACAAGTGCCTCTAATACAGGAAAGCATTAAACAACATTCACCGTTCATATCCACCCACATGAAAGCTTCACATTTTGCTGGACTGGAAAAAATGCTTTGTAGTTCTGCATCAATGTTAAAAATTAGTCGTGGATTCAGCACAAAAAAAACACAAAGGTATGTTTTAGTAGAAGAATAATTTAAAATTGATAGCGCATTTAAACATGGATACTTAACTATGCTGATCAGAGCAGGTTGGTTAAGGAGGGGGGGGGGGGGAGTCTAGGACTCGTTTATATATCACTCGCCACTGATATTAGCCATGGCCAGGAATAGAACCCAGGTCATCGGGTTCGTGGCTTAGTGTGGTAACAACTGTGCCATTGCTCCCTTCTCAGAACATAAATGGGTTTGAAAGATTTGGTTCAAACAGACTCAAAGTTGGGCAGATATTTGTCATGCCATCTTTATGGAATAATCATATACTGTGTTACATTATAATGCATGAACATGAGCATTACATCTATTGACGAAACACTTGGAATGTCAGCCTTATATGTTTTTTCATTGCCAAGCATGTACATATATAAAATAAAAAGATTATCATAAGACCAAAAGATGAGTCATCTTTGAGCATTATCGATAAAAACTCTCTACATTGCCTTTCTCTCATTTTGCAAGTATAGCTCTGCGCTTATACAGCTGATGACAATCTATAGTGTACGATGTATGAGAAATCTTAAAAGAGACATTAAACTGACATAGTGGAGAAATGTGCGACACTCCATCATGCTGTTTCTTGACAAGGTCCCTGCTTGTCAACAAACTGTGTCCAAGTTGAGCACACAGCCTGAAATCATGAGACATCGCTGGAATACATCATCTCTTTCAAACAGGTCACTGCAGGTCACAGGGTAACCTGCCCAGAAATGGATCATTGCCGGCAGCTGAACATGTATTCCTCGGTACGCTTCATATTTTTTTATATTCCACACAAAGGATGTCAGTCCTGCAGGTTTATGTGTCGCTACGTCAATGTGTACACAAATGTGCAATGGCCGTTAAACGGACAATGTATGAATGTTTCTTTAAGGATAAGGATTGTCATTCACAGGGCACAAAGTGCCTTACATAACTTCACGTGAAATTTTATAAATCGAATGGGATGCTCTTCGTGTGTGGTAACACAAATTATAACCATCCACTAACAGGTGTTTGCATATGCAATAGCTGTTTGCGGCTTCTTCTTTGTAACCCAAACAGAAAATGGTAAACATGGCCTTGAGCGTCTAGCAATGTTCATTGATTGACTTTTTTTCACTGGACCTAAACACACAACTCGAGTGAGTTTTCTGGGAGGGCAGACAGCATGATGTTTAATTGAACTGCGCCTTTATTTAGACATGAAGTGTCCGTTCTGTTCTAGCAGCCCACTTCCAGGTTATCCATCCATTACATTCAATGCCCGTTTTATCACTTCCTCAGGCCAAGACTCAGCTGTTATTACCGAGATCTAGCCGAGTGGCTGGGTCCTGGCCTTGAAAAAATCCAACAACAGTGAATGAATGCCAGCTCCGTTGATCGGAATAAGTATGAACGGCTGGCTGTAACTTACCACGTCTGTATGTTGCCACGGCTGACACATTTTCAAGCAACTTAGAATTCTGCACGAGGGCATCACACGGCGGTGCGTATTCATTATAATGACAGAAACGCTTCAAAAACACAATGTACTATTGATAAGCACATTGAAAAAAAACTCTGTTTCTTATCATTGTGTTCCAAAGAATTTAGTATAATGGTTCAGTAAACACACCAAAACAGAAAGTTGTTTTTGTATAAGTTTAGAAAGAAGCAGAAACCAAAATTGATTTACTGTATCTGAAAAAGTAGCAAGTTTGTTTTATATAAATAATGTATTTAGTATGTCTTCAATTTGTGACAGAAAAATGACATTACTTCCAATGCCATTCCGTTTACATATCAGGCGTGTCTAGTTTTAAAAAGCACGTTTTAAAAATGTTTAGTTTTGGCTCCGTTCTGAAAAAAATGCTCGCTTTCTAAATATACATTTTTATTTTTTAACACGGTGCTAACGACACAATGCTAGGCATATTTCTGATGATGTTTATTGGCTTGTGGACATTATAGAGTGCTGCTTATTTTTAATAAGCATTATCGCCATGAAATCGTTTAAAATGTTTAAAATGTTACCAATTTTCCATAGAGCTCATAAATTAAGAAATGCCCAGTGTCTGCAACTGGCCAATAGAGAAGTGCTTTGGTTAAACAGATGCTAGTATATTGATCGTATACTGAGGAATGTTGAGAATTCAGGCATTTTTTTAACTGATTTGAATGCAAAATCCTGGTCATAAAAATGCTTGAGATTTTACTCGGCTATTGTGAGATCATGATAAATGTGCCGAAATTAAATCAATTGAGTTCCAAATGTGTGAGGCTTGAGAGCTTCGCATTCTTGATGGAAAACCTTGCAGTGGAGTTTACCCCTTGACTGTTGGCAATGAACAGCACAAACATACTTCATTTAAAGCTAGCATATGGTAGGATTTATTATGGCAAGTATAATCACTCAACTTCTTGGGACACAATTATATTTATACGCTATATGAATCCAAATTCCATGGCACTCACAAGTGTTCAAAAAAAACCTGACAAGATGCCAAAAAACACGGCAACAAATGCACCAAACGACAATATGAACAACAGTTATGAGAGCAAACAAAAGACCACCTTGCTCAGTTTCATTTCTGAATACGTAGCGGGAAGTCTTTTGAGATTCGAAGGCAAAAAAAAACTTTTCACTAGGAGCATTTGTCTATGTTTGCGGTGTGAGAGGAAGTGATACGATGTGCACATTCACGATGATTTCACTGCACATGTTCGTGGAAGATATGTACGTGTTCGCAAGCAATAGGCGTGTGCGGGGATACATCTGTACGTATGTATATAGCACCGTACGTTGCCAACAGTACTAATTGGAGGTGCAATACATTGTATGATATCGAAAGAGAGCTCGTTCAATACAGATGGTTATTGTAAATATGCTAGAGCAGATAAGCAGTACCCAGTCCAATAATTATCTGAACTGACTGAATTTGAAGACGAAAGGTTTTTTTTCTTCATAATTGCAACTGTTGCTTTAAAATAACGCCTCATTCATCGAAATTTCCGTAAACATTTTCGAGGATATTTTGGATATGTATGAATTACAGACTAGCAATGCAATCTGCATAACGTTGTAGGTATATTAAACTTCTTTTGCACCGTATGCAGCCAACCATGCTAATCACATATGCAGCATGTCTTTTTGTTTCAGCAATGACAGAATACTGTTCCGTTATTCATTTCAATAATACGTTCTGAATCCCTTCTGATATGACCAATCCCATTGCATCCCAATTTACGTCACTTAAACCATTTTCCAATTCCATTCCCGTGTCTTCATTTGACAGTGATCTCACACTTAGCATTTCAACATGCATTAGAATTTCTGTCGGAATACCATGTTTAGCACAGTCGCTCCCCACGTCAATTGTGCTCGTGTCTCCTGGCAGTATTAGGCCTTTGTACACAGAATATTGATGGCACATATTTTCGTGTCTGTCCATGGGATTGGGGAGGGGGGGAGGGGAAGATTTGGGACTTCTTCATCAGGAGTGGACAAAGGCACGTCCACTACACCCCCACACACCGGAGGGGCAATGGCAGCCGTTATGCCCCATTAGGGTCCCTGCCAGCGTAACCCAATAAAGATCAAGATTCTCTCCCATGGTGACCCAAACCAGATTGGGAGACAGCAATCTTAAATCAGAGCAGGGAAAATCCTATCACGTGGCTTTCGGAGATCGTCTTATGATTAGCAGAGATTCAACATTTAGCCGTGCAATAGAAGTGAGGAGCTGAACTGTATTACCCACCCCAGAACCCACACCAGGCTGCTTTGAAAAATTCTGATTTATAGCACCGGGACTTGGGGGAGCTGCAGCGGCGGTGCAAAGGGCCAGATAGAGGTGGTACGCCATCTGCGCCGGAGTCCTGTTGAGTGTGCAGCAAGACTACACAGTATAAATTCATCACGTAAAAATGTTCGGATTAAAAGGGAGCTTTGTGTTTTTTTTTCTGTATCGGGATCATGGCTACGTGGAGGCAGGCTTCCGTTGAACAAAGCTAAAGGCACATTTTGGACTCAAGATACGTAAGAAAAAAGGGATCACAGAAACTATAGAGTTAAAGCTGACATTACAGAGTTTTGCCTTGATAAGCCATCATGTTTTCTCAGACGCATGGCCGCAATTTGAAAGGAGCCAGTGCTTGTGATTAATGGCATGTTGGGGCATTGGGGAACATGGAAAGACACAAGGTTACTTCTGGGGTCACAAAATAACATGTTCGGTCACAATTCCCACTGTTATTGTATAATGCCATATGCTGTGGTGCAAGTGTACAAGTTAGATAACAAAGCTGTATATCACAACATAACAGGCAAATTATGGCATATAATCACACCACAAGGCATAATGGCCAACAGCAATTGGAAAGTAAGGTAAAAGAGCTGAAATCCAGTGCCCATGAGTTTGAAATTCAGTAAGCATGCTTAGTAAGCAGGCTGAGAGTGGCTGTGCAAGATTTCAAGGTAAGGTTTAGAGGATTAGGTACATTTGCAAACCTCGCAAACCCACTGGCTTGCGAGGTGGCCAGGAGATGACGGTACAGAAAATAGGTTCATTAATGTGTGTGTGTCACATATAATCACAGGATAAAAACAAAACAACCCTTAAATTTCGATTTAAAGCTTTCGTGACTGCAGGGATTCATTTTCTTGGTTCTTTCGGTATTTCCATTCTATGTGACTTTACCGAAAGAACCAAGAAGATGAAAACAACCCTTGAGAACTTTGTGTCAGCTTTGCTTTAAAAACAAAAGGCCGTGGCTTAAAACGTGAACAAGCTCTATTATGGTACAATATTCTATCTACGATCCGAAAAAAATTTTAGCATGCAAAAGCCCTGTAATGGTGCAGCCTCCAATAAGGTCATTAGCAATGTATTCACAGGCATTGAAACTTTTTCTGAGAACACTCACGTATGCATTTATGGATAAGTGAAAATAAAATGCCCTTGGTTGGCAATGTGCAAAATGAAAGGTTATCGTGAACAAAAATAAGCCATCAAAGTAAATGTTTATTTATGATAGCTGTGGGGCGCAGGAAGAAGGGTCATATCAGAGCTATCACGCATGGAGGCATAATGCAATTTGACATACATCTCACCATCCAAGGTCACAAAAGAGGTGCTGAGAACATCTGAGGATGGCATAGCAAAGGGTCACTGAAGGCAACACTGTAATTAGAGACATCTGCAATGGCAACACTCACTGTTATGCAAGTGCGAGCACTGAAAAGGTGTCAGAGATAAAGTAATGTCTCGTATGCCTCGTCTGCCAAGGAGACAGATGCTACACATTGATTTTTTTCTTGAATAATTATTTTGCAGCCTTGCAGGACATCAGCCAAGGAACAACAGTCAACCCTCTCACATCAACAGGGTGTACTTTCCATCCATCACATCATATCAAGCTATGGAGAAATCCTACCAGCCCATTGTATAGCACATGTATTTTCACATAAAGCCTGGAGAATATAATGTGTCTATTTTAACGTGCGGTAAACAATATACCTGTAAAAATGTTTCGAGACACATTTTTCATAACACTATATTCTTTCTTTGTTGCGTATTTTGTGATAACCAAACACGTAGAGACAATAAACAGCAAAATTAAAGGTTCATTAAATTTATGTTTTAATGTTGCACTATAGAGAATACATGCCGCATTTTGATGTGGTTTAACGTTGGTCCTCTAAGGTCATGTTCGTGACCAAGGTCACTAGCTAATGAGACTATGCTGATCACTTGGGTTCTCACAAGGTTAAACAAATATATACTTGATGACTAATATCCAGATGCAGGCAATATGCTCAACATGAAAAGTAAACTAAAGCAGACCATAATGTCAATTAGAGTTTAAGAATATGACCACTTTCCACAAAATCCATTAAGCGGTCAGATATTAAATGCAGTGTACAGCCGGATTACATCAGAACATGCAGAGGAAAGCACCCTCAATTTGCGGGGGGATGAAGATAACACCGTTTAACTGAAGCAACGCTTAGAGGGAGCTCTTTAACAAGCTGCAAAATGGTGAGTTGCCACAAGCACGTGCACATCCATGTCCATACGCAGGTGCGTGAGCGTGCCACACACACAGACAGACGTCCGTTTTCCATTTAAGCTGCTTACTTTCCAGGCTTGAACCGAGTGCTGAAAGCAAAGCATTAAACATGTCCCCCAATAATGCCTGTGCAATAAGGCGTACTGCTCTAAGAAGAGTACAGCTATGAAATCATGTAACTGTTCTCAAATGGAATTTCTACGGATTTCCATGAACCCTTAAATCTACAAAAGCACGAACAGGCGGATTATGTAAAATTGTGCACATAAAAGATGTACCCTTTGCTTTTCCTCTGCTTAATTTGTCTGGATCTTCAAGCTGAAATGCAACTATTATCACATTCAGTATAGTAGTGCAATAATTTACAGCCCTTTGCCAATCCACTGCTGGATGAAGGCCTACACTGTTGGTCATGGGGGTTGTTTGGCCACAGTTCACCATGCTGGTCAGTGTGGATTGGGGAAGGGGGGCCAGGACACGTCCAGATCTCACTCGCCACTGGTGTTAGCAGTGCACTAACCACTGTGCCATCACTCTCCTCGTAGTTGTAGAATAAGTTAATATCTTTTCCATTTTCTTAAAAAAAAAAATCAAATTTACCAAAAAATGCAACACGTGAAGTATTTGATGCATACGTTCTGTTACATCACACCCTAAAGGGAAAGGTTATGAGGCCATTACTTAACTCGTGCCAAGATACAGAGAAACGGGTAACACTAGCCAATAAGAACAAGAGAGAGAGAGCAACATAAGCAACCCTGTGCAATGTGATGAACATCTCGCTTCAAGGTAAATTCCATCTTTATGCTGAGCACATTACACGTACTGCTTTTTTTGTCACAGATCTATGGTCGTGAGTGAGCCGGTGAATTTAAATTTACCATTCTTTTTTTCTTACACCAAGTTAATATATGTGGGACAGATATTCTCGTTTTAGTAAAGTACAGAATCATTTTAAAACAAAATATGCCATGGATTTTAGAATATATTTTTTGTACTGAATAATCTTGTCACTTAGACTAGAGATTGCTCATTTCTAAATCATATACCTATTGGATTATGTTAAACTTTACCATGTTAGCATTGTGTTCTCATGTTTAACATTTTAGCTAAATTTGGATTTAAATACATTCATTAAAAACATAACCACAATATACTCCGTGAATGAGTGTTGTATACAGGACATGTACATACCCACACATGGCAATATTAGGAGCACGTTGAAAACAAGTTAGTCCCCAATAAGACAAATAATGAAATGTCAATGAACACTTTCCCCGAAGACGTTTTAGTGACATTATCAATACTTCAAATTAAATGATTATTTAATGAACAATTTACGGCATATTTAATTTGAATTGGCAAGCCTTTACACAAAATAGCATGTCCGTACTGCAGGTTAGCCAATAGAGTGAGTCAACGCACACTTAACAAGACTTCATTGGCTGCTAAACATATGAAAGATGGGGTTATTAACTGAAATACTTTGCCAAGTTCGTACATTATAGCACAAATACAATTCGCTATCTTCACATAACAAAATCACTTATTCACTGTGACTTATGAACTGTCTTTATATTGTATGTACAAAGATGTGCACTTAAAATCCATTTGACCAAAAGAACACGAGCTTAGTGTCAGAGTCTATGCGGTAATTTTGTACATGTTGGACAAATGTAAATAGACACAATGTCAAACTGCATCTTAATATGCAGCATTTGTAAATGATAAAAGCAAAACAACTTGAATACTACAATATTTATGTTCATAAATATATAATTATTTAATCTATCTTTCGGGAATCAAATGCCTCAAAGTCAAAACATGCACACTTTTTTTGTTAAACAGTGCCACGCTTACCCAGAAGACCAGGTTGAAGATGAACATGAGATACTTGAGGCAGTAGATACAGCTCTGAGCCATGTTGCAGCGCTTGAACTCTAGGAGAAACACAAAGGAGAGGTCCAGGTAAAAGACGACGTACTTGCTGGGTCCCTTCGCGAGGCCACGGCCGGTCTCCTTTGCCCCAGCACCCGTGCCAGCTCTGACCCCGGCGAAAGTGGAGCCCGCCGGGCACTGTGCACCGGCCGCGTAGAAGCCGCTGTATCGGTGGAACGAGCCTCCGTCCCCGTCCACTTCCCCATCGCCGCCTCCCCCGCGCTCATCAAAGTCCTGGCTGTCCAGGGAAGGGCTATCACTTGGCGTGCCGGCAGAGTCGGCGCTATCCGAGTGATTCATGCCTCGACCGCCGTTCCCACTGCTCCCTCAAGCCTCGCACCAGAGAGCTGGTTCCATCATCATCACCATCATCGTGGGTCAAGCGGCCACACGAACCCCTCCTCAGCCTCCAGCTGGGGTCGCCTTCACGGCCGGCCCCGAGGACGCTCGGGACCGGCGGCACCTGGCGTGAAAATGCGGATGGCACGGCGATTCGGCACTCCGCATTCCTCCCCTCCCCCCCCGGCTCCCGGAGCAGCACCTACAGCCCCTTAAACACAGCACACACTTGGCCACTCCTGATGTCACTTTGCAGAAGTGCACACGACGAGCAGATAATCCATCGCAGCGGACCTCCACAGATAGACAGTCTCACGTCCCATTCTTGGTCATTCCGTTTGCTTCTGCTTTAGGTAGACCACCGCGGCTTGCGCAAACGTGGGAAAGATAACACCGCTACATCAGTGAGCAGCATATCCGCGCCAGCAAAGCGAGCATCGCTGCATGTGTCCTTTCACAGCGCCAGAGGGCCACCACTAAAGAGCTCGCAGCTTTTGCTCATTACTAAGTCTGCGTCTCCACCGATCCACTGCTCAGCCGGCGAGGCAAGCATCACTCCCAGAAGGGGGATCTCACTCGCAGGCGCAGAGGATTCTCTCGTGCCTCCCTCCCCCCTCCCCTCCCCTACCTTTTCACACAGTCCTCCTCCTCCTCCCCACCCACTACCCACACCCAATTCATCCCACGCTCTCCTCCTTGCTCCTGCCTCTGGTGCTTCACACAAGAGCGAGCGCGCGCGCGCGCGCAGAGCGGAGCGGAGCTGCGCTGCTCCGCTCCGTCGCGGCTCCTCCCTCGCCTTGCGCAGAGCCAACCGGTGACACATCGACCAAGGGCGGTCGACCCAAGGGTGGCACAGTCGGTTTTTTTTTTACAATCGGGTTTAATCGTCTTTTTTATATTAAACCCGATCATCTGAGATTGGGAGAAATCCGGGTTAATTGGTTCTAATTGCAGAACCGCACTTCGCCAACTTCTCAACGATGGGCTTCTCATCCATTCCAAGCGAAGGAACTCATTGGCGCCCACGATTGTGGAGAAGCTCGTGTTCATCACGACCAACCTGCCCGCCGCATTCTACGACTATCCCGTGCCCGACGGCCCCGAGTACGATAGCAGCACCGACGAGGAAGCAGCCTAAGCCTATCAGAGTTTCGTATTCATTAAACCAGGTTTTAATTCCCCGAAATCGGGTTTAATTGTATTAAAGAAAAAACCCGATGCCTGCCGCTGGAAATAATCGGGTTTTTTCCACTCATGGGCCGACCTAATCGTCCCGAAACTGTCTCGTTGCCCACCACCTTCGGTTGGGAAGTCGTTCCATGCGGCCGCCGTTTATCACAGGATGAGGTTGAGAGACATTCTGGCCACGTTGATTATTAAGTGTTGCGTAAACCTACCCGAAAGTTACATTTCCATTTTTCGTTCATCCCACGCAGTGGTTTAATGTTTGCCGATTTATTACAATTAGAGGGCATGTGAGGTTTATTGTACGGTAATATATCATGATTAAATTAATGTTTAACTTTATTTGATATATTTTAGACGATACGAGGTTCGTTGCTGAAGTGTGCTTTTCATAGAGCATATGTCTGAACACTGAAATGAAATACGAAATTGCTAGAAATCTATAACAGAATGACCTTTTACGAAAACAGTACTGTACGAGCAGATTCCAGTGAAGTATTTTTTTTTTACCACGGCTATATAAATCCATTTAAACTCATTTGAAATGCGTTTGCTCAGTACTTTCCAATATAACGGATCGTAAGATGGTACATTGGCTTTTCTTCTGTCTAAATATTTGATCACTAATTTTTAAATCGATGCAATGTTTCTAGGTTGAGTTTTTGCTTGTATACGTCTGTAGACACAAGGTTATCTGTAAAGCACACTTAAGCCACACAGATCAATGGTTCAATCCACCCACTGAGGGTCCCAGAACTACTGTGTTCAGAATGAAATATCCAGGTAAGCCTCTATTTGTATTAGAAAAAAGTATTTTATAAGAAAAGAATATAGCCCAGTGTTGTCTGCTCTTGTTAATCCACTGCTGGGTAAAGGTCTCCCTTCTCACAATATTCTGGTTATGAGGTTTTTATTTATTAACAAACTTCACAATGGTTGTAGTAGTAGGTTTTTACCCTTTCAACTGGTACAAAAACTGACACCTTTATACAAGGCATCATGTTTGCAATAACCACAACACAAGCAGTCAAAATGCAAACAAAAAGAAACAACTCTGATAATGATAATAATATGCACTGTCCTTGAAGTTGATTGGTCCACACCCGAGACAGCTTTCCTTAGAGCCTAGTCTCCATTGGTGTTGGACCAGATGACGCCAAAAGGCGTACAACTCAAAAATAGCGCAATATCAGAGTATTGAGAGCTCGGAGTAAGCATTTACACTATGAGACCTCCTTTACCAGTGGCAAAATATAGTAGTAGGTTTTTACCCTTTCAACTGGTACAAAAACTGACACCTTTAAAGGAGGTCTCATAGTGTTCACAATGGTTGTCAGTGCAGGTTGGTGAAATGATACGACTCTCCGCTGATGTTAGTCGTAGCCAGGAATCAACTCAGGCCACCAGATGCAGGCCACTAATGCCATCACTCCAACCCCAGGATGTATTTCATTGGTAGAAATTTTACTTTGTTCTAATCGCATGAAAAATAAAACAATGCATGCACGTACGTATGTATATGTATGTTGAACTTATTTTGCACCGTACGTAGCCAACCGTGCTAATCGGAGGTGCGTGCATTGAGGATTCTCCCTGTTTCTGTGTGTGCATATACATGTGTTGGAGCCAACATTTTATAGTTCCTCACATACGAATTGCAAACGAGACAGTAATTGCCCCTACATTGTTATGAACTTCATTGCAAAATGGGTAATATAATTTAATTGGTCCTTGAATGCCATTGCATCACAATTCATATAAGAATGTATAAACTGCACATAACGGTTTGTCATCAGGCTATGATAATGATAACACATACTAAGAAGGCTACAATGATCTAATGCTAGGCTTGTTATGAAGACAAATGTTATAATCTATCATAGGCGTCAATATTGATGTATTACCATGTATAGTTAATATATGGTAATTAATCGACATGGGTGCCTCTGTTGAAAACAAATGAGTACATTTGGAATTCAATTCTTGCCATTTTTTTTATTTCCCCATGTGACTAGATTGTGTTACCCCAACATAACATTCCTCTAAAATGTTCCAAAGAGTACTAAAAAAAAATGGGTACAGTTTTAATATTGCTTGTATGAAGGCATCAACCTTTTTAACACAAGAATAATTAATAGCAAATTAGAAAGAGAATGCCATCAGCTGCCATTATGCAGCAACCATTCATGTACAGCTTCTCTTGCAGAATCCGATGACGAATGCTCATCGCTGTCATTATCCTCAAGGACTTTGTCCTCCCAGGTGCAAGAATGCGCACCGTGACATATCCTGCAAATACCCCCCTTTGTCTTTGTCTGTGGTCGCACTGTATTCATATTGAGACAATGCCAAAGCTGGGGGTTGGCAGTTGACTGTCATTTTGCACCTAAGTCCTTCATTTCAAATCAGCAATTTCTATTAGTGTACTTTTTCATTCCCATTTCCCCATAAAAAAAGAGATACATTTATTTTAAATAAAAATGGCAATATTCCTTATTGTGCTCTTTTCTGACTGCATAGGGATTGATCATGAATGGCATGGAATCATAAAATCATGGTTACGCGCAATAGAGTACAATAAAGTCTTATTTTAAAATGTTCATGACAAAACAAGAACGCTGCTGAAATGCAGATAATAACAAATTGTAGCCCTTTCGTCAGTCCCACTGCTGTGTAAAGGTCTCTCCATGACATTAACTTGTAACGCTGTTCCGCTGTTGTATACCAGCCAAGTTGCCCTTGAATAAGAGCTGGGTAGCTCAATGGGCTTCACTCGGGAAATACACTTCTGACATTTTAGGCATGGGGGGGTTTCACCCACAATTCACCACACTGGTCAGTGTGAGTTGCTGGGGTGGAGGGGTAGAACTCTAATTGCCACTTATGTCAGCCACGGCCAGGAAAATAACTCAGGTTTCCAGGGTCGTACTGCAGTGCTCCCTCAAGATATATGTTTAAGCAAAGGGCAATTAGCCTACCGAACATAGTCCAGAAGGAGAGGATGACATACATTTGTCAACATCAGTTAATTTGTCCCCATTCTCAAGTGATCAAGAATCACATCATATCCATATTGTCAACCTATACAAAACAATGATACATCAGTCCTCGCGACTTACGATCACAATTAGTTCCTGAGATTTGAAGTTTTCGTGACTGCAAGGATCCATACTCTTTGGTTCTTTCGGTAAAGTCACGAAGGTAAAAAAAAAATATTTTTTATTTTATTTTCTTTACCTACGTGACTTTACCAAAAGAACCAAAGAGTATAGTTCCTGAGACCCGTTCGTAAGCCGGAACACGGTAATCCACTGTATATTTAAATGCAGACACGCACAAAACACTCACTCCCAGCACGAGATTGACTCATTACATCTCGCGGAGGATTGATCATCGGAACAAAATAGTGCTGTGGTTTAATTTGCGTGAGAGTTCGCGTTTTAAGTCAATGTAAAAAAAAACAAATCTTTCATGGAAGCAGGTTCGTAAGTGCGGTTAGTCGAGTGTTCGTAAGTCGAAGACTGCCTTACAATACAATTTGGCTTTATAAAATGTCTAAATGCAACCGCATCTCAAGACGCTTATGATGAATCATACTTGCAGTGTATGGGCATTTAATGTATGAAACAAAACACCTCTGCTAAAAACATGGACAACATATGAGCAATTGTAAATTTTATTATCTTCTGAGCCTCAACAGAATGTACATAGAAACAAGTATAAATGGATATGATGTATTAACTTAAGGCCCCCACAGTTGGTGGCCACTGCATGGCTCTATATTCCAATGCATTGTATTTGAGCACAATTCTCTGAATGAAATATTTGTAATTGTGTGTTTTCATGGTTGGCATGCATAATTTCATCTCGAACATCATGGACACCGTTCCGGAAATTATCTTGGCACGCAACATCCATCTGACTGTCTCTTGTCCTTTTGGATACTGCAGTGGTGTGTGTGGTGATTTAACAACAAGAAATGTACATGGGTACTGTTTCGCATTACCAGATGTTCTTAGGGACAGTATGGGGATTATTATGGATAGGCGTAACTTTTATTCTCGTGGTAGTAGTGCCTTACGCAGATAATCCCTACTCGAAACCATCCTAGCAACATCCGAGAAATTGTTAGGTGAGAAATTAAGCCTTGACGTGATAACTCATGCCTGTCCAGCTAAGGTATGAAAATACTGGATGAAACTGTGCCAATGGACGGTCATAGAGTGCAGCTTACAGAATTGAAATCATTTTGGATTACGTTTGGCACAACAGCACAGATTTTATATTTCCCTTGAGTACACCACAAAGGTCCCTGCTTTCATTTGGTGTAATTGCAGGCTCAATGACTGGCAATTTTTACCTACATTCAAGAACAATGCTTGTGAATATTAATGCACAGACTGTTCTTATTAACATCAGCAAATCAGCTCTACCTTTGATTCGTTGTGATATAAATGCAATTTAAGTTTACATTTATACTCGTTGAAGAGATCAAATATGATTTTAAAGGCCTAAAATACAATTATGTAATTGCAAATACTGTATTACAAATGCAGTAGCTTATATTCCCCGTAATTTCAATTCGCTAAAACAACATTACAATTTGTTTAAAGACAATTAAAACAAATGTACAATTAGCACACGGTATGCACTGGTGGATACAAACCATTCTACAAGAATTTCATTTCGCTTATACAGGTCACCTGCTGAGAACACAATGAAGGCACTAATGAAGTTGCCTGCTGGCTTAATATGCTGTAGGCAATGAAAAGTTGATCAATGTGCACTTTCAAATGTGAAGAAGTTATATTTACAAATGGTGTAAAGCATCACTGAAAGAATCAGTGGCACCAATACTACAGTTTTAAAGAGTTTCGTTGTTTACTTTGTGCTTTTTCTATCTCAATCATATACCAATTATACCAGTGCATCGTATCAAGAGGTGAAAACACATCTTCTGTACAACTCGTGTAGCAAACAGGACAGCACCTCTGATCAAAATGGTTCTCGAATATGACATCAGAAGTACTTTGAAGTTACCTCAAGACTCGTAATTAGCTACACTGGGAGCAAACCCTTTTATACTAGCCTTTTGCCCGTCCAATGACGGGTGTATTGCAGTAAATCTGAAACTTGCAAGCGAAAAGCAGACCGCGACGTGATATTCATTGAATCAATTTGTGTGCAATTTGTAAGGGCGCGGTGACACAGACTTATTTCATTTAACGGTTATAATCCCTTGTTCACCATGACGTCCTTTTTACTTTGATGTCTCAACAGCGTTACGGAGATCACGTGACGTGAGGGTTCTGCCTTTGTAGTGAGGGTTGTAAGTTGACGCCGAGGAGGGGGGAGGAGGCGCCTCGCCCCCCCCAATGTGGAGTGACGTCATCCGCTAATTATTATGAATGGGGGGGGGGATGTCCATTTGGAGGACGTCACCTGCTCATGATTATTAATGAGGGGGGCTGTTCGATGTGGAGTGACGTCACTTGCTCATGATTATTAGTTAGGGCGGGGGGGGGGTAACTCCATATTGAGTGACGTGTCCCGCTCATGATTATGAATGAGGATGGGTGGGGAGGTGGCAATTTGGAGGACGTCACCTGCTCATGAATATTAATGAGGGGGGCTGGTCGATGTGGAGTGACGTCACCTGCTCATGAATATTAATTAGGGGGGCTGGTCGATGTGGAGTGACGTCACGAGCGTTAAGGACAGACATTCCTGGGTGATTATAGTCGGTATGCAGTACCCTACAAATGATTATCGCATAGCAACACAACTGCTTCGTTATCACTCTCAGAATTGGAAGCAGCCTAATCTGATGGTACATTTGAGCCCGGATGCAAACCCATGTTCTCAGGAGTTAGTGGCTAAGTGATCTGACATGGTATTATTCTTCTGAGCCACCAGGCCACTTATTTAATTAAATACTGTGGTTGTTTTAAACAATTAACAAATGCAAATTGCAATAATGTAAATGCAATTACGTTACAGCAATTCAGTTACAGTACAGCACTCATATGAAACAAATCATTCCGCTAGATTGTTTTTATTTATAACATGGGCATATGCAAATCATTCGATGGTTGGGTAATTCTATTTTTATTGGAATTTTTCTGTTGCTTATAAGGACCTATGCGATTGAAGACACTTACTTGTATGTGATATCGATTCCATTTCAATTTGCAGGGCGATGTATATCACTGCTTGCATTACACTTAAACAAGCAGCAGCAGCAGCCTGATTCAATTATGCATAGAGAAAATAATCCGGAAATGTGCCCGCAGGAGCTAAACTCTGAATTTGAAGCAGCTGCTTTGGGTTAGCTGCGATATCCAAAAACTTCCAGACATATTGGAGCACACATGTATGGACAATGCAATCATGATCCTCCCATATATCACAAATTAACATGAAGACGACTGCTTGGTGTCACCAAAAAATTGCCGCTGACAATTTTTGTCACTGACAATTTTTGTTCAGTGAACGCCATTCGAATGTTCGGCACGGTTTGTATGTTGTGTGTGTTTTTTTTACGCAGTAAATTTTGATCATGCCATCGTGGTGGTCACAGAGGTAATTTAAATTTGTGACAGGGTCATGAATTCTGTCAGGAACCCATTTTCTATGGCAGTATGAATTCCGGATTCCCAATATAATCAACTACACAGAAACACATTCTCACTCTTCCTAACACTGCTTCCACAGTTCCCTAAACTAGAGATGCCTCCTTGTGTGTTTTATTATTGGGTACTGCTACAATAAATAGCACAACCACACACAATTTAAACCCATATTTATTTTACTTTTGTTTGCAAATAGTTTATGTTTTGTGTTGTATCTTGTTACATTATCACACATTGCTTTTCAGTGACACAGCAAAGTTTGAAATCTATATAATGAACTGTTTTACTTGCCATCATTTCATGCATTCACATTTTGAATGCAATATATATTACACGAGTAAAATGAAACACGAGAATATAACCATGTTTAAGTCGTGACACGTATTTCATTAAAATGTGATCGTTTTCAGTTTGCCGTGTTTTTAAAAGTGCAGCATGACCCAATTCGGGGGGAAAAAAACTGGACAGCTAGCTTTCTTCGCTGTATATAATGCTAGCGTGGTATAGATTTTGTTGGCCACATAAGCCTGTGGAAAGCATTTACTCCTTGGGCTGCCTGCACCTATCACTGCAAGTTTTTATAATAATCCTTTCCATGGCGGGTCTCAGAAGTGCATCCCAGTGACAATGCATCTGCACCAATTCAATTTCCTCGGGGCAGTCACTCATGAAGGTCTCACTGAGTGCTAGCACAGTAAGCCTGCAATACTCTATCCCACCCCCCAGTTCATCCTCAACTCTGTGTTGCATGAGGATGATCAATGCAAACAATAATTAAATGATGAATATTCATACGTACATCACAAAGCTTTGAGGTAAAAAAATAAATCACAAATGGCATAAACTTTTAAATAAACCCCAGAGATGGTCCTGTCTGCATGCTACTTGATGTGTTGTTATGGATTTAATAATTTAGTCTTTTTTTTCATGTGTTCGACCAGGTAAGCATTTATTTATTTATAGGCATTTAGCAATTTCCCACTTCCCCACTTCCGAGTTCGAAGACTTGCACAGAATTCGGGGTCGCAACTCGATTTAAGAATTGATTCCCTTTTCTCATATTGTTTCCATCCTGCTTTTATTGTTTAACATTTTCTCTCTCCTTTGTGTTGACTCTTTCATGCATCTAGATTAGCATGTTATTTACATAAATCGAAAATATTGATTATTGTATGCATGACTCCACATACGTACCATGGACGTAAAAAACGTTATTGTTCCACTCACATTGTATGCACACTCAGTGCAGGCATACAACAATTATTTTAAAACTAAAACCATTTGCATTCATGAAGAACAAACAAAACAATAAAGCACTTTGTAAGTACATCATAAACTTTGCAAGAGGCGGTTGGGACAGCATTTGAATTCGAATTTTTGAAATTGCTCTGCATTAGATATAAATTTAGCGGTGTATATTGGCAGATGGTATCTTAGTTTTGGAATTTTTTTAGACAACTAATTCAGTGGATATATAATTTACTAAATTGCTCAGATGTATATTGTTCAATTCAAAAGATGTTTGGAAAATTGATTTAGAGTGATACATAATTATACGTAATTTTAAAACATCTATCCTGCTGAAGATGAACATTCAAACCTACTTTTTTTAGTAAATGTGTAGTGACATCGTTGGATGTCACTGTGTGTGTTACTGTGTGCGATGTACTGACATCGCAAACACCACTGAGGGTGGATGCAGTACCGGCCCTAGCGGGCACTGACTGGCAGCAGTTTCAGTTTTTCAGTTTCAGTTTTCAGTTTATTTGGTATAGTCCTGTGAGCTATTCGGCTCTTGAATCAGGTGCAACCGCAACAAAACAAAAAACAAAAACATGAACAAGAAAACATCTTAAAGTGATTATGCACAAACAGAAAAATCCAGCAATGGATGGCACCACACGCTGCGTGCAGTGCGAGCCCCTACAGGATAGGGTATGAGGGTGCTGGCACAATAAGCGATATAACTCTTTTTCAGAAGCGACCTGGCCACAAATGATAGCTCAGTGGAGTGGGTTATCATGTGGACATCTACAGCAGTCAAATACTTCAAAACGAATGTTTCTAAATGTGGAGGGAAAAACCGGAGGACCCGGAAAAAAATCCACACAACCACAGGGAGAACATGCAAACTCCAAACATACAATAGGTGTCAGGGTCGGGGATCGAGGCAGATGACATCTCACCACCGATGGAGACTGACAAAGAAAATGGAACATAAACCTGCAAGTACACAAAGAAGAATGGAGAGATGCACATTTGGGTTTGCATTGACAAACAGAAACAGCAATATGTGGATCAAGGAACAAGTACAAAGTAGAGAAACATTATCAATTGTTAAGCGTAGTAAGTGGACCTGGGCAGGACATATTGCTAGCAATGATGATGGCCATTTGATGAGACTGGTGATGAAATGGCAGCCAAGGAATAGAAAGCTCCTCAGAGGACAATCACCACAAGAGATTGAGCAATGAGGTTATCTAATGTGCAGCAGTGAAATGGATTCTGGCATCACCAGACGGTAAGCGATGGCTATGACAGGGGGAGGCCTTAATTTAGCAGTGGACAGAAACTGACTGAAGGGAGAAATGATGATCGTGGAAAACCCAAGATATGAATAATTTAAGTATGCCTAGACAAACAAATATTTACATACAAGCATAATGTATGTACATAGGCTTGTACCTACATACGGACTGATATTTTCACTTCCTGCCCATGTGATAATAATCAAACTGAAAAAAATGTATATACAGTACAATAGTTTAAATTTATGTCCAAAAACGACAGATTAAAACTCAACGGCCGTGGTGCCCTTTATGCCCAAATGCGAGCACAAGCAGGGTGGACTGTCAGTGTTCAGTGTTTATTTGCAGCAATAATCATGGGCATGAAATCATCATTTGTGTCGCTGCCCAAGTTGTCAGAATCCAGATGTAACTTTCAATTATCCAGTGAGGTTACCAAAGTCCTCTTCACAGAGTACACAACAAACAAGAATTAAAAACGCTGTACAATACTTTGATTTACCAGCAGTAGCATATACGGACCATAGTTTCTAATCGTCAAAATATAACATGTGTGTCCGTACATGTGCACGGCACTAACACTTTAACCTTACCGAACGCACTTGCACAGAAGTATTATTATTGTATTATACAAATAAAAATATTCTGCTTACATTATCATGTACTGCAATAAGTTTTACCGCGTGCCGCTAATAATGCAGAATCTTCAAATATTTTACAAATATCGTCAAATATGTTATTTCTGCAGCTGAAAACATACCATGTACACACGGTATAATCTGCAGTTCTGAAAAACAATTTTACGCACGAACAAGCTGTGTGCATTTCACCGCACAAGTTATACAGAGTGCAATGGAAGTTATATTTAAACTATAAAGGGCAATAACTTTCTCTGTGAATGATAACTTGCAAAGAGGCACAATGACACAACAAATATAATTACAGATCTCTAATCCACCCCCCTATTACCCGCGACTACTATTCTCCTCTGGAACTGTAGGGTCCGTGCAAACTCTTATTATTGGTGACCCTATTCCTCCTATTATCCACAATTATCTGTGCTTTTTCCTATCCTATTTTTCAGAACCGCTTCCTATTATATACGACACCTTCATGGACAAAGAGGTGTTCATCAGCAAAATCATCTTATTATCCGCAATTATCCGTGATAATTTTTTTCGCCACGGATAAGTGGCATATATTTAGGAATACAGTAATAAGATCCTTGATGTTTGCGTCCCACATTAACACACAATAAGGAGATCTCCACTACAGAATGCAGCTCTGTTCAAACACATGTGATGCCACGACCACGACCATTCACAGTGGCAACATTCTACATCGCAATTGGAAAGTTGACGCAGCACTTTCATGTCATTAATAACATTGAGGGAAACATAGGAAGATTGCTGCACATGGAGAAATCTAATTGAGTGTAATAAATGTCACGAGAGTATGGGTGCAGTTTCTATAAATGATCACCATTCCTCTAACAATAACTTTCACCAATACCAATGCAATGTTGGCACATTTTATGATAAAGAGCAAGTCTAACTTATCCCGAGGCTTGAAAATGACACGAAGTAAAATAACGTATAATTAAAATGTATCCATTCACAATATTTTTTATCCGGTAACTTCAAACAACTGCTGCATTGCCCTCAAGCCACCTTGGCGCTGTGCATATGGATGTCTCACGTGCACGATATCTGTGTGATCCATAAACATTTCCTCCATCATCATCATCCTCATCAGCCATAACTAGTACACTGCTCGATTAAGACTTCCCCAAGCCTCCGCCATCTCTCTCAACTATTCATCTCATACCACCACATGAGCGGAATGCATCACTCCTTCTCCACAGCCTTATGGGCACGTTCCTTACCTTAGCTACCACTCCTTTGTTAGCTTCGACCACCAGCCATTCTCCTTTCCACCAACCACCTCCTCCACGGCTCCGAATTACAGGCTTGCACCACCAGACCATGTCGTCTGGAATGCTCTTCCGATATTAGGAAGCCACTGAAGCTATGCACTTTTAAATCATTGAGATTTAAAACTAATTTCTTTCAAATTACTTTTGTGTTCAGTTTGTTGTCCTTCCCCCGCACATCCAATTACCACGGTTGGCTACGTACAGTGCAAAAGAAGTTCAACATACATACATACACACAGTGTTAAAATACTGGCCATATAAAATCTGGACGACGCTCCAGAAAACAGCAATTAAATATCCGACTGCATGGGCAACGACTTCTTCAACGACATATACCGCCCCCCTCCCCCCACTGCACCATGTCTCCATTAGTTTAACATTGCCTTCCCATGGCGTGAACACAAGCTTGACCCTCCATGAACAAAGTGTCATCGAATGACAAGAGACAAAAAATTGCATAAACGGAACATGTCAACCTGAGCCCTCTTTCATAACCTGGACCCCAATGCTGGACTGCGGAGAGAATTTGTACAGCACTTAATGTATAAAACTAGCCAAGTAAATGTGCGGCATTTCATTTGACACCAACAACGTTAACTGTTTCCGTGCATTGTGACTCGCAAAATGCCTCATCATATCCTCGCCCGTGACTCGATGCTGACAAATGTTATGGGTTATGCGTCAATTTTTTTAAATTAAAGCCAAATAAACAAGCATGGAGTTATGGTAATTAATAAATAGGCCTCCATCTGTCAGCCTATCCAACCTCCTGCATTCCCTGGCAACTGCTAATTCCCCACATCAGACATGGCCAAAATGCAAATGATTAAAGTACGCTCACTCCTGTTTCGCAGTTGGCAGCTAAATGAAACACCACATGTGAATACATCCGGAATCCTTCTTTTCTAAGCAGCATGCCCGTCTTTATTACACGCGTGGTTGGCAGCCACATCCAAACCTCTTTCTGGCACGAGAGAATAAGAAATGCTATATGCATCCATGCGCAATTTGATGACTTAACATGAAAATTACAGTGTGCCGGGAAATGCTTTATCGTTTGGTTTTAATCTTGTTGTAATTATAGTATTTTAAAATGTGAAGTAGTTTTATTACAGTGCATAAAACACTAATTTGTACATTTGTACTTTTTTTCCTCGTGCAGCGTATTTATCTTAGGAGGCATAGAGTCATATTTGAAATACACACGAGATAAATATTGCAGTTTGCTGCACCCTCTGTTTCAAAGTATAGATGTAATGTACTTGCATGCACATGGATTATTGGCTTGCGTGTGATATTAATATCCTGCTCTTAAAGCACTTAGGATGCAATTATGTATTAATCAAAGTGCAGTCTGATGCTCAGTGCCAATCAAATACAGTTATATCCCAAATTGTACTCAAAAATTTCAAATCCGAAATGTCAAATGTAGCTAGAAAATGCATAGTAAGTATTAATATCCACACCTATGTTAACACAATGAACAAGTCATATTCTTCAACAGAATCTAACCTCTTTCACTTCTGAAATAGATACACCGTCAAACTCTGTTTATCTGTGACCGGGTTATCCGTGAATTTATTTTCCAGATGACGGTTAAACGGAGTTAATTTGGCAAATTCTTCCAAATATCCGAGTTAGCATACCCTCGGATTGTCTCCTGCTACCAAAGCAAGTGTGGGTGCAAATGCCGATGCAGCCCTTTCTGCAACGCACTGTTGAGGTCCTCGTTCTTCGGCGTCTCTCCCTAACACGATGGCAATCGAGCTCCCTTGTCATACCCATCCCTGGGAAGCAATTTTCCACTTGCAGCAGCAGCAGCGCTTGCATAGCATTGCATGCAGTGCTGCATTCACTCGACATGAAATGCGAGAGCTGCTGCAATTGGGTATTGACTTCCGATGGATGGGTATGGGAAGGGAGCTCGCTTGCCATCGTGTTCGGGAGAGACATCCCTTGAGATTGGTGCCCCGGGAGTAAACAGCTGGCGAATGTGACCTCGTTCTGTGACGTAAGCTTCGTCGTTCTGTGACGTACACTTCGTCACAGAATGCGCTCGAGGATCACGTGCAGCTTTGAAATCTGGACACGCCCCATTTGGTGACGTTTTTGTTGACGTCACAGGTGGGCGGGTTCTCTTCCAATTATCTCGGCTGTGGATAAAAGGAGTCCAATTATCAAGGGTTATCCGTGATCATCCCACTCCCTTGGACATTTGTAACCGGGGTACCCATCCTCCCATTTGCCCAGAATAAATGGAGCTTGACTATGGGTCAATCCTTCAACATGGACATTATACAATAGAAGCACTGTCTGATAATTTATGAGAACATGAAACAAAATCACACGGCACTGTTCACATGAGCAGGTCACTGCGTATATTCTATTGAAATGCCGTGCTTACATATATAAACCACTCTTCACAGTTTACACATAAGCATGACCCATCTTTTCACTTGACTTGGGTAAGTGGAAGTAGGAGTTCTCGAATGCACGGGAGCTCAAGTGGAACAATGGATTATCGCAACATTTTGGCGGCGCGGTTTTAAGGCACTGACAAGCAGTGGCTTTCGTGTACAGCTGCAAGAGGCATAAGATAATCGCTTTGCGATTCAACTCTGTTGGAATGGTCCAGGTGATAGCTAAAAAGGCAGGTGTGAATTGCACATCGTCACGCATCCTACGCAAGCAGTGGTAACCGTGACAAAACACAGCACACTCAGCGTGTGTGGAATTCTTTCCGTCAAATTGAACCACTGTGGCGCCAAGAAGATTGACAAAACGGCAAAGTTTTATCGGCACTCTCAACCCCCAAGCAACGAATATTCTAGGCATGTCCAAAGACGAATTAAAAACCACACACACACACCGCTGAAGCATGCTCATGCAATAATGTAGGAGCATATATCGCACGGTATGGCCTGTGATGTGACACTGGGTTCACAATCACACTCTCGATCAAGGCGTCCCTTGCTGCTGGCAGCATGCATAATCCCTGTCGGAAAAAACAAAGATCCAGCCACTAATTGGCAAAGTGATGACAACTTTTCTTTGAACCTTCATCGTGTTACAAAAAGCAATATTTAGAGTCAAATCATTTGAAATGACACTGGACAATTACAGTGCTAGAACAGAATTTTACTCAGTGTGGCAACGCTTTGTGATTACGTGCTGATGTGTTTCACAGTCATCAAATATGAAAGATAAATTAGTTAATTAAAACATCAATGTGTTTTGTTTTTATCCACAATTTTATCCTGATTATGCTACCAGCGTCATGTCACGAGACAAATAATCCGTTCCCAAATCTTGCAGAGAAGTACATATCCAATGTTAGAGAATCGCTTGAAAAAATGAGGCATCGAATTAAATTCTGAACTCTCTGCAAGAGACGTCTTATCCACACGAGCGGACAGCAATTTCTCATACACTCTACTTCACAGAGTAATGCTCATCTACCACAATCATGACAAGTGGCATTTGAGAACTTGGTCTAATCGTGGGTGGGCTGCCAGGATTCCATACCAGGATCTCAGCGGTATCAACTCAGTGTGAGGACCTCTAAGCCACCCAGCACCTTCTGGAAATGGATACATTTAGAACATCAACGTCTCTCAATCTCTTAATGCCAGAGACGATTATGTATACTCAGTTTGATCTTGACACGCCAAAGACATGCATTCAGCCCAACATACAGACAACCAAAATCTGTGTCACACGTGAAACATCAGATCACATATTCCTATTTTTATCAGCTGATAAAGCTATGATACCTCACCCTTATTGTATACCAATGCCTGAGGAGATATTTTAATCCATGTGATGCCCAGGTACAAAGTACATTCCAACCACTTTTTTTCATGAGAATATTGTTAAGAGCCATTGTCTACCCACTGCTGGATGAAGGCCTCCATCCAATAGCACCATCTTTTAAATCCGAAATTGCCTTTTAAAAGTAACCCACAAATTACTCAATTGGGATAATACGTAACAAGCATCACCCTGTATTGGCAGGCTAATGCCCCAGGTCACTCTTGCATATGAAACATCCTGGTCTCTTGAGTTCTAACCTGATTAAACAAAAATAAACTTAAACTTGAAAGGCATTGTCTTATGGTGCCCTAATTAATTTCATTCCTGCCCATGAGATGATCCTACTGATCCATCTCCACGGTGGTTGTCCTCTTCAGCCCATTCTCTCCTTTGGGTTACATTCCATCATCACTTTTAACAATATATGCCCCTGCCCAAGTGAACTTATATTACGTAACAGTTGATATGATGTCTGTAATTTGCATTTATCACTGATCTGTGTGCTCCTCTTTGTGTCTCCCAGTGCAATCCCAAACACACATCTCTCTCCATGCTTATGTTTGCACTTTCAGCCTTTTAATATTCTTTGTCAGTGCCCATGCTTCTGATCCATGCATCATGGTGGATAATATACACCGATTGAAAACTTTCTTATTCACACAAGGCAGTGTGTTGGTTTTCATTCTCAAATTGAGTTGACAAAAGCACCCATCCAGTTCCCATTCGCTTCTTTATTTGATAATTTTGTTCCTGAACTCTATTAACGAAATGTCCTCTGAATATATGGTGTTTGTGATTCGCATGAAACACAAACATTATTAGAGATAGAATGACTTGGCCCATGAGAAATTAAAATATCCGCTATCTGATGCAGGTCCATCTTAAACAAATTATTGTCAGAGCAGCAGTTATATGAGATTGGCCATTTGAAGCCAAATTCCCAAAAATAGCTATCACTCTAAAACGCATCCTTATGAAAGCTGTCCTCTGGCTTATGTCAAGATTGAATGAGTGGATGTACATGTCTTTGTCTCTGCAAAAGTTGTGTGTTACATACATAATTAGAAAACTGTTCCATCAAACATATTGCCTAAGTGTGTCATTAATTTAGTCTGAGTTTCACTTGGCCTCGTCTTGCAAATAACGTCACTTCCTTCAACTCCAACTGGGTTGGTTTGTTCTAAGCATAAAAATTGGCTGGGCAAGTCGGTTGCCTGCAACATGCCTCCCAGCTGCTGACAAATTGGGTCACATCTCACCAACTGTGTTTATGTGACTGCTCTACGAGGCTGCCTTGCCAGTTCGTGCAGTGGGAAGACGACTCTGCCTCTTTGACGACACACGAACACTGTCCGTCACGATTGCTATCAGGCACGTCAAGAGGCCAGTTCCATCACCGCCGCGAGCAGGAGAGATCCAGCTTGATGTCCCTGGAGCTCAATATTGCATGAACAGCATGTCACAATTATAATTTTGTACTGCCAGGCTACCTTTAGTTGGCTCTCCGAGCTCACTGCCGTCTTTGATGTATTCTAATATTAATATAAATATTAAATTACATAAGACTTCAATGACAGATGGCCTCCTCTATCCAATTTACATAGCAGTTCATCATTCCTAGCACAGAATGATAATTATTAATAAAAGGAATTAATTAAAAAATATTAGGATATTGACCATTTGAATCGGTAACACACAGATATTAATTGGGATAATCCAAGCTTGTTACGCACAATTGCGATGCTTACATTGTGTAAAATCGCAACACAAGTGAGATATTTCTTTCTTTCCGTACAGCATATCCATGTTTATAGATCCTTTTTTTTCATTCACGAGTGTGTAAAACGTTAATAACATTTCCTCTAATAACTTACAAAACAATAAAACAGTGATCAATATCGGCCTAAGGTGCACTGCATGATATTGAGCAGTTTACATTTTTTTTTAAGTTATCTAATTTACAAGTTTGTGAAATATGTTTTAGACATTCGATACAATCAAACGGTGCTTTTTGACAAGGTCACTCACTTTTCATACATTCAGGCAACAGACTCTTGTGATGTAAACACACTGCATGGATCTTGCATGGGGAAACCCTATGAAGGTAAACTACAGACAGCTACAGTGTACGTGCTCTGAATGTGTAACACATTTATCTATTGTGCACATATTTATTAATTTGCAATAGAAAATGTTCAATATCGAATTTGCAATTTTAAGATATTCAAAACACCCATTCAATTGTGAACTAAACTCTGACTCAGCCAAAATCAGCAGTTGTTAACAATACGATCCAACATGAACATCTTACAAAACGTGCACTGCAGGAGATGAAACTACCTGCCTGATAGAACAAAGAGCTTTTATATATTTAAATTTAACATTGTACTGTGCATATATATAGACTAGTCTTCATCCGTCGCTGTGAGCCATCTATGTTTACCATTGCTCCCCGTTCCATTGTAAATTGTGTGATCGTACAGCGTGTTGATCTGACGAAGAGTAAAAATGATAATGTGGACCACAGGGAAGCAAAGGGTCTGGACATCATGAACCCCTCTGCCTTGGAAAGAGAATTGGTTATAGAGCTTGCTAATGTTTTCAGGGATTCATCACTGCCCTTCCAAGGCCCCTTTAGAATCTGCCAGAGTGGTATTGAATCCAGGATTTGGTGTCACGCTCTCCAGGATCCCATCACACGATGCAATGGGGAAGTTCATAAAATGTCCACATACCAGGTGTTGTTTACTTTTGTGGGTTCATGCAGATTGCTCTGTCTGACCCCTCTTTAGTTCCAGATGATAACGCTGATATAACCCCATTTGATTTCACATATCCTGTGCAACAAATGAACAACTGACCCACCAGTTGTGAATATAAGCAGCGTATTTTTTTTATGTATTTCCCGTTTCACAAGTACTGCAGAATACGTGGATTGTGCCCTCTAGTGGATATAAGTCAACGTTAAGCGAAACAACTGACAAATGGGCATTGCTGGCTTTGTGTCTCTTGGAAAGAACATTACTGTAGTTACACACTCCGTATGGCAGAGCACTTTATAACACGTCGAAAATACATGCGGATATATGTATAGTTATATTCATAGTGTTTTGTTCATGAAGATATCCTCCGAGTAAACATGGCACGTTGGTCTAACGGTTCAAACCACGAGCGAAAGTTTGCCCCCAAGTTACATATTTATTGGGCTATATTATTAAAGGCAATACAATGAAAAATGTAGTTCTGTGTTGCTACATTAAATATATGTTGTAGTCTAACAGCCTATTGGCTACGTGTGTGTCTCTCTCTGTGTGTCTCTCTCTGCTTGAGTGTCTGTCTGTGTGTCTCCGTGTCTGTGTTTTGTCTCTCTCAAATTTAGCAATCTTTGGAAGAACGTACAGTAATCATTCAGGTAGGGTGTTGACTGTTGTGTTAGCCGACTCTCTGTGTTGTATTGCATTATATTTCTAAGTTTACTGTGTTTGTTTTCTCATTCATTCTTGCTTGTGTTGCAATCGAATCGTCGTATTCTATTATTATTTAATGTATTTTCCTCATACGTGACTTTACCGAAAGAACCAAAGGCTCTTATAGACTTATCTGAACCAGCAGAATGTATTGTTTTCGATGTAAAGCTTTCGTGACTGCAGGGATTCATCTTCTTGGTTCTTTCGGTAAAGTCACGTAGAATGGAAATAATAGAATAATAAAATAAAACATAATAAAATAATTATCACGACGTTTTGGCCACAACGCAAGCAGCCGTCCTCAGGTGGTGACTGTCATTCAGACGCTGTCTTCCCGACAGACCTGTTCTCCACCTGAGGACGGCTGCTTGCGTTGTGGCCGAAACGTCGTGATACTTATTTTATTATGTTTTATTTTTATTATTTTATTATTTCCATTCTACGTGACTTTACCGAAAGAACCAAGAAGATGTATTGTTTTGTTAAGGAAACTCTAGACTGTTTAACATGTAGGCTTTCGCAACCAATATTACCCAAAAAAAACCTATATTACACAGACTCTAAACTGGTAACAGCCTTATGGGTCTCACTAGCAGTCCGATTGGCTAAATACTGCTGGTTTATCAGATGTTATTGATAAGAGCATTCCCTATAAACAATGGGGGCTGGTCAGCACACAAAACAGAATTGTATAACACCTCACAATGCAAGAATTATTATTGTAACTGGGACGCATTGATCAAATACACTGAGGCTTTAAAAGCAACGTTACATAATAGGTTGATGATTTGCACAATGGCCCTTCCTCATAGTACACACATAGAGAGGCTCGAGAGAGGGGATAATATGAGTTATTTTATTTTATACCTACGTGACTTTACCGAAAGAACCAAAGAGTATGGATTCCTGCAGTCACGAAAGCTTCAAATCAAGATGGATAATATCGAGTCGGAGGCCACACTCTCCACCATGTGGTCAGATGGGAAAATATTGTTGTTGTTATTATTATAGGTTATTATAAGTATCATTATCATAATACGTATATTACTTTAAGTATTGTTAAAGTTGTGTGATTACATTGTGCCATTTGCGAATGTTGTTTAAAGTTACCCAGGGCGTCGATAGACACACCGGAGTAGAGTCCTGCATGTCTCTTTTGACGACACACATTCACTATTTATTGCACAGCTGCATCGAGCATGATTTAACATTACAAGTACAAAGAACACTTCTTAAAGCACACGTACGTGCCAACACGTGTTATTTTCTTTAAAATTACACGTTTTTATTATGCTGCTTTGGCAGTCGTGCAATAAGAAAAAACTCACATTCATTGATAACCCTGCCCTAAAAAGGGAACCAAGGAGGAATCCATACTCTTTGATTCTTTCAGGAAAGTCACGTAGGTATAAAATAAAATAAATTACGACGTTTCGGGCGCAACACAAGCGTCCGTCATCCCACCTGATGACGGTATGGATTCCTGCAGTCACGAAAGCTTCAAATCAAGATTGAAGGAGGATACCATAGGCCCCGCACCTCCAATTCGCACAGTTGGCTACGTGCAAAAGAAATTCAACATACATTGGGGACATTTCGGAAAATATATTTTTTAGGGTAGTTTTATTGCCAGATGCATCTAACCTATGTTATTCTATACATCGCAACACATTAGTCAGTAATATAACAAAGGGTACATATATGATAGGTGACGTTTCAGGCAACGAGCCTTCTTCATAGCACATAATGAAGAAAGTCCATCACCTGAAACGTCACCTATTATGCAGTGTTATTGACAAATGTGTGGAGGTTTTAGCTAGTTTTGCTTGTGCACAACTTCCTATGCAGCATTACCAAGTCATGTTAGTTATTTTATGGAGGCTTGGATAAATTAAAAACAATGATTTTTACGATTATAATGCAGTTTACTTGTTAATCACCAGGTGGCAGAACGCACCCACTACTTAAAATCATGCTATGGTACCGTAATTCCTCCCATTTACGATCTTCAATGTTATAAAGTCCCATCCAAGAAATGTGATTACGGTATAAACAAAATGGTGTGCCTGCCATCATAATGAATTTACCACAATATTAACAATACTACATTGGGCAAATATTTGTATTCTGCTGACGTATCTAACTAAAAGATATCTTAGCAAAGCATAATTACATTATTAGCATTTGTTTGGATACCAAATGAAACAAATTATTAACAAATACCGCCCAATACATCCCATGGGGTGGGGTGGAGTGAGGGCGCAGAAGTTAGCGCACTCCACGCTGAACCTGGTGACCTGTGAGTGCAATTCTCGGCCATGACGAACATTAGTGTGGCTAGTGCCATCTCAACTGGTCTGCCTTCACCAACCCGCCCTGACCAGCATGGTCACACTCATTACACACACAAATTGACCACAATACGTGACCGATCTCGTCAAGGAATATGAACTATCAAGTGAACTCCGGTCATCCTCGTAAGCAGCAGCGGTTTTTAGCAAGCCTTCGAACAAAAACGGTGACTGCATCGCACGCATTCAGATGTACTTCTGCGGCAGTCTGGAATGCTCTTCCATCCGATATTAGGAAGCCAATGGAGCTATGCACTTTTAAATCTAGATTGAAAACAAATGTATTTAGAACAGTTTTTTTGTGTTTAGCTTGTCGTCCTTCCTCCACACCTCCGATTAGCACAGTTGGCTATGTACTGTGCAAAAGAAATTCAACATAATTATGACCGAAAGGCATGGGGAGGTCTTCATCCAGCACCAAACTGGCCAAATTAATAATACATTCCCCATGTACTATTCCAGGCATAGAACCATGTTTCTATTTTATATATATATATACCGTACATTCAACGTTTCAGTGTAAATACTTGCACATGTGAATTGCAATTGTCAGTTGAAGATTGTTGAACAGCAGATAACACACATTTAAAATGTATAAACAGCCATGAATAATTATCAGCATAGCGTATATAACTGCTGACAAATTAGTGGCTAAACATGGGAATGGAAAAACGAGTCTGGATTATTTCTCATTGTGAACAGATTTTTAACTGTTACTTTTGCCATTTTCTCCAGTGTACCGGATAATGAAACGTGGGAGACATTTGTGACTCACATACATTGTGCCCTGCTCAGTGCTAAACTTTAAACGCCATTTCCTGCCCTCCCTCGGATATTTTCCAAACAGCCATCATGTGAAAAAAGACACTCATTGAGTTATGTTTACAGTGAAAATAATGAATGCTTTGAAACGTATCTCTTGTGGGCAGTGGTTGCTTTTCATGGCTGTTTGTTCCATTCGCGGTTACCCTACAAACGTCATATCCCTGAAGCAATGGAAATACCACCAGTCAAGCTACGTCCACGAAAAAATAAAACTTACCCATCTTTTAACATTTACGAGACTTGCGTTTGTAAGCCCTAAACTGATGGATATCGTTTGGCTTTTTTATCCAAAACCATAAATTTAATCAAATGTGCCTTTGTTTCCAATTTCATAAACTATCCTTGTGTTGTAAGCATTTAAGAAACAAGGCCTTGCCTTCATGTTTTAGCATTGAGACAAATGTGTTTTTTGTATCTTCAACCCGTGTGCGGTTTGCCGATTTGGAAAATCAGCCATAAACATCTTAAACAGGACCCCTTATAGCCATGAATGGAACGTTCTGCATTATTTTCTACCTACGTGACTTTACCGAAAGAACCAAAGAGTATGGATCCCTGCAGTCACGAAAACTTCAAATCTAGAATGGATGGAATGGGTGGAAGAAAGTGGATGGTGGAAGAGAGATGTCTCCGTTGGATAGCGTCAACGATAACACATTATCTCTCCCAAAACGGACATGCAACTGTTTGCATGCAGCAGAAGATGAAGGTAAATGCTGTGACTTTGCACAAAAACAAACACCAGTGACACTGGGTACTCACTCATTCCATGCTGATTAAATAAATATCAACACATTCGTCACTTGAACTGCCTCAACATGAAAACATTCATAATAGCACAATGTATAATTCGAATACATCATATATAATGGCCCTTCTTCATAGCACATCTGCTATGAAAGAAGGCCATTGCCTGAAATATGATGCGCAGAAATGTTTTTCCTTTTAAGGCAGTGTTATTGAAGAATGTGTTGATTTTGTTTTGTTATTTTTGGTTGTGTACCACTACCCGCACAGCATCATCAAATAATCTGTTTGATGCAGATTCAGCGTAATTAATCCATGATGGCACGGTATGCTGAACTTCTTTTGCACCGTACGTTGCCAACCGTGCTAATCGGAGGTGATGGAAGTCAAAGGTGAAAAAGTTAATCCGTGCAATTGACATTTTTTTTAGAATCTTAGGACATCCGGAGAACACAAAGTACACGAACCTGAATGCTAAGACCCTAAGTACCACGCACTTGACTGTGAGTATAGAGTAGTAATTATCGTCCTCGGTGTGGTGGCGCGGCATTTAGGACACTGCCGGCTTGAGTTCTATTCAATGCGACGGATAATATCAGTGGCGAGTGATAACAGGTCCCAATTCCACCCCACCACCAACAACCCTCCACCACCTCCCCGATGCCTTCACCAAGCCATACTGACCAGCGTCGCGAAGTAATCTAAATCAAATACCATGACCGACATGGCATGGAAATACATTCATCCAGCAGTGGATTTATAATGGGCTGCAAAGGTCATGATCAGAGGGTGCTGCATAGCTGAATAAATACGAAACAATGGCTAAATATTTGCACAAAGAACTGCTTTGTATGGACTACAGTGGGGTCATGTGTGTCAATGTCATGTTACACAAATGTGTCCAGATAGCTTAACGTGCTTTAAATTCCTCATTAAAAACATAACAAATGTACTTTGACTCTTCTTGCCATGTTGTGTAGACATGAAAACTAAAATAATGAACTGCTTTGCATGTAATGGCATAAAAATGTCAACATATTCCTCAAGTCTGGTAATTACTAAGCGTTAATACAGCTGCAAATGTTATACTCGACGTGAGATTTATGTTCATATATAAACACTCGTGTTGCTATTTACTATTCATTTGTAAACCAAAAAAAATCTGTGTATATGTATTGTTCCACCCATAATTTCAAAATCTGCGTGTCAAACCACAAGACCTCCACTATTAAGAACGTTCTGCATAAAAAAAACATTTAAAAATAAATATGGTCAGCACACTGCTCGCTTTAAGAAATTCGGCTGAATGACATCATCAGCAAAACATTCCCTAAAAAGTTGCTTTGAATATAGGGCGTAAATGGTTAAAAATAGTCAATCTTGCTTTGACTGCCTCTGATGTTTCCATAACGGTCAAATGCATTTTCTATCCGTACATTTATTTTAAAACATTGTTACATAGGCTTCTTGAGCTAATATGTGTAGTTTTTTTTTATTTGCTGCGTAGTTGTAGGGTGTGCCTATATGCTATATTTAAACGAGTGATGGCAACTCTGCCCATAGGATGGGCAACGGCTTCTTTCTATAGCAGTCAGATCTTTTAAATACAATTCAATTTTTTGTCAATCTGATGTTAAGAGCAAAAAGTAGCACTTTTATTTTTACCCTACTCTCACGTATAAACCTCTTCGGATGCTTTTGTATAGTTGTAAGAGTACACCAACCGTCAAAAAATGTGTTCATACCATTTAGTGCGATTCCTTCAATAATATCCTGAGTGGGCTTTCATTGTGACGTCACGAGATGAAGTATCCATTCAAATCTCTTGCAGAGCAGTGCAACCCTTTGTTAGAAACTGTCTGTGGAAGTGGACAGAGTCACCTCCAAGATCCCTTTCAGTGACCCCTGGTCCACACGTTACAGAGCAGGACTTCCCTACATACTATACGATACATATACGTGTAATGTTGTTGTGATGCTTTCGTGATTGCAGGAAATCTTTCCAAAGAATATACGTGTAATGTTGTAATGTTGTTGCATGACATTCAAAGTGATATTTTACATTCTCAGAGCTGTAATTTAACCAAATTCATTTCAGAACCAAATCTAACGTTATTTTCTTTGTACAGTTACTGGTTACCAGGATGATAATATCAGAGCTCTGACCTCTGAGCCGCTCAACATTATACAATATAAATGCAATTTTTTATTTAAATTGTTAATTCCGTTAACAAGCAATTATATCAGCATTCTCGTTAAATTGTCGACCCTGGGAAGTTGGCCGAGAAACTTTACCAATGTAATTCATGAAGGCATGGTACCAGCTGAACGAGCAATTATATATAGTGCTAAAACACTGTAATTTAGACACAGCATAGGCTGTATTTAATTTAGTTAAACCTTGTACAAATAACAATACAACCATGGGTGCATGGAAATGCACAATACGAACCCCAAGCGAGGGACAAACACAAGCGTCAAACTTCAGGCATTGCTGCTGTTTTTTCGACGTTTTGTCGTGTGCTCAGTGTTGGTCGTGACATCATTATTCCACAGACCTCATTAACTCCATTTTCACACGGGAAGGAAGTCCCCCCCCCCCCCCCCCCCCATGAAACTTTCCACAGCCATCTTATGCACAGCAACATTCTGGATTGAGGCACATCTAATTGAGATATGATCTTACGCAGAGTACGCCTGGTTCTGGAAGTTTAAAAAAACCGCCTTGTTTTTGGTGCGTTTGAGCTTGTGTTCTCAAATAAAGTACTAAATCCAAACTACAGTACACAACATTTCAAACATTTGTAAAAATGCAAGATAAAGTAATACACTACACTATTGTTATTTCTCGGAGGAACTTTGAAAAGGGAAGAAATATTTTGACTATATAATACACTACAGTACACCATTTAAAATTACTGTATTATAATGGGGAGCAGTGGCATACTGGTCACTGTTTTATGTTAATCTAGTGCCCACTCCATATCATCAACCCGCACCGACCCATCGTGGGGAAGTATGGTCAAAACAACCCTTATGACGACACGGCGTGGGGAGACCTCCACATCCAACAGTGGCTTGATGAAGGGATAACACCGTTTGTAGTCACAGTATTTTATTATCAAGCACTTCACCTACTTGATGATAGTCAGTGGGTAGTTGGGGGAGAGCAATATATTTACACACAAAAAGCCCACAATTTGCAAGTGTACTGTGTAATAAGATATTTTTCTTATCCAGATTTTGTATGCATTCCACAAAACCCAACTACAAAGCAGAAAATGTACGTTCCAAGGAACTCAAGGCACATTCTGAGAAGTTTGGCAAGGCATCTGGGCACAACGTGGGCCTCACAACGCAGGCAGTTAACTTTTGCAGGCGTGGCTCTGAGGCTCGTGATCTTTCGAGAGAAAATTACTTTCAGATGCGCTCTAAATGCAATTGTGCTCCGTGATGCTATATACAAGGGCAATTTAGCTGACGCTACAACAGATACCTACAAATTGGGATGCTGCCGCGGTGCAATTGTGAGCACGCTGGATTTGCAGTTGGAACGATGGGGCAAATATCTTGCCTCTTCACGTCTCCTCTGTGTGTAGTTGATGGACAGGTCGAGTGTGGTGGAGTGAGGCGTGGGTATTCTCATCATCATCCCCAAGTCTGCTGGCCAGTGTGGCTGAGCAGACACACACACCCTCGAGAGAGGGCTCTCTAGAGCTCCCTCTAGTGGGAGCCCTTCCGCAAGCTGTGGCGTGAGCAAGAACTTGCAGGGGCTGCGCCTTCACACATACTCTTGTAAAGTGTTGCGATCGAAACGTCGTGGGTTTTTTGCTTTTACTTTAGATTTTTTTTTCTATCTACGTGACTTTAACGAAAGAACCAAGAATATAGCAAGATACAAAGTTGGGGTTTTACGTTTTGCTAATACAGTAGTTTAATTACATGTTCCGGACGTACCGCATAGTACTTTACACATCAAACATATACTGCTTATATATAAATATAAGTGTCGAGACAGTATTTTATTTACTGCATATACATTGTTTTGCTGTGATGAATGAGTAACATATACAAAGGTTGTGTAAAGTTACAGAAAGTTAAACTAAAGTCAGACTCTACAGTATAAAAAAAACAACTTTGACATAATTCCAACATAACGGAACAAATATTACAGCTTGTCTCGGCAGCCAACTTAAACCATATGTCTGCTGCACCGTAGGTGCACTCCGTGGTAAACAATTCACTCCACACTATAAGCATCTCACCTGGCTGACAGAGGAGCAGTGTTGCTAACTGAGATCTGAGCGAAGTTTTGGGTTTCCCGAGTGATTTTTTTCTTCTGTACAAAAGATACCTACGGATAATCTAACTTACGGTACTGTACTCTTTGCAACGAGGGCATTGTACAGATTTAGGATCGATTCCAGTTATGCATTACGTACCCTGTATCATGTTACTGTGTAAATTGGGATATTTTTGACTTTAGAAAAGGCTATCTTGTGACTTTTAAAGTTAGTTTGACGACTTTTCACTTTCCGAAGTTGGGACATCGCAAGATACCATCTCACTACACAGGATAAATAATTCCCAGTGTAAACTATCTCGTAGATGGAGTAACCGTATGAATACGACAGCCTTCGTTGACACATTCTTGAGCCAAACATTTTTGTAGTTTTTTACAGAACTGTACATGGTGGTCCAGATGTCTTGTGACCCCAACTTAATTTACTCCTAAGCTTTTTTTCCCTCCTTTACATATTCACTTATGTTTTGAATAAACCTTACTTACATTTTAATTATTACGTTTTGGAGAATTAAATGGGGGGGGGGGGGGGTCACAAGACTATCTGGACCACCCTCTAACTCCCGTTACGTGCGACAGCATTCACTCTGCAGTGACGATGGCTCAGGACGACGATGCTGACTCGTTATGTCCAATAAGCCGCGATCGCACTCGGCTGCTAATGTCTATTCCCGACATTAAATTTATCGGGAAATCGTTCAAATAACTGAACCGCACGCACCACACGGGACAACATCACGTGACAACAATGAACAATGGGCACTCACAATCACGGTGATGATGAAGATTGTGCTGCTCGCTCGCTCTCTCTCTCGCTCGCTGTCCACACCGGCGTAGAGTGAATTCACGCAGTTTTCTGGCTCTGCGCTACGAGGACTCTTCTTGGCTTCGGGACTCGGGGTTGTGGGGGCCTCTTCTAGGTAGACGCAACTCGTGCCGGACGGGCGGAGCCCCAAGCCGCCCCCTCGCTCGCCCCGGGCTGGTGGGGGACGTAACCCAGGCAGGGGGCTGCTCCTCCTCATCCGTGCTGCCAGGAGGAGGAAGGGAACTTTCCTCGACTTTCCACGCAACACGGATTTTTATTACGCACTATCAGTTTCAGTTTCGAGTGTCTGTTAATGCCCTGCAGGGTCCAGCTGGACGCTTCTAATGACTGCACCTCATTGATCACCTGATTGATGAGACAATTGCCGTACACAGCAGCACTCTTAAAGGAGCGGTTAAGGGTGTCGTCTTGATTTTTGTCGAATTCTTTCTCCGTGTCACGCTGTGTCTCTCTCCATGTCGCTCCATGTCTGTGTGTCTCTGTCGCCTCTGCGAAGACTGTCTTCTATGAATCTCATGGTCTGTGCTTGACCTCCCTATTGCCACTGAGCATCGCCCTTTAAAGTCGTGTCGTTCCCGCGTGTCACTTCAACTTCACTGGATTGCTGCATTCTAACAACATGCAGCATTCTAATAATAATGTCAAAAGTGCAGTCGGCACATATATGGCATTATAGTGATCAGTGCAAGCGGCATACGAATGGCATTGTGGTGATCAACAGTGCAATGGCCAAAAAGATGGGATTGTTATCAATAGTGCAATAGGCATACGAATTGGATTGTGATGATTATTAGTGCAATAGGCACATAGATGGGATTTTTGTGATCAACAATACACTAGGCATACGGATGGGATTGTGTGTTCATCAACAGTGCAATCGGCACGTGGATGGGATTGTGTGTTCATCAACAATACACTCGGCACCTGGATGGGATTGTATGTTCATCAACAGTACACTAGGCAAAAACATTAAAAAGTAAAATAAGATAAAATACTTTTTAATGTTTTTACCTACGTGACTTTACCGAAAAAACCTAAGAATATGAATCATTGCAGTCACGAAAGCTTTAAATCTAGAAGTACACTAGGCACCTGGATGGGATTGTGTGTTTATCAACAGTACACTAGGCACCTGGATGGGATTGTGTTCATCAACAGTACACTAGGCACCTGGATGGGTCTGTGTTCATCAACAGTGCAATCGGCACCTGGATGGGTCTGTGTGTTCATCAACAGTGCAATCGGCACCTGGATGGGTCTGTGTGTTCATCAACAGTGCAATCGGCACCTGGATGGGTTTGTGTGTTCATCAACAGTGCAATCGGCACCTGGATGGGATTATTGTTATCAATAGTGCAATATGCATACGAATTGGATTGTGGTGGTCAACAGTGTAATAGGCATACTAATTAGATTGTGATGATTATTAGTGCAATATGCACATAGATGGGATTTTTGTGATCGGCATACGGATGTGATTGTGTGTTCATCAGCAGTGCAATCGGCACGTGGCTGTGACTGCGGTGATCGATGGACATCGATGTGGCCACGTGCGAGGCTGCCCGCTGCACGTGGGCGGGGCGAGCGCTCGCGCGTCGCTAAGTTTCCGATGACGGATCCCGCGTGAGCGCAGCCCCAGCCAGCAGCCAGCCTCTGAGCGTGTGGCGAAGCGTTTCGCCGGTAAACGTATTCAATTGTATTTAGTTTTTAGTTAACCCTGTAAAGTTTGTTGTTGTCTGATGGGGGGTTTGCTGCTGCTGCTTGTTCTTCGTGGTCGTTATTTTTGTAATATGATAATAGTAACGTTAACTTTGCCGCGAAGTTTGTTGTTGCTATTGCAGCCTGCGGAGCTAGGCCCGGGTTGGTGCGGCCTAGGCCTCGTGTCGCTGCGAGATGAGAGAATTGTTACTCCTTAGACTCGTACAGAGCTACTTTGTTACTCCTTAGACTCATACAGAGCGAGATGAGAGAATTGTTACTCCTTAGACTTACAGAGCGACATGAGAGAATTGTTACTGCTTAGACTCGTACAGAGCTACATTGTTACTCCTTAGACTCGTACAGAACGAGATGAGAGAACTGTTACTACTTAGACTCTTACAGAGCGAGATGATAATTGTTACTGCTTAGACTCGTACAGAGCGAGATGAGAGAAGTGTTACTCCTTAGACTCGTACAGAGCGAGATTAGATAATTGTTACTCCTTAGACTCGTACAGAGCGAGATGAGAGAATTGTTACTCCTTAGACTCGTACAGAGCGAGATGAGAGAATTGTTACTCCTTAGACTCGTACAGAGCGAGATGATAATTGTTACTCCTTAGACTCGTACAGAGCGAGATGAGAGAATTGTTACTCCTTAGACTCTTACAGAGCGAGATGAGAGAATTGTTACTCCTTAGACTCGTACAGAGCTACATTGTTACTCCTTAGACTCGTACAGAGCGAGATGAGAGAATTGTTACTCCTTAGACTCGTACAGAGCGAGATGAGAGAATTGTTACTCCTTAGACTCGTACAGAGCGAGATGAGAGAATTGTTACTCCTTAGACACGTGCAGAGCGAGGAGAGACAGACTGACAAATACATAGACCGACAGGGGAGAAACGGTGAGAGACGAGATAACGACACGTACAACTGGAACGAGAGCGAGACAGACGAGGGGGTTACACTCTGATACATGGACAGCAGGGCACGGACACTGAGACATACACGGAGACTTGAGACAACAGCTAGACAGAGACCACGAGTGAGACAACAGGCGAGGAGACTAGGGCCCAATGCGACAGGGAACGAGACGGCGAGACGAGGACGTGTACATGTACAAGCAGAGAGAGAGAGAGACGAGGAGATGCAATCACAGAGGCAGGCATCTATGGGATAGATACAGAGACAAGAAAGGACATACACAGGACACGTGGAATTATACGCAGACTGAGAAAAAGGCAGATCTTGTACAGAGGCAGGTATTCCAGATATAGTTTAACACGTAGGCTTTCGCGACCAATGTTATTCATAATCAACGATTTTTGGGTTTAGATCGCGTTTATTTATAAATGTGTCGTAACCCTCCACCACCCGACACGGCCAATCAGTAAAAAATGTGTCACGTTGACAAAGACAAATAGTTCACTGCTTTAGCCCACCGGTGTGTTGAAGCAACAACATTCACAATTTGAGTAACGTAATACTCAAATTGTGCATGTTGTTGCTTCAACACACCGGTGGGCTAAAGCAGTGAACTATTTGTCTTTGTCAACGTGACACATTTTTTACTGATTGGCCGTGTCGGGTGGTGGAGGGTTACGACACATTTATAAATAAACGCGATCTAAACCCAAAAATCGTTGATTATGTATTCCAGATATAGACAGTGCGCTACAAAGACTTGGAATGTAGATACGTAGACATGGACATTGAATACAAAGACATTGAGTACAAAGACGTGGTCTCATATGGCCCCTGAATTCCTGCTTCGGGAGCACCCTTGCAAAGGTTTAAATATTACAAAACTGCGCTGTGTAAAACGGTTCATAGTACAACTGCACCTTTCTTAATTTTCCATGTGAAATGAATGAAACTATGTTTCGAGTTATTCTCCTGAAACACGTACGCATTTTCTCCATCGGCCTTGTTAACACCTTGATGTCGTGGACTTTTGTTTGAGGATTACGATAACCTCTGTTACAACGCGTTTTCTGTATAACGCGGTTCACTCATTAGAGAACACTTCGCACAACGCGGAACGCGCCTGTTATAACGCGGCTTCTGAGTCGACTCCGAACTTTCTTGGGCTCTGCGGCTAAGCAGTATGATACAGTACTCGGCAGCGTATCCTCGATTATTTGTCTTGCCATCTTACTGTGTGAGTACAGTACATCTTATCTCGCCAGACTTTATCGTTACATTATTTTTCGGAGGAAATCTAAAATGGCTTAACGCATAACTTTTCAGGAAAGCATTAACCACGTTAAACAATGACTTACACCGCTGTTGCAGGGCTTATTATATTCATGTCATCACTTTCAACTTTTATTTTTATATTTTGCACTAGATATGGCGTCAAACTTTATTGCAAACTTGTACATTTCGGTTGGTTTAATTTTTTTGCACTGGAAATTAATTGCGCAAAGCTGTCATTGTACATAACACACTATTTGCCCCCATGTTGGAAATACCCAGAATGCGTTGTGCATCTCTACCATACCTTCACACGGGCATTGCAAGATCTTGACCCCACCATGCCAAACGTTTCGCGATTATCTAGAATAGAGTGGCAGGTTTGGATGCTGTTATGGTGTTCCACATTTAACTCCTGTAGTGTCCGTGAGCTTATTACTCAATTATATCACACTAATTACTTTTTTCCAAGTCAAGGTGTGCCAATTTAACTCCCGCCTCCCCTAGCATAACTGCAATACCATTTAATTCCAAGCACGATAGTGCATTCTCATGTGGTGTCCGTCTAACCTACCCAGCGATGATGGTGACGGTGATTGGGCTGGTGACCCTTGGCCGATATGTAAACCCGCATATTTGTGTTGTGGTAGCGACCCCAGTACACTTGTAGTGGGTTCAACTGAGTCACAGACGTACTCTTTGGAGGCAACACATTAGCACCAACACACGGGGTAAATGCCCCTTAACAGGATAACAACTTGTGGTGGGGACCACCAGGCTAACTACACTAATTACACCGTAACTAGCTACAACGAACCAGACCACAGCTTGGGTCCAGGTCCATGTGTTGGAGACTCTGTAGGACGTAGGCGAAGGTATCTTCAGGTTGAACAACAGCGCCGGGCTCTCTGGGGGACCCGGCTTATATCCTCTGGTGTGGCTGGCTCCGCCCTTGGCCACGACCACCTTCTAGAATCCTTGAGCAGGATCTCGACCCTGACACGTGACCACCCCTTGCCCCCACTTGGAGCCCCTGTGTAGACTTAACTGGTCACGTGTCCTCTGGGGTCAACCAGAGTGCCATGGCCTATAGTAACCCCATTTCCATGGCCAGGACTCCCACACCCTATCCTGTAGGGGCCGGAACTGCACGCCAAGCATGGTACCATCCAGCGCTATCGATCAGAGCTCACCGAGTCCCTTTAGGGCCGGTACTGCACCCACATCCAAGTGGTGTCCGCGATGTCAATACACGGCACGCTGTGCGTCTCTAGGGCCGGCACCGCACAGTGACATCGTGCGATGTCACTACATACTTAACAGATATCCTTTGATGTTTTCAATAAAACAGGAATTTGTACTGCACTTAAATGCAACGACTGTACATTTAAATTTGCTATATAAATTGGGATATGCACATTTTGAGGCAAGGTGGATTTTTAAGGTTGTTTATGGGCAGGTGGTGAGTCGTAAGTTAAGAGAAAACAGCCCCCATCAGAGGTAAAACTATATGTACCATCTATTTATGAACATGAAGTGCTATTACCCTGTCATACCAACTCTTGCACTTTAGTGATATTTAAAGTTGAGCAGCTCTGATAAAAAATAGTTTATCTTGTAGTACTGCAGGGCATCTTTAAACATGAGCCACGTTTTTATTTCCCTTGGAATGGCAGCAGCAGCAGCAGAACAAGATGATTATCCCGGTGCGGTGCTTCACGTGCGGGAAGGTGGTCGGCAATAAGTGGGAAGCCTACTTGGGTCTGTTGCAGGCCGAATACACAGAAGGGTACGTTGACTAAGTGTTGTGCGTTCATATATGATCCATGGTTAAATGTATTCATACATCATTTGGTTTTCACTTTGTGCAAGTCATCTCGTGACCGTGCCTTCCTGACTCGTGTGTGCAGAGATGCGCTGGATGCCCTGGGACTGAAGAGATACTGCTGTCGCCGCATGCTGCTCTCTCATGTCGACCTGATTGAAAAACTACTCAACTACGCACCTTTGGAGAAATAACTTTGCTACACAAGGCCTGAACGTTTTTTCCCCATGGCAAAGAATGATAAAAGATTGGGCATATATTCGGCCACATTTTCATTACTTTCCTCAATCGGCTGAAAAATTACATGAGCGAAAATGGCAACCGCAATCATTGCATTACAGAATACAAAATCTCTTTTTTTGTTTTCCGTGAGAATTATTACATGTTCATTCCACCAGTATTTAAGTTAAAGTTTTGCATTGTACATTTAAAGTTTAATAAAATGTTTGTTGCTCATTTTGTTGATTTCCTATATTTGCTGTAACATGCTTTGTTTAAAAGTATATGGTCATATGCAAATACTTTTAAAAAACTTTATTAAATGAATATGCAGTTTAACAGTTAATTGTATCCATCTCTATGCTGCTGGATATTATTTGGTGACATCTACCAATGATTAAGGCACATTTAAACGATGTAGCTTTAACCTTTGCATTGTCCTGTTTTAATACAATCATGGTATATTAACATTAAACACAAACTACGAGTATAAACACAAAACTGACTGTAAATATACATTAAGTCAATGTTAATGTTTCAAATAGCTATTTCCTATGCAAGTTTTATAGTATACAGTGTGCTTAGTAGATTAATACTATAGGTACAGTTCAGTGGGTAAGAATTATGACATGTTTGATTCACAAAAATGTGTTATCAAAATGCAGGTTCCTGTCATTCTTTTAATAGTAGGGGTCTAACTTGATACTTCTGTATAAGCAGCAAGTCAGTATCATCCCCAGCACCTGAAAGAATATGTTGTGAGAATAGCAAACAGGTTATTATTTTGCTTGAGCAAAGCAATCTGGTTTCTTAAATCCGTTCAAGCAATATATAATCTATACAATTTAAGACACATGGTAACATCATTTGGCTATATACATTATTTGTTCTAGAGGTAGTATAGGCTGCTAAACAATAAGGGTTGTATCTTGACTTAAAGCTTTCGTGACTGCAGGAATTCATATTCTTGGGTCTTTCGGTAAAGTCACATAGATGGGTTCAAAGAAAACAAAACTGACGTTTCGATCGCAACACAAGCAATCGTCATGATGACGTTTTTATTATTTTCTTTGAACCTATCTACGTGACTTTACCGAAAGACCCAAGAGTATGAATAAAAGTTGTGATTCATATCGTTGTAGAGGGCTATTTAGACCCCAAGAGCAATTCAGTGAATAACCAAAACAATTATAGAATGTAATGTCTTGAACCTGCCAGTAGGGATTGTAATGCAAATTCACATAATGGACACATTTGTCTGCATAAGCAGCCTGAGATTTTTTTTATAATCTTGCCGCTGTGGGAGTGAAGGTTATGCTGTTGCTATATCCAAATACCATTTTCGATAAAGGCGAGTACACATTTTAGTTAAAACATGTTAAAGTATAATAAGCATGGAGAGTGCATGTTTGGAATTGCACGAATAATTAAAATCTAAATAATCAGAAAACCCTTCAACAATGCAGGATGGAAACCGGTTTAACAACTACAAAAGCTACAAGTCTTTTGAGTTGGTGGTCCAAGTAAGACTGGGTGATTTTGTACATCTCTGTATTGTTAAATCTATTGCACTAAGGAAGAGGAAGATTAATATTGAGAATCAAGAAATCGGACAAAATACTGTATAAACTTAAGCGAAAGAGGTGGGCTTGGCAGAACACAACTAGAAGGGATGGTGGACAAGACTAGTGATGACATGGAAGCCAAAGAAGGGAAAAAAACACCGATGTGGACCACCGCCGTAGAAATTGAGCACTCAGATCCGTTCATTTGCAGGATTGAGTTGACGGTGACCTCATGGAGAGGTTAAGCAGTTGAGAGAAAAAGATGGATTTAAAGCATCATTGGCAAAATGAAGGTTCCCCGCATGCAGCGATGTAGCTTCACATTCGGAAACCTGCTGATATCACTGCCACATGTAATTGGTGGATCCAGGAGTCTAGCTGCAAAGTGGCTTCGTGATATATGCAGAGTTAAGACCAATGAGAGAGAGCAGAGCTCTGGGGATCGGAGAGCAGATAGGCAGAGAGCAGACAGCGAAGCAGAGGAAAAATGGACACATTGGTATAAATAACGGCAACAGCAGCAAAATATGATTAGTGATGTGAAACGTATCTAAAGCATTAGCGTTCATGAGGTTAGGAGTAAATGTATCTGATATTGGGAAATTAAAATGCCTTAATAGGCAAATGCACCACCCCACTGGTGGTGCTATGCCACACATTGATACACGACAATATAATGAACTTAATTTGATATACTGTAGCTGACAAAGCCAATGCTGTCTCGCCAATGGCTCCTTATTGGTTGCAGCTACATTAGAAGACCTCTGCTGAACCTACCGAGTCTGCCCTAAATGTAAAAAAATGCGAATTTTACGCAGCAAACTTGGCAAATAGTCACTTTATGGAAAGTTACTTTAAAACACTGCTAATAAATATATGACTCGCAACCTCTTTAATACTTAGATTGGTTAATGTTGCACAGTTTGAAATTATGCACACTCATCAGTTTAATGGCGTTCCTCTTTAAAGCATTTATGCATTTTCTTGGTTCTTTCGGTAAAGTCACGTAGACGCTGTCTCCCCGACAGACCTGGTCTTCACCTGAGGACGGCTGCTTGCGTTGTGGCCGAAACGTCGTGAGAATTATTTTATTATGTTTTATTTTATTATTTCCATTCTACGTGACTTTACCGAAAGAACCAAGAAGATGAATCCCTGCAGTCACGAAAGCTTTAAATCGAAACATGCATTGTTGTGTTTTTATTTACGGAAAGTTGATGTTGGCCATTCTAACATGTAATAATGCAATGTTAATTATAAGAAATGCAAAGTTTTAACCTACTTAAAACCAATGTACAACAGCAAGTCGTATAAGTTACATTAAAGTACACATTTGAATACACTTGATAGCACATCACACCAAACGGGTAAGACATACAGTAATCTGTAAAAGGGAAATTGTTTAATGGTTAAAAATATTTTATGGGAGAAGATACTCTTCTGTGCTCACATATATTTTATGTTTGTAGTTTTATAAATACACAAGTAATACCCACCCCAACTAACTAGTCAGGGTGATGGGATATCGAGAGCAAAAGTTAAGAATAAACAGCAAACTTGCTACTGTAAAGCAATTTGGTAAAAATCACAAAAAGGTTTAACTTGAGTGCGTGCAGCCATATAAACTGGCAACCTGCCTTGCCCATCCTCCTAAAGCCCACATGGGACTTTCTGAAAGAACATTCCCGAATTAGGGAAGGAAGCAGCATGTGGGGCTGGGTCAGGAAATGGCTGTGTTTAAAGCACAACACAACCTACAGTAGAGGTTACAATGTAACCTGCTTTTTAGCTGTCAATTCATTTTCAGTTCCACTGCTACAGAAGTGACAAATACATATGGCAGCATTGTTCATATTTACTAGCATTTTACTGTCATTGTGGATAGTTATTGTGAATTTTCTATTTACGGTCAGGCATTGAACCATCAGCATTCTCCAACACGTTTTTGAACCTCGTGTTAACAGTCATAGTTTTAAACTTTCAATTATCCCAGTTTTATTAAGAAAAAAAATGTTGCTTTAATACTTATAGATTTTAAATTTTCTAAATGAAAGTTAACACATGGAATTGGTTTTATCTTATTGCCCTTAACTTTACATAAATATTGCGAACAGCAACAAAAATACAATTATATAATACTTGTTACTTGAAAATATGTCATACAATGATAAACACTGTCATTCTGCAATGATAAAACCATAAACAGGCAAAATATGCTTTATAAAAAAATATTGCATTGCTGTGAATATATTTTTCATAGACTAGCAATTATAATCTGAGGAAGAATTCTGAATTATTTTTCATACTGACCAGCATGGATAGGAATATTAAACAATATTCAAAAATCCTGTTAGGCCTGTCTTTTTTATTTATATACCCTTACACCATTATGGCACCAATCGAGAAGCACACCTTAAGGCTGGAAACAATAAGTGTGTTTATCAAATATGGTATTACTGCAATACTACTTTGTATCGCAATTAATGAGTTTTTTTAGTTAAAACACTTCTGGAGCCAGTAAGACAAACCATACTTTTCCTGTTTTTAACATTTGAATGTCAGGTTTTTGGAAAAAAATTATAATACGTTTAATATTTCATAAAGATAGCATTTAAAATAACTTGTACAATCTGACAAGGTAGGTTGGTTTGTAAAGAAAATATATTCCAACTGCTATTTTGATTATTCTCTAATAAAAGTGATTTATTAAAATGGCACTCACATTTTGACCATTTAATTTTTGGCCGTAGATGTTTGATAAAATTGCAAGAGTTTTTCCAATCCGAAGTTATTCATTATAAGTCTGAGAATGTTTTACATTACACATTCCTGCGGAGGGAGCTGGTAGGAACGTTGGGTTGCTCGGTCAATGGCCAGGGTCAATGGCGGCGTGGTGTATTCCGCAAATATGCCCGACTGTGAGGGTGGGCACAAGCCGGCGTGAGTAGGTTAAACGTTGAGTTTTATAAGGGCACCACGGGGTGACTAGCCCCTCCCCACCCAGCCCCACCCCTCCCACCCCCCACCCAGCCCCACCCAGCCCCTCCCTGCACGACGGACGGACACAATAATCCCCTGTGGGCTGGTGTAACCAGGAGGTTCCTACCAGTACAAGTGTGCAATGAACCACCCAGTCATACCCCTTTCCAGCTAACAACTGCTGTAACACTACGTATTTTTTAAACCACTTATAAAAAGCAATATACTCTGAACATCAATAAAAAACATACAAAACTTAAAAAACAAACAAAATATTGTATAGCTTTGGTTAACATTGAAGTCATTTGAAACAGATAAACTTACAATGCAATGCAACACCAGACTGTTCAAGTTGAATATTGATATATCTTTTTGTTATGGTAGCTATTTGCCTTTTTCATCACAGTAAAACGTAGAAAGAAAATGCGTATGAAATGAGCAAAATATGTAAAGCTATCTCAACTGAATATGAACCTGTATTACACAAATAACTGACACTATCCATCTCAAATGATCAAATAAAGGCTGGTCATACCTGCAGGCAGGCCACACAAATTCCCACCGCACCAATGAGCAGCAGATGTTCCTGCAATATCACTTCCAACTTCGTGATGCACCCACCCTGCAGCAGAGGCACAACACTTTTATATAAAAATCTAATAAAGGTACACAAAGGATCTGGTGCACTCAGATCATGTTCATTCAAACTCAAAGGACTCAAGTGTACCACAAAACTGAAACATGTGCATTGTTCAACCCTTGGCCAGACTTCTGTATTTCTTCTAAAATTATATGCCACTCATTCACATATTCCTTCTGTAACTGAAGCAATGCTCCAATATGATGCTGATTATTAAAAGTATATTCCCATAGAGTGAAAAACAAAAAGGAAAAAAAACTTAGTTCAGCCCAATGTCCATTTATTGCTGAATGAAGGCCTCTGCATATGGTATTAATCATGGGGGTTATTTGCCGATACTTCACCTCGCTGGTGAAAAGATGCACAGAACCGGTTCAGATATCAAATTCCATTCACGGTAATGTTGGTCAGGAATCAAACTCGAATGAATTAGTTATCACCACTGCACCACCATTCCCTTCATTATCCAAGAAGTAAACAAATACAGTATTAATAAAATAAATAGGCAAAAGCAATGTCATCGACAAAAGTATACTTAGAACATTTTCTACAAGCAATTCATTTAACTTCAATTGGTTTTGAGGATAAAAGTTGCGAATCACATTTACATATAATGTACACGTGTACATGTGTATTATAGCTGTTGAAATCAAATGGTAGATTAAAACTCCAAAACAGGTCATTAATGTGTAATTAAAATTACCCAAAAAAATCTACCAAAAGCAGCAGAGGTACACATGGAGTATCTTTTAAGACCAAACACTGCACACATGAGTGATCATTGCCATGTTGCTCACCTGGCTATAGCAACCCAATCCTGTAATGGCCACATTGTTGTCAGATCCACCATGCACGAAAGGATATTTGTTGTTGAAAATTTTAACCAAGTAAAACTATAATTTACTTTTGAAATAATCGATCTACCCATTGTTGTTTTGACTGAGCGTATACAATCGCGGGTTGAATGACACATATATGTACGCGATCTAACCCAAAAAAAACCTGTATTATATTGGTCGCGAAAGCCTACGTTAAACCAAAAATCTTCATATAGTTGAAATAAATTATTTCAACACGAGGCTAAGAGCATGTGTTTGAAGTACAGCCTTATTTTATTGATAATGGAACTGTCGTCATCACTAGTCATCACTGTTACTGTGCCACACGGGGTATGCACTATGTTGGGAGTTTCCCACGTTTCAAGGTGGATGCCCAGCGTCTACCATTTTCAAATGAATGCTGATTATTTAATAATGTATATAACCCTTTCATGGGTTATGCATTACAATCAAGTGTCGGAAAAAGATAAAGTGTGCAAAAGGGCCACCTCCACCCTGTTGATATTGGAGGGATGGTCACGGCGGCCACAATGTGTCGTCGGGGATTTGCAGCAACTGTCTGGCACCAGACGGCCTTCTGCTGCGGCCACCTTCACCCAGTCACTCCGCTGCCAATCATTCCAGTCGTGGCTCCCGCAGCACTTAAACTACCAGGGTTAATTAATAAACAAAACAAACAAAACATGACCATTCTCGGAATACATACATTTCTTTGTAAAATGTATATTTTTGTTATGTACTGTATACACAGTTTTTCTAAAGATTTTATAGTGAGAAGCGGACTAAATGCTGCATGCAAATTCTCTGTACCCGATTGCAATCTGAATGAGATTTAGAAACCTGAATTAAAGGCAGATTGTTTGCATGTGTAATCATAGATTTAGTTTGTAATGTGTAATGTTCTTCCAATGGCATATTATTGCTAGCCACATCAGCTTCTTTGTGAATTTTACGTAGGGAAACTCATTGGCCACTTTTCATGCATCATAGGTTACATTTACGAATATCATATGCACTTTTCAGTTTATATATGAAGGCAGTTTTTCAGGCTCTGTAAAGGGAGGCATAATCTGCCCATGAGTTGGGGGTCTTAGTGTTGATTATCGTCATTAAACTTTCCCAGAAAATTAAACGCTCCCGATGATCCAGGCGTTGTGAGCAAGCCGACTCTTGGAACGCCACGAATTATTGTCCAGCTGCTTTCACATACCCAGTCCATCCTCGTGGGATTGAAGAAAATATTTTCCTCCTCCAATGAAAACATTCCCTTTATTATACTGCCACCAACTGACCACGCATTTACAAGAATTTAGGAATTTCCTGTTTCATTCCATACAGATTGCACATGGTTGTTTTGTAACTAATGATCCTGATTTTTGCAAAGTATCAAATCGTAGATTCTTGCACAGTACTTTTTTCCTTCCCATAAACTTTGAAATAAACAGTATGTTAGAAAAAAGGAGCAAATGGAAACTTACACGGGTTGAGGAAACTGCCAGGGATTTGCGGAATTTATTGATATTCAGTTGTATATTTTTACAATGACGTGTTTTGAAGCAAAAGTTGAGATTACTTCTCTTAAATTAGGTGGCCATGTGCATCAGCTTGACTTTGGAGGGGGGGGGGGCTGAGTCAAGAATAGACCATATAGTCCTGCCAAACACATGATGGGTTTTCCATTTATATAACTCATGGGAGCCGTTAGCATGGTGTAATTAAATATACAAAAAATAAAAATCATAGAAGTCGGCCAAAAGCCAACATAAATGTAACCTATATACAGGATGAAATACATTTGTTTTATTTAAACTGGTTTCCTTTGTATTTTGCATTGTATATTGCAATGTACTAACATTGCAACTTTATATTTATAGCAGTGTTATGAATATGAATTTATCACCCTTCAGACTGAAGTAGCACAACTTTGTATGACGTCAACTGTGTCTTAAGGAGAGATTATTCTCTGCCTTTGGAATGTGGAATGTCTACCACTAACTCAGGACAGCCAATGCTGCAAAGCATGGCCCAATACTCAATTGAATATGGGACACAATTTAACACATTGCAGTACTATGTGTGTAATATGTAGATACACATTTAATATAAGAATGTTCCCAAACGTTCTGCACTGGTGCGTATAAAACTACAGCTTGAATAGTCTGTACAACAAAAAATAATTACTGAGAATACTTCCACATTTTGTATTATTTACTTAGCCAGAGAGCTTGGCATGCAGTCGAGGTTAAAGGGTCCTACCTCCTGTTGAAGTTTATCCATGGCATCAGTTACCCTCTGCTGGTCAGGCTGCCCATAGCTCTCCACAATTGTTTTGTTCATGTGGCTCTTTAACTCTTCACTCAACTAAAACAGCAGGATATAAAAACAATATTAGAACGTTACATTTTTGTTATTCAGTTAATAGTTGAAACCCAAAAAGTGGCAATAAAGCATATTATCACCCTCCACTCATTAAAGCAAGTGACCTTATTAAACTATTTAATGGTCCAAAAATATGAACATTCGTGGGATAAAAAGAAAACCCAAAAGTATTTTAATTCAAATAATACAGCTATTTAAGAATGTGTCAGTATTAAACCGACAGTGCTGTCACTTGTTATACTGGAAAATATGTAATGTCTATTCACTACAATTTTCAGATCTTGCTCTAATACAGAAATCCTCAATTATCAAGGACTGCCTTCATTTTATAAGATAATAGCGAAAATTCAGCATACAATTAGTACACAGATGCTGATGCCTAAAATATAAAGTACCCACATTAACAAGAATGACAAAATGTAAAAGTAAATTCAAAGGAAATAACAATTTAATTATAATGAAAAGCAGAGAATGACCAATGTGTGGTCCCTCAGGCAAATGCTGGACGATATTCTGTTACAAGCCATCATTTTGACTATTCTGGCCAATGCAAATCCTTGTTTTGTTAATCTTTCCCTTAACTGGAATGCTGGGAATTCAGTCCGATTAGTAGAATTTGCTTCAGGGCTACGTAAATGTATATGTAATGCTAAAATGAAACCAGATGTGATTTAAATCACCGTTGCATGCACAACTGCGTAACAACTGAGAAGCTTCTTCTTGGTTCTTTCGGTAAAGTCACGTAGAAGGGAAGTAATAAAATAATAAAAATAAAACATAATAAAATATAAAATAATTCTCACAACTGAGAAGCTGCTCTGAGCTACATTGTCAGCGATTGCTTTCACTATTGTAAGCATACCTGTTGCCTGTACAGGTAAGCAAGAATCCCGGCAATGACTTCCAGAAGGAAGATGAGCAACAGGAGGCCACAGTACTGAAAAAAAAAGAACGTTAATTCTCCTATGTTGCAGCAATACTTTTCTACATTTCTACATGCTTATCCAAACAAGAACCTGAAAACAACACACACGTTTGGTGATGTTAGGTTTACCAAATGAGGCTGCTGTGAACAATCTGTGAATGTTATTAATAGGCACAACCTATGAACAAATCACCCGGGATCTGCCCTATCTTACCAAATCTCAAAAGCTAAGCAAGCTGGAACCTGGATCATGCTCGAATGGGCCGATCGACATTCAGGAGCTATGCTGTCAGTGGTCAAGCAGGGTAGCAAAATCCATTGTTGTATTGTGTCATGCTACATTTCGTATCATGCCTTCACCAGCCCACACTGATCAGAGTGGTTGAAGTATGGTCAACACTCCCACAACTTTCACAACATGGGAATGCCCTCGTCCAGCAGTGGATTGACAAAAATGTACATTAACACACGCAACGTTATTAACAGGCTCAACAAAACCAAGGATTAGGAAGTGGGGCAGAGTGTGTGGCTTGAGTGTAGCATGCAAACAACTGCAGGACTGACGGCGGCAAGGCATCCGCGTCGTTCGCGCACCACCGCGCAGCATCCCAGCAGCCCCGTGAGCATGACCACGCTGCCAGCCAGAATGAGGATATAGGCAGTCGCCGCAAACGTGCTGGAGGCCAGCAGGCTGAGATAGTCACCCTTCTCCACCAATGTCCACACGCCCACCGCCATCACTCCAGCACCAGTCAACTGACCAGTCACACGAAATGTGATGCATTAACGCCATGGCAACATCTGTAACTACATTGTATATTGTACCGTGAATTAAAGCTTGGGCCGATTTGTCAAGTAAATCAATTAATCGACTAAACATTTTAATTCACGATATTTTGTGGTTGATAGCTTGGTGGCTTGCACATCCTGCATACCGAAGGCTGGAAACCTCCTTCACGCAATGCCCAGTGTGACGTGACCAATATCGACGACGTCACCAAACCCAACCCATCACCTCCCGTCCAGCGGCACAAGTGGGAAGAGGGGTGCGAATGTATTGTCAATGTTATGGAATTAGTTGCGCGTAATCAAACCGATAATTATCAGTGTAGTAATTTATTACAGCACATTTATTTATAAAAATAGCCCAGTCCTACTGTGAATCATATTAAGTTATTATTAAGTAGAAGTATTAGGAGTATAATAAACCATAAGTTTCCCACCCCAAAAAAACTTTTACGACGTGACTTTCAGCTAATTGTGAAGTTTGCTATTACCATTTTGAGTTATATAATTACGATTTTCAAATACAGAATGTCTCCAAGCGAATCTTGGCAGCCTTTGGTTGAGAAATGTCACCCTCATGACCAGAATGATTCTCCCCACCGCTGAACGTTTGCTCTTGACTTCTTCACATGGAGTGGTCGTAGACGATGCCAATAAACAAAATGCCACAACGAAAGGCCACAACCAACCCACCCAAAAGATTAAGTTGAACACGAGGAGCACGTATTTGAGACAGATGGTCCCACAGGCGTTGGGATGCTCATCCTCGTACATTCTGAAGCTTCCACTCATATTGCTGCCGAAGGAAAGGAAATAAAGCACAGCGTCATTTTATAGTTTGTGTTTATGTCACGGGGGAAACTAAAACAATAACTTTTAAAATACAACGGTACTGCAAGCAGCAATATAACGGAATTCACATCACCTGTTAACACAGTGGACAAAGCGAGCGTGTATTGTATAGACACCGTAAACAATGCATCAATGTGTTTACACAACAGAGCCGTTTGTGTGTTTTTTAAGTAAATTATGGAGCTGCGAGGTTAAAAACTTCGTTACAACATACATCAGCCGTTTTACAAAGTTGCATTTCGCAAACGTGAGCTGACCCAGACCGGCTGCGGCCTAGTGCACCCTGCCGGGTAAAGCATCAGGGAGCCCGTAGGAGCAACTAGTCGAGACCGCCCTAGCGAACGACGTCGTTCTATCATAATGGCACTTACTCCAGTTTAAAGGTCACAGTCCGTTTAAATTAACCAACATTTTTGTTTAACCAGTTAAGAGAGAATATGAACTAATTCTAAAACTCAAGACGAAAACATAGTCACACGTAAAATGCCACTAAAGTTCTTACTTGCTGCTGCGCTTGGGATGCAGAAGTCCAAAAAGCCGTGCCGGAGGAAGCACGGAGCGCGTCACGGTTTTAAATAACAAAAAAATTTGTGTTATAACGTCTCTGGCTCGTGTGATGAGTTAAACATGTGTTTCCTTTAGCCTTACAATTAATATATATATTTTAAAAGACTTCTTTTTGTGGCCTGGGTAAACAAATAAAAAACAGTTGCATGCCAATGGTTTTCCTCTTTGTCTGCATTGAGTGAATAAGTCAATGGCCCCCGTATGTATTGCAAAAGGTCAGTGAAACGACAACGTTTTAAGTTGTCCATTGTGGATCATTGTGGATCAGCTCTCCGGAATGATTGACCGAAACCGAGGTCCCTCGTTCACGACAAATCCGGGGAAATATTTTCCGGAGCACAGCACCGGGCAGCTCCGGGTGAACTGAAGCCCTGAATGTGAATTTTAAACGCAAAACGCCACTCACTTGTGCACTGCAAGTAATGTGGGGCTTCAATGTCCATGCACACAATGAGGTTCGATTTTTCGGAGTTGCTTCTGGACTTGTGCCCTTGGACGTGAGAAGAAATGTTCACTGCAGTGGGCTACACTCATTTACAAGGCCCTTGTTGGTGGATGTGCTCTTTATTTGTCTGACCTGCTATTACCATTAAACAATCGTAAAAGTCTGCGACGATCGTCTAATTGTCTATTCATCGTGTTAATATTTCCCTGATTTCGTCCAGAATTTAGAGCAAAGCATTTTATGTAGCTGCCCCAAAAGTTTTGTAACCATCTAGTTTCGTTAGCTTGGCTACTCCATTCTGCCCTCTCTGTCCTCATTTAAACTATTACAATCACTCAAGTTCAAGTATGAATGTCATTTTACAACATACATCTATAATTGTGGAATACTTTGATGTTTTATGCAGGCCCCAGTCAACCTTTAAAAATAACTTCTTAGCTCAAAGGGCTTTACTCGGGAAATATACTTCTAATTCTGACCACACGTGCTTTCACCTGAAGCCTATTCCACCATGATAGATATGGTAGACTTTACTGTTGCACTGATATATCATAACCCCACATGGCGTCGCTTACTCAGAATCAGAACAGAATCTGTATTTGCAGAATCTGTATTTGTGCTGGAGAAATCCGATGAGCTTCAAAACTCTCTTTCACAGATGTCCATTAATGCAGGTCAGAACGTCACAACAACAAGGAATACAAAAACGCAATAGGAGTGCGAAGTATAGGAAATGTAAGAAAATCACAAAAAAGCACATAAATTTTTTTTATTTTGCGAGGTAAAGCTTATTTTTCAGAATATATCTGGCCACAAATTATAGCTCAACACAGTGGCTTATCGTGTGGAAATGTATAGCAGCTAAATTATCTATACACACGTTTAGAGAGAGGCATGCAAACTCCAAATATACAGCCGCCCTGGTCGGGATCAAACCCATGACCACCTGCATCCCAGGCGAGGAAAAATACATCACACCACCGTGGTTTGCTCCATGAGTACATATTCTAGCGATGTGTATGGCAATGTGTTCAGGAGCAAAATGGCAATGTTGATTTGTTCCTGTAGTCGCAGTGCGAACATGGCAGATGGCCTGAAGGTATGCGTGTGTTTGATTTAGACAGCTCTGTTCTACACACGGCAGGATGAATTACATGGTGTAGATTAGAGATGGGCGCCCACACAACGCACACGGTTAGTTTTGTGCATAGCAGCATTGGCACGCACCTCTGATTAGCACGGTTGGCTAGGTAAGGTGCGAAAGAAGTTCAACATACGGTGCTTACATACAACCCATTGGCTACATTCAAAATGCTGTTGATGAGCACAAAGACTGACTAATGCTATGGGTATAGCAGATAGTGCATTGATTGTGCTGTGAACAGTTCATTGGAATGATGTGAATAATGAAGTAGTATTTGCACATGATAGATGATTGGCAAAGGAAAACTAATACTTTACTCATTCAAAGTTGGCCAACAGTTTTCTCCAAAGTAACATATAATGGTGTTCTCATGTTTGAACATGAATTGGCTGATTAATGATTGCGCCTATTTTCTTTCATAAGTATCTTGTGCAGTATCACAAAAGTGAATATGTTAAAGCAGTTAATGTTACCCTGTTGTAGTGTTTGTACTGTATTTATATCAATCGTCTTGACTGTTTGTCTATACTAAAGTACTTTCAGAATTTGTTTTGTGAAATACCAAAATTGTAATATGTGTACTAAATTTCGTTATTAACCCTGTGTTGTGACATTTATACATCTAATTTATTATCTGATATGCCATAAACACCTGGCAGCTTCATTTTGTAAGATTGGGCAACACTGTAGATCACTGCCATAGAAGATGATACATATAAATTCATAAATACCAATTGCAAGCAAACCTCACTGGCGATGGTGCAGTAAATGTGTATTTTCAAATTTCACGTATAATACACGTGAACACTTGTCAGTCGTGCACTTTCACATGGCTTACTGCCTCGTGTGTTATCAGCCACATTATCACATGCGAGAAGTGGGCATGTGGTTAGGTCCTCTTGCCCCTTTGAAATGTCGCCTCGTTTTATGAGTGGTGACGTACAGGCCGGCCACCCTTGTGTTGGTGACACATAAGTTATTCACGTGGGTGGGTATGGTTTTGACATTTCGTGTGTATTGGTGATAACACCATAAACGTCTCTCCTGAACGTTGTCGACCCCAACTCGTGCATGATGAAGGTGAGGTCCCTTTGTAATCAACATTGATTCAAGGCAGTAAATGTGCAGCCCTGCAATTACTTATGACGCTGCTGGCAGAAAGACCATCAATTAGACGAAACTCTGGAGAACCCATCTAGAGGATATGTTTTGCCTATTTATTCTCGCTGGGCAGATGTCTTAAAAGAAGTGAGAATACTCACACTTTACCCCACTACACGTGACCTACCAATCAAATAAGTTGTCCATCTCTGAACACTACTGGGTGGACAGAGACGGGGGCTGGGAAGGGTTAAGAGAATTGTCAATTGTTTCAACTGTAAATCCGAGAGATCGAATCGAGCTGGCAACCTCTGCATTGCCCAGTGTGATAACCATTCGTCACACAACAAAATCATCATCGTACTGCACCTTTATGTCAATAAATGAAAGTGTAATTGCCGAATAACAAACGTGTTATTGCTGTGTGCTCGTTACTAAAAGCCTGACTTTCCCAATTGTGATGCTTTTAGGAGATTGACTTACAAACAGTCAAGGTGAACAATTTGTCCTTCACCTCGCCATTTTGCCTGCTGCTGTTTACATCTATACCTCGTGGTGAGAAATATTTTAAAAAATGTACCCCGCGAAGTTGTACAAATCATATTTTAGCAATCAGACCTGACAGGATCTGGGATGATAAAGAGGCAGTGTAGCAAGCTTAAAAGTTCTACGAGTTAGCCTACCTGCTTATCAAAATATTACCTAATTTATTTGAATAGTACGTTGTACTTAAAAACGAATTGCAACATGTTACGTATAAAAAAAATGTAATTAAGTAATTTAGTACTGTATATCAACAAGCTGGCTTTCTTGCTTATGAGAGAATGTAATTCTTGAAACAGCTTAGGTTACCTGCAAAGTGCTGTGATTTAATGCCTCATAACGTTGCTTAACCGTGCATGCTGACAAATTGCTTTTGGCCAGCATATCACTCTCTTGAAACCCATTTCTTGTTAAAAGTCATGTTAAAGTTATCACACATTTGAGCCTACATATTTGAAGGGCAGAGGTAAAAGTGCAGCCCTGCAATTGCATGCTCACACCCCGGACGGGCCTACACCAGATGGACCTCTCAAGAGTGCCTCGAGACTATGTTGGCCTGATCTCGTGAACCTGGCCAGACGACTTGGAAGAGGTGCGTGTTCCAATATTTGACCCCACCACATGCAACTTTCCAAATGAACAACTGGTGTACCCCGTGGTGGTGGTCGCGACTAGCATGTAGGGCATCCAAGACATGGTTTTCTTGGAGCGTCAGGACATCAATATTATGGGTTTTCATTACGATGGCGAGATACTCTCACTTCGCCCGGAAAGAGTCCCTCAATGTTCATTTTGGAGGATCCTTGTCCCAGGGCCTTTCTGGCGTGTTGTTTGGTCCTGAAAAGGGCCGTTGTGGCTTGGCTTGTGTTGTTGCTCCGGAGACCGAGAGATCGATGTTTTTGGTCTCCGCATTGCCAGCATTCGTCGTGTCTTCTCACTTAACAGAATGGGCTGCGTGAAAGCTGTCATCTTCGACTCCAAGTTTATACTGCTGGGTGGACAGAGGCTGGGACATTAATAATTAAAAAAAACGTGGTCATTGTTTCAACTGCCGTTGAGTGTTTCATGTGTGTGTTTTGAATGTATACATGTTGTAGATGTGTTTACTCTAAGCTACCTTAAACAAGCCATCGCTAAGTAAACAGATTCAAAGGAAAAAGTAATGGCATGCGTGTACAAAACGCTACATCACGAAATGATGTGCAGCAGATGGCGCTATGGTATTAGACTCAATATTTTATATACATTTTATTGAATCTCTTGTGACTATTGCAATGTCTGCATATACGTATGTTTTATATTTGAACAGTACAGCGTATAATCCGTAATTGCAGTGACCAAGTTATGGAAACTGCAATGCAACGCAAGAGGAAGGTACAGATTTCAAACCATACGGCTTTTACACTATTCTATTGTTGCGTATGATGGCAACATGTTCAGGAGCTAAATGCCAATGTTGAGATGTGAGAGCTACGGGAGGGATTCAGGAAAGAGTTCCTCTAGTTTTGCTATCCCTCCTCCTGCTTTGAGTGCAGACTGCAGTGGTTTAATATATTGTCCATGGTTTGAGTTACATGGCCACAGTCGTACTGTGGCGTGCCTTTGATTGTCCATTTATGAAGATGTGCACAGCAGCCTGTTGATGTTCTATTGCGGTTGATGGTTACACCAGTGTCTTTGAGAAATCTCAAACCTTAGAAGGTGCGATGTTCGGGTTTGGAATGAGGGGTTTATTCTGGGTGTTATTCCACTCTGTTCGCCGGAGTTCTACCTGATCTGGGTGAGACTATTGGATGGTGACAGTACTGGAGTTGGGAGAGGGACATTGTTGAGGTCTTGGTTGATGGGTAGGTAGTTGTCACGTGTAAACTCCCTTTACAGTTTGCATGTCTCTGTGGATTTTTGGTGGTCGAATGTTCGCCGGAACAGGGAGTCAGGAGATTGATGTCAGTGTTCCAATAATGATGTGCATTGCGTTAATGAATTGTGCATCTCGCAGTTTTGTGTACGAGCTCTCAGATCAGGCAGGGGAACGATATTCTGAGTAGAGCAGTTTGCAGCACATCAGCTGAGATGCCCTAGGTCGTTCCTACAAGTTTTTTTTTTATATACCAAGGACATTATTGATTTGTTCTTTTTACAGATCTGTTTTATGTGGGGCTTGAAGATCAGGGTTCTATCCATGATAACCTATAGATATCTTGGGAGTGGGGTTATAGCAAACTGAGCTACCACAGAAGCACACATCAAGGGTGGAATTTGCTGTACGATTGTTCGTGTGGAAAGCGCGTATGGTGGTTTTAGAGGGATTTGGTTAGTATCCAGCAATAGAAGTATATGCCTTATACAAGATGCATTACAACGAGCTTTCTCAATGTTTATTGGCTAATGGTTTGGAGTGTGAGCAAAATATGGAAAATAAATTGTAACATGGACATACTTTCTCGCCAGAAATTGTATAATTCATGTTTCACATGGCTAAGAGTTATTTTTGTGAACTTTAAAATTGTTAATAATTTCATTGTTTAAATTTTTGTTCACGATGACTACATATAACCCATAATTTTTTGATAGTCTTGGATGGGTTCGTCGGGAGAGTGCTTAGATGGGTGACCACCAAACAGGTGTATGGTGGTCACTACCTCAATAACATCTCTCGTTATTGCTTGAAGTCACGCAAGCCCATTTGCACCCATGCGCTGAACCTTAAACAATGTGAATTCAACCCTGATTTAGCCTGGAGAACTGAATGGAGTTCAAAACAACTATACTCTTAGGATTTTTCGGTAAAGTCACGTAGGTAAAATAATAATAAAATAATGATAATAAATGAAAATAACTAAATTAAATCACGACGTTTCGGAAGCAACACAAGCCTCCGTCATCAGGTGTAACTGCTCCAGTAAAATTACTGTAACGTATTATTATTTTATTTGCATTATTTTACCTACGTGACTTTACCGAAAAAACCTAAGAGTATGAATCCTTGCGTCACGAAAGCTTCAAATCTAGAATTCAAAATAACTCACAAACACCTCTTGACAGAACAAACACAAAAGATCCTTGGGTTTAGGTCCACCCAAAATCGCATGTGCACTAACCAATGACAGATGCGGATACTTGATGCACAAATGGACATTTTAAAACTCTCCATTGTGCGACTGTGATCATCCAGAACAGACCATACAACATTAAACAACGCAATGCCCGATCTGCAAATACGATGGAGATACATTCCGCTGCTCCTGAAACAAATACTGTAATAGGCATTGTGGGCAGTAGGGGTCACTATATAAAAATCCACTGTTCTGCACTATCCCCACCGTCGCCAACCAACACTGACCAGCATGAACTATGGTGGTCAAACACCCCTCACGGCTGGCCCGCAAGGAATGGGGAGGCCCTCGTCTTAAAGTGGATTTTACAAAACAGGCTGAACATGTACAAAATTTGTTCAAGTAGATTTTAAACAAATATACACAAACACTGGTTACAACGCAAACCGGTAACATTGAGACAACAATATATCAACAAAATAGCAATTTGCAGTAATTTTCAGTCTCGATTTTTTAAAAATACATCTTGAATTTATCGTGCTGTTTTAGAGGAGAAACATTTTTTTTGTATTACATTGCATTGGACAAAACAACATTGACTTGAACCAGCAAGGCATGTGAATTAATACTGTGAGCAAACTACGTACAGTCCTGCACTAGCTGTGACTTCAGATGAATGCGAAACCGACTGTAAAGCGATACTTAACAAGCTTAATTTTAGTCAAAAAAATAAGTTAAACCTATGCTCAAACATTGCTTGCAGCAGAAATATGTTCTTTCTTGATCCTATGGCAAATATCAAAGGGTGTAACGATTCTCTCCCTTTACCCAGAAATTAAATTCATTGCAATCTCATAATTTAATTTAAGGATCAATTTGTTTTTGAAGAGTGCTATTAATGTAAATGCCTCGAGTGATTGCAGAGGTTCGCAATAACTAATTTAAGCATATACAAATAAAAATACTGTACAGTAAAACTGCTGTCTGCAGACCTGTTACCCTCTGTAAAGTTGCCAGTAGCTCCTATAATTGGAACGCCTTCCAATTAACATTTTCATGGATGGAGTCATACAGCAGATTTATAATATTGTTCATACATCGTTACAACCCTATCACGTACTGCACCGGCGCACGCCACCAATACTTGAGCGGTATTTGTTCCATTATTGACACATGCATATGTGCGCTATCATATGACATTATACGTACCTTGCACTTAAACACCCGTAGCTAGAACATTTGCGTTTAATTTACTGTTAACCCCATGAATAAACAGCAGCTGCACACACTGGGGGTTTGTTCAGCCACATTTTCACGCCGGATGCAACTGCCAGAGTTGCTTGCTAAGCACAGCACTGGTTTTTCCTCTCACTTTGCCTCCTCACTCCGGAAAACTTTTCTGGCAGGTGCAGCACCTTCTCCTTGTGCCTGTCCTCCTGTTCCGTAAGTAACCTGTAGGGAGAGCAAGGCACATAATGAATCAAACAAAAATAATTTAAAAGGCATGGACTGAGAACCATCTGAAGAAATGTATGAAATAAAGTGTTGAAACTACCGTGTGTATCTTTGTGTAACACATCGATATACATGAAAGGAAAATGTAAAATGCTCTGCGATAGAGATTTTGTATTCACAGATTTGAAGCTCCAACGCACACCTGTTTACCCATAGCAAAATTTGATTAGGCTCTGAATCATTTGCGTCATGATCCCATTTATATAAGAATATTAATAATGATAAAATATTAATTTACAGTGCGTTGTCAAAACACTTGCAGGAATACTTCCACGCACGGCGTCGCTCAAGGAGGTTGTTTGACCCCCATACTTCCAGTTGGTCAGTGTGGGTTGGTGAAGCAAGAGGAGAGAGCCAGAGCCAGTTCAAATATCATTGATTGTAGCCATGGACATGAATTGAGCTAAGATCGCCGTTCCCCGAAATGTCACCTATTATATAATTTTATTTTTAAGGCAGCGCCAAATGACCAATGTGTTTCGATCGCAGAGTTTGTGGTAGAGTGCGCAAACCACTGTGCCACCACTCCACCCTAATGCACATGTCCTATGTTTATCACAAAGGACAACCTCTGGGCCAGTGTTATGTACTATAAAGGGTAATTGCTAAGGGCCAGACTAATGCTGAATCTTTTCTATTGCAAGAACAAGCCAAGGCCATAACTGTTCAATTAATCGGGACAGAGCCGCAATTTGGTCTTCATATAATTGGCTTGTGGCTTTGGCAATCCAAGTAGTCATGACATTGGAACCTTTAAATAATGAAGGTAGGTTTTTAAAACTGGTATAGAAACGGGGGTTAATATTTATTATTTTACGTGACATTCTGCCAATTTCCCAATGGCAAGCAGTTAAATTTATGTCACTATTGTAATAGTAATAGGCTTCACAAAGCCTACTCTTTGCAATGGCAATGATGATTGATATTGGTTATTCAGTGATCACCATTGTCTCGTTAATGGGGCTATGTGAAAATTCCACTGCAGTGTGTGTGTGTGTGCATATGGCTAATTTCAGGTTAACATATTTTAACAACGTAGGAAATATGAATCATTATTTTTTTTTATTCATGTATAATTACTCAGGAAAGCCTCAAAAGTATCTGAGCTGCTTGGGAATTTACCAAACTTAGCGACAAAGAGATATCACTCGAATTCTCAAGGCTGACAACCGACTTACTGTACTTCCCTCTATGCATGCCACCTTGTAGCATGCAATTGTAGGACCACCTCAGCACATTATCGTCTATACAGTACAAGCCATGTTCATGCCTGTTAGTTTGTTTCACCTGGCCATGTGCGCGATGGGTTCCTCTATGTTCAGTGCCAGTCTCGCGCTGCACTCGTAAAACACTGCTCCGTACTCCTGGAAGGTAAACGGATTCAACAAGAACCCACGATCGGCATTGGACAGGGAAATTGCACACTCAGCTACTGCGGCATCCCATAAAACATGCAACGTTGGGCCAACATTGGTAATGTGGTTTAATTGTTGGGCCACCATTGGTCCAACGTTAATCCAATGGTCCACGTTCACTAAATACCATCTAAAGCGCTTCCCAAGTTTTAAATACCATGTCAGAAGGGTGAACCACAGTGTTCTAGAACAGGCCTAAGAGGAGGAAAGACTAATTATAACACTGCATAAAAGGAACTGTATGTGGATTGGGCACATTTTTAGAGGTGAAAGTTTAAAGAAGGGGCTTCTGGGAGAACGGATGACGTGAAAGAGGCCAAATGTAAAAAAGGCAAAAGGCTGTTCTATGACTTGAAGGAATGGAGTACGTACAGTGAAATTAATAAGGAAGCTCAAGATCAGAGAAGTGCATCTGAGCCCTGCCAATATTGACCACGAGTCCCCACCATCAGTAATCATCATTTCAGTGTAAAATCATGCAGAGTATGAAAAAATAAGCATGGACAAATTTCTACGTGTTAAATGGACAAATTTCATTAATGTCAGTTAACAGTCTCTCTCAATGTGGACTTTTATATTCTTGCAATTCAACATGAGGGGTAAAAGTGACCATGCTCTGTTTAAAAAAGATGTTTTTTTACGTATAATTACCATTTGCCCTCAACATTGTTTTACATCAAGAACATAAATAAATGAAGTGACAGCATACATCTTCATGAGGGCAAGGTGACATTGGTGCTTGACATCGAGAGTAGGCTAAGATATATATAACTCTTGCTTGTAAGTCATTGGCTGGTTATAAATAATGCCCTCAATTATACGTACACAATAAATTGGATAATTGGTTCTTTACCCTTCTATCTGGCAACAAAACTGACACCTTTTTGCAAGGAGTCATGTTTGCATAGACCGCAATACCTGCAGTCATAATACAAACAAAAGAACATAACTCTGATAATGTGCACTGTCCTTGAAGTTGATTGGTCCACACCCGAGACAGCTTTCCTTCGAGCCTAGTCTCATATGGGTTGGACCAGATGACGCCAAAAGGCGCACAACTCAAGGACAATGCACCATCAGAGTATGAGAGCTCGGGGCAAGCATCTACACTATGGGGACCTCATTTGCCAGTAAAAATATGATAATTGGTTCTTTACCCTTCTATCTGGCAACAAAACTGACACCTTTTTGCAAGGAGTCATGTTTGCATAGACCGCAATACCTGCAGTCATAATACAAACAAAAGAACATAACTCTGATAATGTGCACTGTCCTTGAAGTTGATTGGTCCACACCCGAGACAGCTTTCCTTCGAGCCTAGTCTCATATGGGTTGGACCAGATGACGCCAAAAGGCGCACAACTCAAGGACAATGCACCATCAGAGTATGAGAGCTCGGGGCAAGCATCTACACTATGGGGACCTCATTTGCCAGTAAAAATATGATAATTGGTTCTTTACCCTTCTATCTGGCAACAAAACTGACACCTTTTTGCAAGGAGTCATGTTTGCATAGACCGCAATACCTGCAGTCATAATACAAACAAAAGAACATAACTCTGATAATGTGCACTGTCCTTGAAGTTGATTGGTCCACACCCGAGACAGCTTTCCTTCGAGCCTAGTCTCATATGGGTTGGACCAGATGACGCCAAAAGGCGCACAACTCAAGGGCAATGCACCATCAGAGTATGAGAGCTCGGGGCAAGCATCTACACTATGGGGACCTCATTTTCCAGTAAAAATATGATAATTGGTTCTTTACCCTTCTATCTGGCAACAAAACTGACACCTTTTTGCAAGGAGTCATGTTTGCATAGACCGCAATACCTGCAGTCATAATACAAACAAAAGAACATAACTCTGATAATGTGCACTGTCCTTGAAGTTGATTGGTCCACACCCGAGACAGCTTTCCTTCGAGCCTAGTCTCATATGGGTTGGACCAGATGACGCCAAAAGGCGCACAACTCAAGGACAATGCACCATCAGAGTATGAGAGCTCGGGGCAAGCATCTACACTATGGGGACCTCATTTGCCAGTAAAAATATGATAATTGGTTCTTTACCCTTCTATCTGGCAACAAAACTGACACCTTTTTGCAAGGAGTCATGTTTGCATAGACCACAATACCTGCAGTCATAATACAAACAAAAGAACATAACTCTGATAATGTGCACTGTCCTTGAAGTTGATTGGTCCACACCCGAGACAGCTTTCCTTCGAGCCTAGTCTCATATGGGTTGGACCAGATGACGCCAAAAGGCGCACAACTCAAGGACAATGCACCATCAGAGTATGAGAGCTCGGGGCAAGCATCTACACTATGGGGACCTCATTTGCCAGTAAAAATATGATAATTGGTTCTTTACCCTTCTATCTGGCAACAAAACTGACACTTTTTTGCAAGGAGTCATGTTTGCATAGACCGCAATACCTGCAGTCATAATACAAACAAAAGAACATAACTCTGATAATGTGCACTGTCCTTGAAGTTGATTGGTCCACACCCGAGACAGCTTTCCTTCGAGCCTAGTCTCATATGGGTTGGACCAGATGACGCCAAAAGGCGCACAACTCAAGGGCAATGCACCATCAGAGTATGAGAGCTCGGGGCAAGCATCTACACTATGGGGACCTCATTTTCCAGTAAAAATATGATAATTGGTTCTTTACCCTTCTATCTGGCAACAAAACTGACACCTTTTTGCAAGGAGTCATGTTTGCATAGACCGCAATACCTGCAGTCATAATACAAACAAAATAACATAACTCTGATAATGTGCACTGTCCTTGAAGTTGATTGGTCCACACCCGAGACAGCTTTCCTTCGAGCCTAGTCTCATATGGGTTGGACCAGATGACGCCAAAAGGCGCACAACTCAAGGACAATGCACCATCAGAGTATGAGAGCTCGGGGCAAGCATCTACACTATGAGGACCTCATTTGCCAGTAAAAATATGATAATTGGTTCTTTACCCTTCTATCTGGCAACAAAACTGACACTTTTTTGCAAGGAGTCATGTTTGCATAGACCGCAATACCTGCAGTCATAATACAAACAAAAGAACATAACTCTGATAATGTGCACTGTCCTTGAAGTTGATTGGTCCACACCCGAGACAGCTTTCCTTCGAGCCTAGTCTCATATGGGTTGGACCAGATGACGCCAAAAGGCGCACAACTCAAGGACAATGCACCATCAGAGTATGAGAGCTCGGGGCAAGCATCTACACTATGGGGACCTCATTTGCCAGTAAAAATATGATAATTGGTTCTTTACCCTTCTATCTGGCAACAAAACTGACACCTTTTTGCAAGGAGTCATGTTTGCATAGACCGCAATACCTGCAGTCATAATACAAACAAAAGAACATAACTCTGATAATGTGCACTGTCCTTGAAGTTGATTGGTCCACACCCGAGACAGCTTTCCTTCGAGCCTAGTCTCATATGGGTTGGACCAGATGACGCCAAAAGGCGCACAACTCAAGGACAATGCACCATCAGAGTATGAGAGCTCGGGGCAAGCATCTACACTATGGGGACCTCATTTGCCAGTAAAAATATGATAATTGGTTCTTTACCCTTCTATCTGGCAACAAAACTGACACCTTTTTGCAAGGAGTCATGTTTGCATAGACCGCAATACCTGCAGTCATAATACAAACAAAAGAACATAACTCTGATAATGTGCACTGTCCTTGAAGTTGATTGGTCCACACCCGAGACAGCTTTCCTTCGAGCCTAGTCTCATATGGGTTGGACCAGATGACGCCAAAAGGCGCACAACTCAAGGACAATGCACCATCAGAGTATGAGAGCTCGGGGCAAGCATCTACACTATGGGGACCTCATTTGCCAGTAAAAATATGATAATTGGTTCTTTACCCTTCTATCTGGCAACAAAACTGACACCTTTTTGCAAGGAGTCATGTTTGCATAGACCGCAATACCTGCAGTCATAATACAAACAAAAGAACATAACTCTGATAATGTGCACTGTCCTTGAAGTTGATTGGTCCACACCCGAGACAGCTTTCCTTCGAGCCTAGTCTCATATGGGTTGGACCAGATGACGCCAAAAGGCGCACAACTCAAGGGCAATGCACCATCAGAGTATGAGAGCTCGGGGCAAGCATCTACACTATGGGGACCTCATTTGCCAGTAAAAATATGATAATTGGTTCTTTACCCTTCTATCTGGCAACAAAACTGACACCTTTTTGCAAGGAGTCATGTTTGCATAGACCGCAATACCTGCAGTCATAATACAAACAAAATAACATAACTCTGATAATGTGCACTGTCCTTGAAGTTGATTGGTCCACACCCGAGACAGCTTTCCTTCGAGCCTAGTCTCATATGGGTTGGACCAGATGACGCCAAAAGGCGCACAACTCAAGGACAATGCACCATCAGAGTATGAGAGCTCGGGGCAAGCATCTACACTATGAGGACCTCATTTGCCAGTAAAAATATGATAATTGGTTCTTTACCCTTCTATCTGGCAACAAAACTGACACTTTTTTGCAAGGAGTCATGTTTGCATAGACCGCAATACCTGCAGTCATAATACAAACAAAAGAACATAACTCTGATAATGTGCACTGTCCTTGAAGTTGATTGGTCCACACCCGAGACAGCTTTCCTTCGAGCCTAGTCTCATATGGGTTGGACCAGATGACGCCAAAAGGCGCACAACTCAAGGACAATGCACCATCAGAGTATGAGAGCTCGGGGCAAGCATCTACACTATGGGGACCTCATTTGCCAGTAAAAAATATGATAATTGGTTCTTTACCCTTCTATCTGGCAACAAAACTGACACCTTTTTGCAAGGAGTCATGTTTGCATAGACCGCAATACCTGCAGTCATAATACAAACAAAAGAACATAACTCTGATAATGTGCACTGTCCTTGAAGTTGATTGGTCCACACCCGAGACAGCTTTCCTTCGAGCCTAGTCTCATATGGGTTGGACCAGATGACGCCAAAAGGCGCACAACTCAAGGACAATGCACCATCAGAGTATGAGAGCTCGGGGCAAGCATCTACACTATGGGGACCTCATTTGCCAGTAAAAATATGATAATTGGTTCTTTACCCTTCTATCTGGCAACAAAACTGACACCTTTTTGCAAGGAGTCATGTTTGCATAGACCGCAATACCTGCAGTCATAATACAAACAAAAGAACATAACTCTGATAATGTGCACTGTCCTTGAAGTTGATTGGTCCACACCCGAGACAGCTTTCCTTCGAGCCTAGTCTCATATGGGTTGGACCAGATGACGCCAAAAGGCGCACAACTCAAGGACAATGCACCATCAGAGTATGAGAGCTCGGGGCAAGCATCTACACTATGGGGACCTCATTTGCCAGTAAAAATATGATAATTGGTTCTTTACCCTTCTATCTGGCAACAAAACTGACACCTTTTTGCAAGGAGTCATGTTTGCATAGACCGCAATACCTGCAGTCATAATACAAACAAAAGAACATAACTCTGATAATGTGCACTGTCCTTGAAGTTGATTGGTCCACACCCGAGACAGCTTTCCTTCGAGCCTAGTCTCATATGGGTTGGACCAGATGACGCCAAAAGGCGCACAACTCAAGGGCAATGCACCATCAGAGTATGAGAGCTCGGGGCAAGCATCTACACTATGAGGACCTCATTTGCCAGTAAAAATATGATAATTGGTTCTTTACCCTTCTATCTGGCAACAAAACTGACACTTTTTTGCAAGGAGTCATGTTTGCATAGACCGCAATACCTGCAGTCATAATACAAACAAAAGAACATAACTCTGATAATGTGCACTGTCCTTGAAGTTGATTGGTCCACACCCGAGACAGCTTTCCTTCGAGCCTAGTCTCATATGGGTTGGACCAGATGACGCCAAAAGGCGCACAACTCAAGGACAATGCACCATCAGAGTATGAGAGCTCGGGGCAAGCATCTACACTATGGGGACCTCATTTTCCAGTAAAAATATGATAATTGGTTCTTTACCCTTCTATCTGGCAACAAAACTGACACCTTTTTGCAAGGAGTCATGTTTGCATAGACCGCAATACCTGCAGTCATAATACAAACAAAAGAACATAACTCTGATAATGTGCACTGTCCTTGAAGTTGATTGGTCCACACCCGAGACAGCTTTCCTTCGAGCCTAGTCTCATATGGGTTGGACCAGATGACGCCAAAAGGCGCACAACTCAAGGGCAATGCACCATCAGAGTATGAGAGCTCGGGGCAAGCATCTACACTATGGGGACCTAATTTTCCAGTAAAAATATGATAATTGGTTCTTTACCCTTCTATCTGGCAACAAAACTGACACCTTTTTGCAAGGAGTCATGTTTGCATAGACCGCAATACCTGCAGTCATAATACAAACAAAATAACATAACTCTGATAATGTGCACTGTCCTTGAAGTTGATTGGTCCACACCCGAGACAGCTTTCCTTCGAGCCTAGTCTCATATGGGTTGGACCAGATGACTGCCAAAAGGCGCACAACTCAAGGACAATGCACCATCAGAGTATGAGAGCTCGGGGCAAGCATCTACACTATGAGGACCTCATTTGCCAGTAAAAATATGATAATTGGTTCTTTACCCTTCTATCTGGCAACAAAACTGACACCTTTTTGCAAGGAGTCATGTTTGCATAGACCGCAATACCTGCAGTCATAATACAAACAAAAGAACATAACTCTGATAATGTGCACTGTCCTTGAAGTTGATTGGTCCACACCCGAGACAGCTTTCCTTCGAGCCTAGTCTCATATGGGTTGGACCAGATGACGCCAAAAGGCGCACAACTCAAGGACAATGCACCATCAGAGTATGAGAGCTCGGGGCAAGCATCTACACTATGGGGACCTCATTTTCCAGTAAAAATATGATAATTGGTTCTTTACCCTTCTATCTGGCAACAAAACTGACACCTTTTTGCAAGGAGTCATGTTTGCATAGACCGCAATACCTGCAGTCATAATACAAACAAAATAACATAACTCTGATAATGTGCACTGTCCTTGAAGTTGATTGGTCCACACCCGAGACAGCTTTCCTTCGAGCCTAGTCTCATATGGGTTGGACCAGATGACGCCAAAAGGCGCACAACTCAAGGACAATGCACCATCAGAGTATGAGAGCTCGGGGCAAGCATCTACACTATGGGGACCTCATTTGCCAGTAAAAATATGATAATTGGTTCTTTACCCTTCTATCTGGCAACAAAACTGACACCTTTTTGCAAGGAGTCATGTTTGCATAGACCGCAATACCTGCAGTCATAATACAAACAAAAGAACATAACTCTGATAATGTGCACTGTCCTTGAAGTTGATTGGTCCACACCCGAGACAGCTTTCCTTCGAGCCTAGTCTCATATGGGTTGGACCAGATGACGCCAAAAGGCGCACAACTCAAGGACAATGCACCATCAGAGTATGAGAGCTCGGGGCAAGCATCTACACTATGGGGACCTCATTTTCCAGTAAAAATATGATAATTGGTTCTTTACCCTTCTATCTGGCAACAAAACTGACACCTTTTTGCAAGGAGTCATGTTTGCATAGACCGCAATACCTGCAGTCATAATACAAACAAAAGAACATAACTCTGATAATGTGCACTGTCCTTGAAGTTGATTGGTCCACACCCGAGACAGCTTTCCTTCGAGCCTAGTCTCATATGGGTTGGACCAGATGACGCCAAAAGGCGCACAACTCAAGGGCAATGCACCATCAGAGTATGAGAGCTCGGGGCAAGCATCTACACTATGAGGACCTCATTTGCCAGTAAAAATATGATAATTGGTTCTTTACCCTTCTATCTGGCAACAAAACTGACACTTTTTTGCAAGGAGTCATGTTTGCATAGACCGCAATACCTGCAGTCATAATACAAACAAAAGAACATAACTCTGATAATGTGCACTGTCCTTGAAGTTGATTGGTCCACACCCGAGACAGCTTTCCTTCGAGCCTAGTCTCATATGGGTTGGACCAGATGACGCCAAAAGGCGCACAACTCAAGGACAATGCACCATCAGAGTATGAGAGCTCGGGGCAAGCATCTACACTATGGGGACCTCATTTTCCAGTAAAAATATGATAATTGGTTCTTTACCCTTCTATCTGGCAACAAAACTGACACCTTTTTGCAAGGAGTCATGTTTGCATAGACCGCAATACCTGCAGTCATAATACAAACAAAATAACATAACTCTGATAATGTGCACTGTCCTTGAAGTTGATTGGTCCACACCCGAGACAGCTTTCCTTCGAGCCTAGTCTCATATGGGTTGGACCAGATGACGCCAAAAGGCGCACAACTCAAGGGCAATGCACCATCAGAGTATGAGAGCTCGGGGCAAGCATCTACACTATGGGGACCTAATTTTCCAGTAAAAATATGATAATTGGTTCTTTACCCTTCTATCTGGCAACAAAACTGACACCTTTTTGCAAGGAGTCATGTTTGCATAGACCGCAATACCTGCAGTCATAATACAAACAAAATAACATAACTCTGATAATGTGCACTGTCCTTGAAGTTGATTGGTCCACACCCGAGACAGCTTTCCTTCGAGCCTAGTCTCATATGGGTTGGACCAGATGATGCCAAAAGGCGCACAACTCAAGGACAATGCACCATCAGAGTATGAGAGCTCGGGGCAAGCATCTACACTATGAGGACCTCATTTGCCAGTAAAAATATGATAATTGGTTCTTTACCCTTCTATCTGGCAACAAAACTGACACTTTTTTGCAAGGAGTCATGTTTGCATAGACCGCAATACCTGCAGTCATAATACAAACAAAAGAACATAACTCTGATAATGTGCACTGTCCTTGAAGTTGATTGGTCCACACCCGAGACAGCTTTCCTTCGAGCCTAGTCTCATATGGGTTGGACCAGATGACGCCAAAAGGCGCACAACTCAAGGACAATGCACCATCAGAGTATGAGAGCTCGGGGCAAGCATCTACACTATGGGGACCTCATTTTCCAGTAAAAATATGATAATTGGTTCTTTACCCTTCTATCTGGCAACAAAACTGACACCTTTTTGCAAGGAGTCATGTTTGCATAGACCGCAATACCTGCAGTCATAATACAAACAAAATAACATAACTCTGATAATGTGCACTGTCCTTGAAGTTGATTGGTCCACACCCGAGACAGCTTTCCTTCGAGCCTAGTCTCATATGGGTTGGACCAGATGACGCCAAAAGGCGCACAACTCAAGGACAATGCACCATCAGAGTATGAGAGCTCGGGGCAAGCATCTACACTATGGGGACCTCATTTGCCAGTAAAAATATGATAATTGGTTCTTTACCCTTCTATCTGGCAACAAAACTGACACCTTTTTGCAAGGAGTCATGTTTGCATAGACCGCAATACCTGCAGTCATAATACAAACAAAAGAACATAACTCTGATAATGTGCACTGTCCTTGAAGTTGATTGGTCCACACCCGAGACAGCTTTCCTTCGAGCCTAGTCTCATATGGGTTGGACCAGATGACGCCAAAAGGCGCACAACTCAAGGACAATGCACCATCAGAGTATGAGAGCTCGGGGTAAGCATCTACACTATGGGGACCTCATTTTCCAGTAAAAATATGATAATTGGTTCTTTACCCTTCTATCTGGCAACAAAACTGACACCTTTTTGCAAGGAGTCATGTTTGCATAGACCGCAATACCTGCAGTCATAATACAAACAAAATAACATAACTCTGATAATGTGCACTGTCCTTGAAGTTGATTGGTCCACACCCGAGACAGCTTTCCTTCGAGCCTAGTCTCATATGGGTTGGACCAGATGACGCCAAAAGGCGCACAACTCAAGGACAATGCACCATCAGAGTATGAGAGCTCGGGGCAAGCATCTACACATTATCAGAGTTATGTTCTTTTGTTTGTATTATGACTGCAGGTATTGCGGTCTATGCAAACATGACTCCTTGCAAAAAGGTGTCAGTTTTGTTGCCAGATAGAAGGGTAAAGAACCAATTATCATATTTTTACTGGCAAATGAGGTCCCCATAGTGTAGATGCTTGCCCCGAGCTCTCATACTCTGATGGTGCATTGTCCTTGAGTTGTGCGCCTTTTGGCGTCATCTGGTCCAACCCATATGAGACTAGGCTCGAAGGAAAGCTGTCTCGGGTGTGGACCAATCAACTTCAAGGACAGTGCACATTATCAGAGTTATGTTCTTTTGTTTGTATTATGACTGCAGGTATTGCGGTCTATGCAAACATGACTCCTTGCAAAAAGGTGTCAGTTTTGTTGCCAGATAGAAGGGTAAAGAACCAATTATCATATTTTTACTGGCAAATGAGGTCCCTATAGTGTAGATGCTTGCCCCGAGCTCTCATACTCTGATGGTGCATTGTCCTTGAGTTGTGCGCCTTTTGGCGTCATCTGGTCCAACCCATATGAGACTAGGCTCGAAGGAAAGCTGTCTCGGGTGTGGACCAATCAACTTCAAGGACAGTGCACATTATCAGAGTTATGTTCTTTTGTTTGTATTATGACTGCAGGTATTGCGGTCTATGCAAACATGACTCCTTGCAAAAAGGTGTCAGTTTTGTTGCCAGATAGAAGGGTAAAGAACCAATTATCATATTTTTTACTGGCAAATGAGGTCCCCATAGTGTAGATGCTTGCCCCGAGCTCTCATACTCTGATGGTGCATTGTCCTTGAGTTGTGCGCCTTTTGGCGTCATCTGGTCCAACCCATATGAGACTAGGCTCGAAGGAAAGCTGTCTCGGGTGTGGACCAATCAACTTCAAGGACAGTGCACATTATCAGAGTTATGTTCTTTTGTTTGTATTATGACTGCAGGTATTGCGGTCTATGCAAACATGACTCCTTGCAAAAAGGTGTCAGTTTTGTTGCCAGATAGAAGGGTAAAGAACCAATTATCATATTTTTACTGGCAAATGAGGTCCCCATAGAATAAATTGGATACTTTTTCGTCAATTTAATACAAAAATAACAATGATAATTGATCGTGTACAACATTTTTTTAAACAAAGATACAGACGTTGAACTAAGTCAGGAGAGACTGAATGTGCACTCGGGTTTCAGTTAGTGTTTGTGATTTGCACTCTGGTTGTGTAAGAAGCGATCGAATTTTCGCTGTTTTGGCAGATTGAGCATCTACCTACCTCAGCGAGCCTCTTGCCCTCCGCGGTGCTTACGAGACGGCCCTCATCCTCCACCGCGTCCGTTTTGTTGCCGAGCAAAAACACGACCACGTCATCCTCCACCTTCTCCTGCAAGACGCAAGGTAAAGGTGTCACTCAGCTGGCGATCGAGCACCAGCAGCACGGACTGAGCTCACCAGTAAACATGGAACGTTGTACCAACGTTGGCCCAATGGAATTGAGTGCTAAAGTCGATGAAGCAGGGTCCATTTATTCCAACTGTTGCACACTCAAAATGAAGGACATGGGCAGGTACTCCAAATCGGGGGCAAACACAGTTATTGTGGTAATCTGTATAATGCAACAGCACGTGTGTCACACAGCAATCCTCAACCGAGTCGCCATTAACCACGTGACTGGTGTACAAGTCAGGTTACTCAATAACCCTGCCAGCCACCTACAGGCCCTACTCAGTATCGCATGCTAGTGAACACACGTGCATTGATGTACTGCACAGTCATAAGGACCTTCACAAAAGCACACTTTATTTCTGCATCAGGAAATAATTAAAAGAGTGTTTTAATGAGATACACATCCAGCATGGACGGAGGGTGGGTGGGGAGGTGGTGTGTGACGTCAACATGATGCACAAACCCGCTCAAGCCTGTGGGATGCTGGTGACATCATCATGCAGGTGTGAGCAGTGACGTCACCCATGCATCAGCCAGCCAGGTAACCAGGCAACCAGGAAACCAGCAAAACTTTTGTTGTAATATAGTACTATAGTCTTTGTATACTCAACGACAACCTGTGGAATTTTTGTCACATTTTAAATCTGTGGCTTTAATTTAGTCATTCAGTCTTTCTCTTCATGTCGTCGAAGAAAACGGGCGAAGAAAGGTCCACTTCATGAAATGTTTGTGTGAGGGACACACAGTTCACCACCTCTCCCACAGTACTACCAAGTAAACCACTCAGTGAATTTGGAAAATCTGTGGTTGTAACTGCACCGTGTAGCTACTTTTCCCACTTCCTTAGCCTGCATCTTCATCCAGTATTACGCAAGTAGCTGGAATTTAAAATGTGTTCTACGCATTTTTCATGCAACATTTTAACAGTTGAAATACAGAAAATGGCCAATTAAAAAGGAAAACATCTTCTATATTTGACTTGTAAAATTCGACAAGAGCTAAAAATAATTGTACATGTTAACTCATATTAGCTTTTTACGCAATGAAGGTGAATTACATGTCACTTGAAGGGATCTCAGAGGTAGCTCTGTGATGTCCACTTCTGCAGACCGTTCTCTAACACATGGCCTGCACTCCTCTTTGAGAAATCTGAGTGGATAATTAGTCTTGTGACGTGACACCGATAGCTGGGGAAATGACAAAATGTGCAACTAAAACGTACCTGAAGGCTGATGATCCAGTTCCGTACGGATTTAAAGGTAAACTCGTTGGTGATGTCGTACATCACCAGCACACCATCTGCTTTGCGGAAGTACTGCTTGGTGATACTGCGGAACCTGCAAAGAGCAACAACAAATAATGGGCAGATGAAGATAAAAGAGCTCAAGTGACTCACAGTAAGTGGCAGAAAAGAGGCACAAAAGAGAAAGAACCCCAGAAGGGCAGTTACCCGACGTTATTATGGAAGGGGACTCCCCTTCCAAACAATAACACCACCACCTCCTCCTCACCACCTTCCACTCAAGCCATCAACTCTCCTTACTAGAGGTAAAGTGACGTTCAATGGTAATTTATTTCATTTATTCCATATATGTATTCATATATTCCATTTATTTCTTGTGTTTCTTGTTTTTTGTATGATTTTATGCATGTAATCACTGTAAACTTCGTGTAAAATGCTTTATAATGAGAGATTTCTTGAGTCTGGAACCAATTAATGTCATTTACATTAATTCTTATGAGGAAAATTAATTCGGTGTTCGAACAAATCGGTGTTCGAATGGCCTTCTGGAACGAATTAAGTTCGATCTCCGAGGTACCACTGCAGTGCTAAAAGGTACAGCCCTGCAAATTTGCGAGCTCTCGCCACAAGTCGCAGAAGGGCCTCCATTAAACTGAGCTATTGAGAACCCCTCTTGAGGTTATCGTGGCCTAATCTTCCACACTGGTTAGACATCTTGGAAGAAGTCGCAGTATCCATACTTTACCTCACCACACGCACGTGCTGCCGATCGACTCTGGTGTATTAATTGAAACAACTGCATGGACAGAGGTGCGAGGATTCGTTTTAATTTCTGAGCTGGGAGATCGAATCAGCGACTTCTGGAATGCAAATCTTGAGTGCTAACAATTACACTCTGTCAGATTCCATCACCTTTTCATAGCCTGTGTAAATATTTAAAAATGTGAGGCTATTAAAGTAATGATTGTTCCGACTCGCGAGGGACTGGGATATAGGCGGATGTGTGTCAAAAGGTTCAATAATTGAACATCCATAGAAAATTACAGTTAGACCATGCGGAAATAGGTTACTGGACTAAAATAAACTGCTTTAAACATGAGACAAATGCTCTCCTATATGTTAGACGTAAGTTAATGTATGCAAGATTAAGATTACATTACTGCATGTGAAGGGGCCCGATGTGTAAAGATCTGTAGAAATTGGCAATTGCACTATACAAAAATACCGTACCGGGCGGTTAAATTGGTCACGGTGGATATGTGACAGTCGGATATGCGACGTTGTATTGAGCTGGCAGAGCCATCGACTTACCTCTCCTGCCCTGCTGTGTCCCAAAGCTGCAAAGCGATACGAAAATCTCCCACAGTGAGGGTCTTGATGTGGTAATCCACTCCTGCCGAGCACGAGGAATGTTTTTGGCATGAAAAATTAACCAAAGTCGGTTAGTGGCCAACGTAACATCGTCTAAACAAGCACTATCCACTAAAAAAAATTCCCTGTGACAATGTAAAACAAGGAGAGCATACATTTTCCCAAAAATTTACAATTGAGTGAAATTTGCTGTGAAATTAAATTGACAAGGCATGTTTATTACAGTTTAAATGAAGATCAAAAGGGTAATTAGTCATTCGTTTGCTCATAATATGCGTAGCACATCGTATGCATACACGTACCCACATGTTCATTTTTATTTGAATTGATTTATTTTTAAACGACAGTTTCAAACACTTCACATCTATGGCAACAAAAACATAAATCAATATGTATTGATGTTCACACAGAATTTTACATGGTCCTGTCAGCATTTATTTTAGAGAAAATGACTGTAATACTACTGAAATATATCCAACTGAAAGCCCTTCTCTTTTTCAAAATATCTCAGCTTGATAAATGTACAAGCCCTTGTCAATCCACTGCTGGATGCAGACCTCCCCAAGCACTCTTCGTCATAGGGGTTGTTTGACGATACGTCGCGACTGTGTGATTGGTAAGGGAAAGTTGGGCCACTACCAGTCCAAATATCGCTCACCACTGATATCAGCCATGGCTGGCAATGAAACCCGGGTCGCTGGGTTCACTGCATGGTGCACTAACCACTGCGTCACAACCTCACCTTCAAGTCAAAAAAAAATTAACCCGTAAAAACAACATTTTTCACTATAAATCCTTTATATGCGTGGCATCGGTTTTATTTTATTATTCATTTCTGTTTTTCTTGAGTAAGAGTTTCATTTTTATCACATTGGTATTTTAAATTAAATATGAAAAAAAAAATTCCTAAAAAGTGGAACATTTAGGGAAAATTTTTTCACGATACTAAATTGTCACGCACAACGAGTCTGTGTGCAAAATGTCAGCTCGATTGGATCACGGGAAGTGGGTTAAAAAACGACCGAAAGATTTGCACGGTCGTAAGCACGCAAGCAAGCAAGCAAGTGAACTTAATATAAAGGATTTAAAAATGCAATGAATCAGGCTGCTGAACTTTACGTTTGAGCAATTTTATATTAACATCTGATAACGTTCGCAAGTGTTTTATGGAGTTATCGTATTTATTTTATTATTTCTTTACCATGCATGAGGGTGATTTCGAAATCCATTTAAAGTAACACTCCAATTGCTCTAAAAGCCCCTTCATGTCTGCCCTGCATGTGGAATGCGTAGGGCAATGGGTTCAGCAGAGTAGCAGTGAGCTCAAAATCCATACACAGGCTTCTGTGCTGACATGAAAAGGACTCTTTGACCCGTTGTAAAGTTTTTGAAGTAAAGCTTTCCATAGGAGGCTGGTAAGCAGCAAATATACGGTGATAGCATAAATACATGAATAAACACTTTTGTTTTCTAACAGTGAAGGTCTACTATTTAAATCTTGACTTAAAGCTTTCGTGACTGCAGGAATTCATATTCTTTGGGTCTTTCGGTAAAGCCATGTAGATAGAAAAAATTACAAAAATCTAAATCACGACGTTTTGATCGCAACACAAGCAATCGTCTTCAGGTGAAAAAAAACAAAACGGTGGTTGTGTTGCGATCGAAACGTCGTGATTTAGATTTTTGTAATTGTTTCTATCTACGTGGCTTTACCGACAGACCCAATGAATATGGTCTACTATTCAGTTGCGTCAGTTGGCAATCGATAGCATTCAGTAAGTGGCGTGACATCAGAATGTTTATTGATGCAGATGGCCTTACCAATAGTGGCACAGATGCCGGGAAGAAAGCGCTTCTGGCAGAGCTGCTGGATGAAGCAACTCTTCCCGACGCCAGACTCACCAACAAGAACAACCTTGAAAATCCGGTCGGGTGGCATCTGTCCACACCCCAATTCCTGTGAAACCGAAGGATTGCACCTTTTGTTTACTATTTGACGTTTCAATTAATCCTTGTGCGTGTGTTTTCGTTATACTTTTTTTTGTTACGTATGTAGTAACATAGAATCGGTCACGTAGCAGCATAGCGCTGGCTGCTGGCAGGGAAGGGGATCTGCAGATTAAAGCAGCCCTGACTGACAGCAGGCCACGTGATAGACCAGCGAGGGATCTAGGGAAAGTTACGGAAGGGGCCCATTGGGAACCCGCTCGTAGGTTCCAGAAGGGGGCGTGGCCGGGGCGGAGCCAGGCCACGCTGAGAGTATAAGAGGGGTCCCGGGAGGGGACCTCAGGGCTGTCGTTTGGAGTGGGATCTCCGTCGTTGCTGCTGAAGATCATCACCGTCATCGCTGTCGTCTCGCCGCCTTCGTCGCTGTCGTCATCTGATATTGCGCTGCTAGATGGTAGTTGGCTGCCTTAGTTCAGCGCCGTCAATGTCAGACGGCTAGCGTTGTGTGTAGGCTAGAAACCAGCGTAGAGTTGTGTATAAGCGAGAGACAGAGGAGAGTGTGTAACAGTGTCGGGTGTGTATTGTACAAAGTGTGCACGGTGTTAATTAGAGAACTGCCTCCAAGAACTTACATCTCCAAGCCAGTCACTACACATATACTGTACAGTATACGAGATGTTTGATCTTGTTTTTATATTATTTAAAGATGCTAAGAGGAGTGTAATGTTGTTAAAACATAAACATGTGTTTGTTGGTCTATCTCTCATTGTCTAAAATGTTTTATTATATTTACGACATCTATTGAGTCCTGCAGTTTCGCTATTTTTGTGAGTGTGTGTGTACATTTCAAGGCCTGTGGACACATGGTGCCTAAAGACAGCCTAGTTTTGCCACCTCTGAGGTACAAAAAAAACAACAATTATCACATCAAGATAATCTCACAATAATACCAGAACATGGCGATAACTACACCAACATGGGTTGTCTTGAGTGGCAATGTCCTGTTTAACTGCCAAAAAACGGAGGCATTTCATTTTTCCCAGGTCAGCTACCGGAAAGAGTGTTGATGCGAGAACAACCAGGACAAGTGAGCTTTTGTGGCACCTGGTGTTCTTTGCCTGCTGGACATCCGCGCGGTGTCCCTGGCAGGCCTCCAGTGTACTCCACGTCATCTTCCTCCTCCTCATCGTCCTCTACCTGGACCTGAGACTCAATGGCAGCTGTAGATGAATCTTCACTGCACTGGTTAACATTCTGCGCCGCTGTTTGTCGGCAAAGAATGCTTCTGTGGAGATGGACAAGGTGCGGTGATGGCACAGGAGAAATGTCATTGGCATGAGTTGGCTGCATCAATTCGTGAGCAGGCAAGGTTGTTATGGTTGACAGTCTGGCCAAACTTGGGATATACATGATTAAAGAATGTGTTGAATATGATAGCGTTTTAACCAAGTCTTGCCTTGGCAAGTTTTCTATTGGAAATTGGTGCTGGCAACAAAAGTGCTTGAAGAACAAAAACATTACAATGTTAACAAAACGCACAGGATTGCACCAAAAACAAATGAGGTAATAAATGGTTGCTGTGCCTCCCTTAGTTGGTGCTTAAAGCATTTCCCAAAGTCTATAACTTGACATTTCTGAAGAATAAAAATTACACTATATTCTTGGGTCTTTCGGTAAAGTCATGTAGATAGGTTCAAAGAAAATAACAAAAAGTGACAAAAAACTACGACGTTTCGATCGCAACACAAGCGGTCATCTTCAGGAAAAGGGGGGTTAGTTTCCAAGGCAAACTGTTTATAAGGGTTTGAAATGGGGGAAACCCAAATGTCAGCAGCCAATGACAATGTAAGTGGTGGACAGCCAACCCGACGGTGGTTGTTTTTCCACCAATCAAAGGGCTGCCAGGTGACAATTAGCATGTTAAAGAGAGGGGAGGGAAGTGTGTTTAAGAGACTACGGGGACTACTTAATGTAAAGCTTATGTCCCTGATTATTCAAATTCTGGATTTATAAGGACAGACTCAAAGGGCCAAAATACCAAACGATCAGCAGCAAACAGCACTATTGAGGGTGTAATAGATTAATTAAATACGTTTCTTGAATATACCAAGGTTAAAACAGCTTGGGAAAAGAGATAAAGGTGCCGTGCTGGCTTTTAAAGGTGCTTGCTAACAGCACTTGCCCCAACAGTCTGGTGCAGGCTATAGGGGGGATCTTCGTCTTTATATATGTATAATTGTATGTAATTGGGGTGTGTTTTGGGTTGGTTTTGTGTGTATATGTAATGTGGTTAACATTAGCCTGTGACTTAAAGTTAATTCCTTGCCATGGCTACCATTGGCTCAGGGTTCCCATCATCGGTGGTGATGGGAACACCGAGCCTCTCCTAGGGAAACTCAGCCTTAAATTGGTACCTGATGCAGTGTACACATGTAGGCCAAAATAGTTATGTCAATTTGCATTAAATCATACATCCCAGCACTGTGACAAACGATATAATGTGACAGTGCGTCCAAATGCGTTATAAATAGTCGTGACAAGACAGGCACAGGGCATGATTCATGGGCCATCGATTAGAAATCTTTAATTGCCAAAGGTGAAAGGAGTTAGCTCCATGAGTCAACGTGAACATGATGTCTTTACGAAGCTCAAAGAGTACATGTGATACAGCCCCTCTTATGTTCCAACAATGCTATCTTGAAAAAGCAGCACTGAACAGCTGATTTCCATTAAAGGGTTGTGATGAAGACATGATAGAACATCATGTTGTTCACTTTTGCATTGTGTGGCTGGGTAATGGCTTCGTATCATGATGCCCAAGGCACTGTGCATTATTTACTGCATTGCTAGAAAAGTTAAGTAATAGATGGATTGGGATTATTTAAACACATATTTGAATTGTGCATGATTAAAATTGATGTTCGGATTTACTTATGTGAAAAGTATTTTTCTTCAGAATTGAGTACATCAGCGACGAAAATACAATAAGTGGCGAGGCATGGTGCTAATTGCACCATGCCTTCGTGCGTCGCGCGTGCAGCACTTTCCACCAGAAAGCTCTGTGGTTATCTGCATGTGTGTGTGCTCACCTCTGAGTGCATGCGAGCACACATGTTACACACACTCTCAGCCAGTTAGTCTATAAAACCTGGCTCTGTCCCACGACCTTCAGCCAGCAAGCCTGCGGCACTTTACGTCGCATCAGAGAGCACCTACATACTGGCAAGATATCCAGATGTTCACTGCACTGTACATTATCTACTGTATTGCTTGAAGAAGGTGAAGTAATACATGGACTAAATACTCTTTGGTTCTTTCGGTAAAGTCACGTAGATAGAAAAATAAAACAAAATAAAAATTATATATCACGACGTTTCGATCGCAACGCAAGCGGTCGTCCTTAGGAGGGAAAAATAATCCAGCAGTGGAACTGCTGAACCTACCTACGTGACTTTACCGAAAGAACCAAAGAGTATGGATTCCTACAGTCACGCAAGCTTCAAATCAAGATTAATACATGGATTGACATTTGTTCCAACATATTTGAATTGTACATTATTGAAACTGACATTTGGGATTCGTGCGCCATGGCGACATCGCGTAATTTTGTATAGAATGGCGTTTGTTGTTTGTTATTGCGCAGGGATTGGTGGTTGTTAAGTTTCTCACCTTCGTGGAGACTTGCTGTCTTGCAGGTAGTCTCCAATGACGGAGCCCTCGCGCACAAGAGGAGCATGGTTTCCCATGGGTGCGGCAGGTTTGGTCCCTGATTGGCACGTGCAGCGGCCCTGCTTTGGGATAAAACAAGTATAACCCGTAAAAACAAAGTTTTTCACTATAAATCCTTTATATGCGTGGCGGCTAGAGTCCTCTCGTCCTCTGGCTTGAGATGGCTGCCACCTATGGGTCAGATGATTGCATGGCAGCATTAAGCAATTGGTAATTAAATATAATATTTTTGTCCTAAAAAGTGTAAAATTTTGGGAAAAAAATTACACGAACATTAATTGTCACACACAACGAGTCTGTGTGGAAGATGTCAGCTCGATTGGATCACGGGAAGTGGGTTAAAAAACGACCGAAAGATTTGCACGGTCCTAAACAAGCAATGCAAGCGAACTTAATATAAAGGATTTAAAAACATCGTGGTCCAGCACTTTCTGATCACATAATTTACTCTATTCAGATAAATCTAACCCATTCACTGCATGCCACTTAGCCAACCCAAATCGGCCCAAGCAAACCTTTCTACTTCCATCTATTGATCCAACGTACGCATTACCCGACCCGTCTAAAGCATGGGATCAGTGTCTTTCCACAGGTTAATTTGAAAAATATATTTCTTCAATGAAAGCTGTTTCTTTACAGTTATATAGGGCACTTTTTTGTGAATGGGATTTTAATGTGTGTATTGTGCGATACAATAGCAGACAATTGTTTTTTCTTACCTTGCAATTTTCAAAAGAATCCTTTTCATCTCTCAGATATCTATTCATGTCTCTGTTAAATAAAAAATAGTCACAGAGTAAAGTCTTGACAAAAGATTGATAACGATGTTGCAAAGCAAAAGCCACTCATCATCGAGGTATTGACCTGCCGTTGACTCAAATAATGCCCTTCACATTGAACATTTGTACGCACCACAAATAACCGCTGATTTTGAACAATAAACGTGATGCTCATGGAAGATAGCGGCCGGTGCCAAAAATAGCACATGGGATGTGAGCCTATGGAAGGGTAGTATTGATTTGTTGTTTTCGTTTTGTTGAGGTGACGAGAGGGGAGTGATCAATTGAATTTGTTTTTTTTTAATTCACGTGTTAATCAACGATCGAACGCATCCCTTCCTTGGCACAAATGAATAATTAAAATACTATACGCACGTAAAGTCGTACAGATCAGTGAGGCCGATTTGAAAACTTGCATTTTGAAGCATGGGTTTGCATTTGTCTTTTAAGCAAGCCAATAAAAGGAGCTTGTTTTTAGCGATTGGTGCCTTGACTAAAACAAAGTAACAATAAAAATATATGATTGCTGCTATCTACGATGTCAGTTATATTGAATGCTTGCTATTTTCTTCATGGTTCTTTCAGTAAAGTCACGTAGAAGGGAAGTAATAAAATAATAAAACATAATAAAGGGAAGTAATAAAATAATAAAACATAATAAAATAATTCTCACGACGTTTCGGCTACAACACAAGCAGCCATCCTCAGGTCTATCGAGGCGACAGACCTGGTCTTCACCTACGTGACGTTACCGAAAGAACCAAGAAGATGAATCCCTGCAGTCACGAAAGCTTTAAATCGAAATGCTTGCTATTTGGCTGGCATACCATTTCAGCAACATATACTCTAAAGTACCTACATAGCACATGAAAGCAATACCGTATTTAATCTTGATTTGACACGTATATAACCTCTTGTTGTAACAGCTCTCTCGCTGTGTTCTTCCTGGTTCAGCAGTTCCACTGCTGGATTATTTTTCCGCCTGATGACGACCGCTTGTGTTGCGATCTGAACGTCGTGAAAAATTATTTTGTATTTTATTTTATTTTTCTACCTACGTGACTTTACCGAAAGAACCAAAGAGTAATGCAGTATTTCTTCATCTCAAACTCTACAATAATAGCCATACCTATTTAATTGTAACGGAAATGCATATTCTTTGACGTAATGCTTTTATTTATTGCATGTCGGGATTTTCAAGCGGCAAAGGTAAAATGTGCAGCCCTGCAATTGCTTGCTCAAACCACTGCTGGTGGATGGGCCTTGACGAGAGCGAGCTCTCCACAGCCCCTCGGAGAAGCTATGTTAGTCTACTCCAGACTGGCCAGAAGTCTTGGAAGTTGTGAAAGTACCCGCAGCTTACCGCACCACCTTACAATTAAATACATTTTATATATTTCAGTTAGGTAACCGTTGTGTATCCATTTATACTCCTAGGTGCATAGAGAGAGACGGGAAGGTTTAAGAAGTGTGGACATTGTTTTAACTGCTTCGTCAGGGTATCGAACCGGCAACCTCTGGATTGCAAAGTTCACTGTCCGAGCCGTCACACCATGGCAGCATCCCATTTCACACAGCGACGTGTGCTTAATTCTGCAGGCATAGATGGCATCAGCTTGTATAATAGACGACGTTTGACATCGGCTGTGTCACTCGCACGTCAGCAATCATTCATTCGCATGCGCTGTTTGCGTAATAAATTATCCAGCGAGTGATGTGCTGTCATGGAAACGTGGTGGGCAGAGTAAAAAATATTACGCACTTAATTACATTTTAATCAATATGCCATTTAGCTAGCACTTCAAAGAAAAAGATAAATGTAACAGGCAGACTGGAGTCGGCAGTGTTGTTAAACATAATGTGGAACACAGGAATACATTAGCAGTGAATTGCGTTTGCCTGTGTGAATTAATGTAAAGGTTTTGGAGCTGAGCTTTTCTGCTGGCTTCTGTGTGCAACTGGAGTGGTTTTCCAATAAGTCCCGGTGTGCAGTATTAGATGGTGAAGAGGTCCAGCACAATACTGGACCTCTGTTAATATCAGTAATGGGAACGACATAAATCCTTCCAATGTGTGCTATGAGCAAAAGGCTGGGCGTTAGGAGAAAGGGAGTTTGCATGATGTTCCCTCCTATTTTTAAATCCTTTATATTAAGTTCGCTTGCTTGCTTGCTTGCGTGCTTGCTTGCTTGCTTACGACCATGCAAATCTTTCGGTCGTTTTTTAACCCACTTCCCGTGATCCAATGGAGCTGACATTTTCCACACAGACTCGTTGTGCGTGACAATAAATTTTCGTGAAATTTTTTTTTCAAAATTTTACACTGTTTAGAGAATTTTTTAAAAATATTTAATTACCAATTGCTTAATGCTGGCAGACAATCATCTGACCCATAGGTGGCAGCCATCTCAAGCCAGAGGACGAGAGGACTCTAGCCGCCACGCATATAAAGGATTTAGAGTGAAAAACTTTGTTTTTACGGGTTAATTTTTTACATTGCCAATTACAAATAACATCAGTTATTTCTGTATTAGGAGGAGCGGTGGTGCAGTGGTTAGCACACAGCGCAATTAACGTTCAAGGAGCTTCTTCGGTTGATGAAGAATTCATAATAATCATGCCGAACATCACGTGGTACAACTACTGGCAAGATGTTAACTACCTCACCTAGTATGGAGGAGATCGTGGGTTCGATCCCGACTCTGACGCTTGTATATTTGGAGTTTGCTTGTTCTCCCCCGTGGTTGCATGGATTTTTCTAGGGGTCCTCAGGTTTTTTCCCCCTCCACATTTAGAAACAAGCGTTGAAGAGTATTTGGCTGCTATCAATTTCCACATGATAAGCCACTTCCATGAGCTGCCATTTGTGATAGCCAGGTTGCTTCTGAAAAAGAGCTAGATAGCTCAGTGGGCCTCAACTGATGAGCAATATCTTAACTGGTTCTGGGCGCCCCCCCCAATCCACATTCACAACACCACAAACCGACCGGGCATGGGGAGGCCTCCATGCTTCAGGCAACTGACAACGAGTTCGAAGTTGTGATCGTCATTCTTTAATGCTAACAACATTTTAAAAATGTGAGATCTCTAAAACCTATAGGGTTTTGATGAAAAATAAACGTTTCTCAAGGAATACTGGTGCTCCAAGTACGTAAGAGCTGGAGCAAAATAAATGATTAATCGGCTCCATGGCAGATTCATTAGGAAAGCGCATAGACAATTGTAAAAAAAATACGGTCTGAACATCGTAATTAGAAATGATGCTGAATCAGTAGTTCAACAAATTATAAATGCATTCACCGAGTGCCATAGCAACTTCATAATAGAAGTGCTTTTTACGTATGAAAGCCGTATCACCCGACAATGACATTTTCATAATTTATAAAGAACAGCAAGCGGTAGTGAAGTGTCAGCTCAAGCATTGATTTTACATTCTCTTTGCAAACCCAGAATAGTACATTATGTATGCGCATGCGCATTTTGTACGTTGACTCATTAACCCCCCCCCCCCCACCACTTTGCGCAAGAGCGCAGAAGTGTGGTCACCACATCTGCGCCTCTATATATAAGGAACGAAACAGGTGGACTTCTCCACAAATCTGGCTGTCGCCTGATGAAGCTAGTTGTAATTACTGGCGAAACGTCGTACTCAGTTTGTAAATGTTGTGGCTTGGCTCTCCATCACACCGTTGTGCTGTACTAGTGACGAATTGGCACGTTCTGTTTACGTGACAACCCTTGCTAGTTGGCTGTGTCGGGTGGTGGCGGGTTTTAATGACACATTTATATATTTACGCGATCTAACCCAAAAAAAACTTTTATTATGGACTAACCACGTATTTTTTGGCATTACAATGAGTATGTACATAGATACGTATACAAGTCTATGGTGCATCCCTCAAAATTTGAGCTCACAGCGCCTAAAGCCCCTGTATTAAATCTGGGCCTGTCCACATGGGCCAACATCACCGCAGGGTAGATCCATGAGACGACTCTCCACAGGTCTTACCGGAGCATGTCAAGCTGCTTGAGGAGAATGGACGTCTCGCTCTGCACTGTCACGGAAGCGGACGAGCTCGCCTCCCTGCGGAGACACCAACAATCACTTTGACGGCGGCTTGAAAGATGACATTTCAGAGAGACCAAAGCAAGAATATGAATGGTGTTTTACAGTTGAACGTTTCCTGTTTACTCTGGTGTCGATTATTTGGTCAAAGTTGAGAAGTGACATGAAAACATACGCATTACACTTTTTATTTCACCAGGTTAGGCCCACTGAGCTATATAAATATTTTTTTCAGACAAGGCCCACTGAACTCAAGGAAGCGGCTTATCATGTGTACATTTATAGCAGTCAAAATACTCTCAACGCATGTTGATTCTAAATGTGGAAGGAAAACCTGAAGTACCCGGAGAAAAATCCACGCGACTACGGGGAGAACATGCAAACTCCAAATATACAGGCATCAGGTTCCGGATCGAAACCACGACCTCCTGAAAAGCAGGCAAGGTAGTTAATTTTAAAAAAATAGGTTTTTGGGTTAGATCGCGTAAGTATAAATGTGTCGTAACCCTCTACCACCCGACAGAGACAATTAGGGATTTGTAACGTAAACAAAAGCCAATTAGTTACTACTTCAGCCCACCGGTGTGTTGGAGAGTAAATCCACAACATGTACAATTTGAGTACGCCGTTTCGTGGGGAATTACATCCAGCATCATCAGGCGATTTGCCAGAATATTCTGGCGTGATCTAACCCAAAAACCTTTATTATGAATAATATTGGTCATGAAAACCTATGTGTTAAAAGGTAGTTAATATCTAGTCATTATGGTTAACATCTAGTTACCATGGCGCCCCTCATGACTTTGAGGATGATAGGAATTGCACAATCCAGTGTCGTAAATAGGTATTCAAATGTAAATAGGTTTACAATTAACTTAAATAATTACAACTAGGCGAAAATATAACGTGTCTGTTTTGAACGGCAAAGTGACCAGTGGATATCAGAAAAGTAATGGATTCTTGAATCCATCTGTACAGAGTTATGAGTGTTATTTCTTCATATGTGTGATTTTCTCTCGGTGCTCTAGTTTTCAGCCCACATTCCAAACATTCAGTCATGGAATTGACAACACATCTCAATGTAGGACCATCTTGAAGAGAGTTGAGAGACTCGGTGAGGCTTTACTGGACAAAGGGCGTGACGGTATTATTATTATTATTGATCTAAACTTAATTTATATTGATGGTTCACCTTCGCTCGAGGCACTTGCCAATGCCTCCAAAATGGCGACGGAATAAAATGATTTAGATGGTAGGGGCGTACAAGTGTAGAGGTGATACGCGCTGGGATTAGGGATCGTATGCCAGCGCGTAATGATTGGCTGTGTAGGTGGTGACGCGCGCTGACGGTGGAGGATCAGGGGTCAGCGCGGGGTCGTGGGTTACGGGGTACTGATTGGCTGTGGGCCCGTGCCGCGCTGAGAGGGAGTGATCGGGTGGCAGCGCGGTGTGATTGGTAGAGTGTTAACACGCGCTGGGGAAAACGGATCGTAGAGAGAGTGCGTCGTGATTGGTTCACTAGGGAACGATGCTCACGTCGACGTCCGGATCAGCTCCGTCTCTCGTGAGCAGGATCTATAAAAGGGGATGCACACAGGCGTAAGGGCAGTATGTAACCAGCGAAGAATGAAGACGGGGATGAAGACCTAGGGCCCTGCGGTACCTAGTCCCGCTGTCCTAACGGGACCGGGACTCTGTGTAACCCAGAGGCGAGTGTAGTGTGTGTAGCCATAGGCATAGAGTCTACACGAGCCGAATGTATTGTGTGTAGCCAGAGGCATAGGGTCTACACGAGTCAAGTGTATTGTGTGTAGCCAGAGGCATAGGGTCTACACGAGTCAAGTGTATTGTGTGTAGCCAGAGGCATAGGGTCTACACGAGTCAAGTGTATTGTGTGTAGCCAGAGGCATAGGGTCTACACGAGTCAAGTGTATTGGGTGTAGTCAGAACCATAGAGTCTACACGAGTTAAGTGGAGTGTGTAGTCGGAAGAAAAGAGACCACACGTTGTATTGTGAACGTAAAGATTTAATAAAAGTGTGTTACCCGTCAAGAAGTTCCTGCCGTCAATTCCAATACTTCAACTGGCGTCAGAAGTGAAACGGTCTTCCAAGCATGGAGACAAGGAAGACCCGTCGGACCCACGGGATTGACCGCGGGGACAACCTCGACGACTCAGGCCAGCTGGCATCGGGGGGTGAGGACGAGGAATTGCCCACGCTGCAGGATCCGCCGACGGCGCCGGACGAGCGACGGGGGACCGACGCCGTGCTCCGCGAGGCGCACTCCCGCCTGAAGGAGCTGCTGCTCGCCGCCGCGTCCATCCTGGCGGAGATCAGCTCGTCGGGAGGAGCGGGGACGGCGGCGGACGTTCTACAGGGTCGCCCCGCAGATTCCCGCCAAAACGACTTGGCGATTCCCGCCATTTCATCTGCGCCGACTTTTGGCGGGAACGGCCATCACCACGTGGCAGCGGTTCTCCAAGCGCGCCCGCTTACGTCACCAACGCGCGCTGCGGACCGCCATCAGACACCCGCCACTGGGGCCGCCATCTTACACACCGACGGGGCGGCGGAGAGGAAGCACGAGGAGGAGGACGACTTCATCTTTCAACAGCGCCTTCCCACGTTGTCAGCCTTCAAGGCGGAAGGCGGGGATTGGAGCCAATTTCAGCGCAGGTTTTTGGCGCATCAGGAGATGTCTGCCTGGTCCGACGCTACGGCACTGCGGGCACTGCCTGCCATGCTGGACGACAACGCGCTCGCGGCCTTCACGTCCGCACGCAGGTCGGACCGCTCCACGCTCAAGGATGCGCTGGCTCTCATGGCCAAGGTCTATGGTCCTCCCTCGGCGTGCCGCCATCATTTTTATGCAAGACGGAAGGCGGACACGGAGACCGTGCTCGCCTACCGCACGGCGTTGCTTGCTCTCGCCGACGCCGCGTTCCCTCGTATGGACGAGGAGGGCCAAATGCGATGGTTTTGGAGCAACTGCTCAAGTTGGCGCATGACCTGGGGGTCCCCATCAACACGGCCGACGAGACCGATATTTCTTCCTTACGGGTCGCTACGAGCATACAAGCGCACGAGGTCCTCCAACGTAAACAGGGGGTCGTCTGCAACGCTGCCGTGGCCTCAGCTCCGGGCCCGGTAGTCACCGTGCCCCAAGTCGTCAGCCCACGAGAGGAGGCGTTCATCGCGGGACGACTGGGGGACTGGAGGTCGGGGGGTCGTTCGCCTCTGCGATCGGCCCGCAAGCTGGAGCAACCGAGATCTCCGACGACCCTCATCACGTGTTATAACTGCGGCCTCCGGGGCCACGTGGCGTCTGGCTGCCGCGCCCCACGTCAGCGCACCATGGGACCTCGGCTGGACGACGAACAAGGCCCCAAGTCATCCCTACAAACCCCGGCGAGTCGCGGCACCTCACATGCTCGGCCTGCATACTCGACACGCATGGTCCGTCGTGTTGCGGCGGAGGAGAGCCGGTTAGGGTTCGGGGATTCGGTTCGGCGAGGGGGGTTCAGCCGGGTCCGGGGAGACATTAAATGGTCGGAGTTGGGGCACAGAATAGTGGCTGCCAGAGCGGGTTCATCCGTCGTTACGGGATCTATTGATGGGGTCGAGGTCAGGGTGTTAGTGGACACGGGGGCATCGGCGACTATTATATCGGACCTCATTTATAACATTCTCCCTGTACAATGTCGTCCGCTTCTTCCGGTGGATGTGCCATTTTACGCCGCTAACGGGGGATCGTTGGGCATTATCGGTCAGATTAGGGCGTCCATTTGCATTGGTGATATCAAATTGTCGGGACCCGTTTTCGTTTCGTCCTCCCTGGCGGTTCCTTGTCTATTGGGCACTGATTTTTTGGCAAAAATGCCCATCAAAATTCTCATTGATCAGCGTTGCATTGAACTACCATCGGGTCGCCGTATTTCATTTTTGACGAACCCTACTGAAATTCGGACGGCGTGCGCTACGATACAAGCGTTAGCAACACAGACCGTGCACGTGCCCCCGGGTTCACAAATGTTAATTCCCCTCCGGTTGCGGAAACCATGGGTGAGGGAGACCTCGGATCAAGGCACGCTTTTGGGTCCTTCAAATAGGGCTGTTGGAGGTCTCGATTTGTCGGTGGCTCACCCTTTGGTTGGGGCTGACAGGGATCCGTTTGCCATGGGTTTACACGCTGGGTCGCGGCCGGCCGTCATTCAGCAGGGCACCGTGCTAGCTCACGCGGCACGGGTCCCTGCGGAAGAGCGGCTGGTTGCGCAGGCTGATCCGAGCCCCACGCAAAACGTTAATCCGAAGGAGGACCTCGAAGGGGTCGATTCGCTGTGCGTGCGACACACAAATGCCGATGCCCTGTCGCGGTTGTTGCCTTGTCACAAATGTGCGTGCTTGTCGGGATCGGCGCGCTGTAAACCGCCAGTTACGGAAGGTATGGAGGAGTTGGTTGCGACCGCGGGCACACCAATTGGGGATGTTCCCGCTACCCCAGGGGGTCAGGACTCGCTGCTCTCACTGTCGTTGATTGAGTGGGGCCGTCTCCAAATGGCGGACAGCTCCCTGCTAGCATTGCGCCGCAAGACGGGGGGTTCCGAAGGGGACCATGAACGAACTGGCTCCTACGTGCTTAAGCAGGGCCTGTTAATGAGATGGGACAGTTTGTCCCGGCGGCACGCGATTGTGGTGCCTTCTGCTGTGAGGGGGAAGGTTGTCTTGGCCGCACACGAACGCCTCTTGCATTTGGGAGTTAACAAAACGCTTGCCCTGCTTCAGCGTGACTATTATTGGCCGGGAATGGGGGGTGACGTGGTGAATATTCTGAAGGGTTGTGTTGAGTGCGCCAGACGGAAACCACCGCCTGTGGCAGCTAATCCACCGCTGCAATCTATTCAGGTCTCGCGCACTAACGAGCTCGTTGCACTCGATATTCTGGGGCCTTTTCCAGTCACGCCTAGGGGTAATAAGTACCTGTTGGTGGGGGTCGAATATTTCACCCGGTGGCCTATGGCGTGGCCACTCGCCAACCAGTCGGTGGCGGCTGTGACGGACGCCTTTGTCCAGGGCTACGTCCTGGACAAGGGGGCTCCCGAACGCTTGCTGACCGACCAAGGGAAAAATTTTTCGAGTAAATTACTGCAAGAGGTGTGCGACCTGTTGGGTACTAAGAAGGTGCGTACCTCCCCGTACCACCCGCAGATGGACGGGATGGTTGAGAGGCTCAACAGGACATTGACTTCTATGCTGTGCCAGCAGGTGTGTGAGGCACATGTTGATTGGGACCTGCAGGTTCCTGGGGTCCTCGCCGCGTATAGAATGGCCCCCCATGCAGCTACGGGATTTTCCCCGTTTTATCTGATGTACGGTCGGGAAGCCGACCCGCCCATGGAAACGCAGCTGGGTCTGCCCGCACCACGGACTAATTCGAAATTGGCAGAGCATATTAAATTTAACATTCATAAGCTGACAGAGGCAAGGGAGGCCGCATGGCTTAATTCGCGGGCTCGCCAAATTGCAAACGAGCGGTTGCGTGCACGGAAGGTGTCCGTGCACAACTGGGAACCAGGTGACAGGGCCTGGCTGCATTGCCCTCAGGCACCTTTGGCTACGTCGCCTAAATTGTTGAAGCCATGGCGGGGACCCGTGGAGGTCGTGCGGGTTGCACGCCCCCAGTGCGTTCAGATAAAATGGGGAAAACGCCGTTGGTACGTCCACCCCTCCTGACTGAAACCGTTCTCGCCTCCATATGGCCTCCCCTTGTGTCGTGAGGGCCGAGCATGTGACGTGACCGACGACCCTAAGGGGGAATTGTCTTTGCCTGCTCCTCACATGTCTCCGCCTGATCCGCTCCCAGGTGTCTCGGAACTGACAGCTGCCGACCACCGGCGGCCGGATCTTCGCGGCGGGGCCGGTCCTTCCAGGCCCGATCCGCGCCGTCTAGAGCTGCCGGAACCACCGGACGTATGCCAGCGTCCCGTCCCATACGACGGACCGGCCAGACGGACTCGCGCTAGGTCGCGCTACTTTGTGTGACCTACCATGTGAGGAGTCGAGGCAGACGGAGCGCCTCGGCACTGCGTTTAGTCACAGAGACACGTGGCGCGTTCGTTTTCGGGTGTTCGCTCTTATTGTGTTGTTCGTCGGGCTGTATATTGCTTCATATTTAAGTGTTGTGTTGTGTTGTTGTTGTTGCGTTACGGGGCACACTGGGAGGTGGAGTTTCTTTATTACTGCGTTGACGTTAGGTTGTGTTGTTGGTTAACAGCCGGGCCGGCTGCAAGCTATGTGGGAGGGGGTGATGTAGAGGTGATACGCGCTGGGATTAGGGATCGTATGCCAGCGCGTAATGATTGGCTGTGTAGGTGGTGACGCGCGCTGACGGTGGAGGATCAGGGGTCAGCGCGGGGTCGTGGGTTACGGGGTACTGATTGGCTGTGGGCCCGTGACGCGCTGAGAGGGAGTGATCGGGTGGCAGCGCGGTGTGATTGGTAGAGGAGTGTTAACACGCGCTGGGGAAAACGGATCGTAGAGAGAGTGCGTCGTGATTGGTTCACTAGGGAACGATGCTCACGTCGACGTCCGGATCAGCTCCGTCTCTCGTGAGCAGGGGCTATAAAAGGGGATGCACACAGGCGTAAGGGCAGTATGTAACCAGCGAAGAATGAAGACGGGGATGAAGACCTAGGGCCCTGCGGTACCTAGTCCCGCTGTCCTAACGGGACCGGGACTCTGTGTAACCCAGAGGCGAGTGTAGTGTGTGTAGCCATAGGCATAGAGTCTACACGAGCCGAATGTATTGTGTGTAGCCAGAGGCATAGGGTCTACACGAGTCAAGTGTATTGTGTGTAGCCAGAGGCATAGGGTCTACACGAGTCAAGTGTATTGTGTGTAGCCAGAGGCATAGGGTCTACACGAGTCAAGTGTATTGTGTGTAGCCAGAGGCATAGGGTCTACACGAGTCAAGTGTATTGGGTGTAGTCAGAACCATATAGTCTACACGAGTTAAGTGGAGTGTGTAGTCGGAAGAAAGGAGACCACACGTTGTATTGTGAACGTAAAGATTTAATAAAAGTGTGTTACCCGTCAAGAAGTTCCTGCCGTCAATTCCAATACTTCACAAGGATTGAGAAACGAGGGACAGGGATGAGGGTAGAAAATGTATAGATCACGACGTTTCTCCTGCTGTGTTTGTTTCACCTGATGACGGTTGCTTGGTGTTGCAATTGAAACGTCGTGATCTATTGATTTTCTATCTACTTGACTTTACCAAAAGAACCAAAGAGTAGGGATAAGGGTGTACTCAGGGATCACAAAAGGGCAGGGGAAGGACGGGAAATGGTGGATGGGGCGAGGGGAGGGAAGAGGAAGAAAATGGGCAATAGAGAAGAGGGGAAGCTTCACGAGAGGGACTGAAGGAGGTTAAAGAGGGGGACTGCCTATTAACAAGAACGCACCTATTTCCGTCTGAAGATTTCTGACCGACAGAACATGCTTTGTTTTGCACAAACACATGTACGTGTGCTGTTTTTGTGTCATTTATTAATTTACTCACTCGCAAGGGAGCAGCTGTGCATTGCTTGTTTTTGCCACAATGGGTCCGGATTGAATGAGAAAATGAAATTAAAGGTGAGATTGGGGTTACTTTGTTGTTTCACTTCCAGATGGAAAAATTGAGCATTTATGTAAACAAATGCCATGGCACCAGCCACGTGTCCAGGTGTGTAGTTAAATTACCTTTGGACGTTGCTGTTTATGGTTCACAATCAGATAGTACACATTCGGAATGTGTTTCCAATACGGTTTCTGCAATATGGAAATGCTAGCATACACCGAGCAATGTAAGAACGACGAGGTCTTATATTCCTTTCCTACGCTCCTTCTCACCCGCTCCGTTCACAATCCCAGCTGCCGCTCTGTCTCTATCCCCCCTCCTCCTTGTGCTCAATCACGATTCAGCTCTTTGTCGCTTCTGGCCCCCTACACGTCAAACAATCAGCTTTCACCGTCCAGTTTTAGTTCTACCCTTAAAACTCACTTGTGACCCTGCACAGCATGCGCCACATGCCCTTCTTTACTGTGACACCATCGTAACGTCCGCATGTCACCAAAACACCCGGCATGCGTTTAGATTTAAAGCTGTCGTGACTGCAGGGATTCATCTTCTTGGTTCTTTCGGTAAAGTCACGTAGAAGGGAAATAATAAAATAATAAAAATAAAACGTAATAAAATAATTCTCACGACTTTTCGGCCACAACGCAAGCAGCCGTCCTCAGTTGAAGAACAGGTCTGTCGGAAAGACAGCGTCTGAAGACCTGTTCTTCATCTGATGACAGCTGCTTGCGTTGTGGCCGAAACGTCGTGAGAATTATTTTATTATGTTTTATTTTTATTATTTTATTATTTCCATTCTACGTGACTTTACCAAAAGAACCAAGAAGATGAACCCGGCATGTGGCCAAACTCGTCGGTTTTGGAAGCTAAGCGGGGTTTTAGCCTTGCGTTCTGTGACCACCATGCACGCCAGGTCGTCATTCGGTGGCTGTGCGGCTGTGCTACATCGTGGGGCAGCGGGGCAAACAACATTGTTGTACTGTGCTTCTACGCTCTCACGCCTACGCTTCCCCGCCTTCACCAACCCCGCACCGACCAGCGTAGTGAAGAATGGTCAAATAACCCCCGTCACCTGCACAGTGTGGGGAGGCCCTCATCCAGCAGGGAATTGACAAAAAGGTTGTATGCATGCATGTGTACGTAGAGTAGTACGTAGCAATACTGCGTTTTACAAGTGATGGTGGCATTATCAGAGTGCTGCTTTGAATATACTTGATGGTGCTAATGACACTACTCCCATTGTTCTAATGAACTTTGGGTTCAGTCCAAGCAAAGCTTAATCAGGTCAGCTTCCCCACTGAGCGTGTTGTCTGTGTTTAGGCAGCCAGTTAATATTTTACAGAGAATCCTCAATGTTACACTGTATATTCTAAGTAATTAAAATGTATATCAAATATCAAATGCTCGTTCAGGGAAGGATAAATGTGTACTGGGTTTGTGGGAGACAAACATTTAATTGGTAGTCTGGTCCTATCAGAGGAAAATGAAATATCCATCATGGTCACAGGACCCCCAATTGTAATAAACACGATTTAATGTTCATTTCAGCACGACGGTGTATATTATGGACAGGAAGATGTCTCATAAACCACAATCATTTATCAGACTGCCGAACATCTGTGACCAGCTGCCTTGTTAGGCTCTACCCTTCACTGCCCGGTCACATTGTTCATTGAGTGTCACTCATTGCGACTAACTGGCAAACACTTTGAGACACATTTTTAACCAATGCGGTCATAGCGTCATAAAGAGCTCTTCATCAATACTTTATATCCCTAGGTCTTTCCGCTAAAACTGATCTCTGATTCAACTCTGTACGACAAGAAACGTGCTGTGACTGGCTGACATACGGACAGATCACTAAAGTTTGCGATAGCTCTCTGATATCGACTAAAACGAAACGAAACTATTTTTTTCATTTTACTCGGTAAGACCCACTGAGCTATTTAGCTATTTTTCAGAAGTGACTTGGCCACAAATGATAGCTCAACGTAGTGCCTTAACATGTGGGAATTTATCGCAGCCAAATATTCTAAACGCGTGTCGCTAAATGTGGAGGGAAAAACCGGGGAAACTGGAGAAAAATCCACGCGACCACGGGGAGAACTCGCAAACTCCAAATATCCAGGCGTCAGGGTCGGAATCGAACCCACGACCTTCTGCATATCAGGCGAGGTAGTTAACATCTCGACAGTAGTTAACATCTTAAGTTGTACCCGCATGATGTTCGGCGTGATTATTATGAACTATGAATTCTTCAGTAATCAAAGAAGCTCCTGGAAGCGTGGTGTCGAATGTGGAGTGAAACGTCGGACAACATGTGGGTCAACCCGACAACACGCTGGAGTGCTGTGCGGTACGAACCACAAAAAAACCGACGCAGAAACTAAGTTTCTTAGAAATAACTATTTAAATTTAATTTTTTCTTCGTAATTGCTATACTCTCTTTAACCTTTAAATTGTTTACATACAAAAACATTAAATATAAATGACTATGAGCCTTTAGGAGCAGAACACAATAGTACATTGTTAAAGGGTTAAGGTGTTTGGAATAGATAGTCCATGCACGCCTACACCCAATGCTCATTCCCTTTGCAAGGATAGCTGCTCATGAAAGACTCACTAGAATCCCCATTATTAAATTCAGCATAACCCCCCCCCTACATTAATGGCTGCAAATGCAGTGATGACATCTCAATGAAAAACGAGTTGTCAAGGAGACGCACAATGAAAAGAGACCCCTATGCAATTTTTTTTCTCTGAAACTGCACGATCGAGTGCATTGCTGTAAGCTGCTGGGCACGTCTCATTAAATGTGCAAAAAATAAATGTGCGTGTTTCACCGGCACGCACGGAACGGGTTTGTTTTTACGGGTAGCCGGTCGTGTTGGCTCCCCGCGATTCTGTCGCTTTTGCGCAAAAGCGGTCGTGCTCTTCCGACGTCGCAATCCATCCCCCCCACCACCCCCCCAGGCTCACGTCCAGATTTGTATGACATCAAAAACAGTGTGCTTAAGTACATTGCTAAATCAATTAAATAGCACTTCACTATATTCACGCAATAATGGTGCATAACCATAACCTGATGCAACTTAGCAGGTGGGGGAAGGGGTCTGATAGTGATTAGCGCACTGCACTCTAAATCGATCATCCACAATTAAATTCCCAGCGACGGCTAACGTCATCTCATCGCATAAACAGCTTGTTGTTGTTGCGTTTAGTTTGTTGTCCTTCCCCCGCAACTCCGATCAGCACGGTTGGCCAACGTACGGTGCGAAAGAAGTTCATCGTACATGCAGTACACAATGGCGAGTAATAATCTGGAGTGGTCCTGGCACCCCCCCCCACCCCCTTCACCAACCCATAACGACCGGCGTGGTGAAGTATGGTCAAACAACTCCCATGGCAAGACACCGCATGGCAAAGCTCTCATCCCTCAGTCAATTGACTAATGGCTATAAAAAATAATAATGATATCGACGTAGCGTTTAAGTCTACGTTTCAAGGCACGTGTGACTTTGCACGTTCAGCATGCGCTACTCACGTGTAATACGTATAACCCGTAAAAACAAAGTTTTTCACTATAAATCCTTTATATGCGTGGCGGCTCGAGTGCTCTCGTCCTCTGGCTTGAGATGGCTGCCACCTATGGGTCAGATGATTGTCTGCCAATATTAAACAATTGGTAATTAAATATTGAATTTGTTTTCCCTAAACAGTGTAAAATCTTGGAAATGTTTTTTTCACGAACATTAATTGTCTCGCACAACGAGTCTGTGTGCAAAATGTCAGCTCGATTGGATCACGGGAAGTGGGTTAAAAAACGACCGAAAGATTTGCACGGTCGTAAGCAAGCACGCAAGCAAGCAAGCGAACTTAATATAAAGGATTTAAAAACAATAAATTTCTAACACCATTCTCACGTGCACAATTTGTAGCATAAATAACAGAGATTATATCATGTCGGTCGCGCGTGAGGTTTAAGTGAGATAAATGTCGCCACGATGTATTTATATATATAAAAACATTCTTATATAACTAAGTGAAAATAAACCATATTGAGATGCAACAGCCCTTCGAGATAAACATCTTCATTTCCAAAGAGACCTGCATAAAGTGAATCCCATCAAGGACAGACATTGTCAAGGCAGCCGCTAGCTTTTTTAAAATACACAAAGGAAGCCCGCATGTGTAACAATGGATCTCTCCAGCTGAGCAGCATTCACTGGGGTATGAATCACAAAGCCTCACATATGCACACAAGTGTTCATGCTGCAATGGCCCTTTGCTCAACCACCGAGATACCAAATTCAACGTCCTTTTTGTCATTAATGTATTTGGTTAATGAAATATTTCTCATTCCTGCTGCTCTACATATCCGAAGACCAGATCTCTCAACTCGATGTGTATTTATATATATACTATACTAGCAGAAGTACCCGGCGTTGCCTGGGTGAAAAATATATTTCTTAATAACCTTACATATATACACAGATGGGCTGCTACCCCTGCCCCCCCCCCCCCCCAGCCACGATCTCCTCGGCCGCTGTGCAGTAATATGTACGGCCTATAGTGTGGTGGGGTGTCGAGGCCTAGTACCGTGCAGAGCCTCCGGCCTCGCCTAAATTGCCCACCCGGCTGAGGCTGGGTACTGGGGTCGTTACCCCCCCCCCCCCCCGCGCTACAATAATACTGTCTAATCGCTATAATTTTATTATCTACCGACCCTATAATAGTAATTGCACACATTGGGGTGGGGGGGGAGTGAAGAGGACGTGAAACTTTGATGAATTTACCTCAGAGTCGCGTGTTAATGCGTGCGCATATTTTTAACGGGAATTAAAAATGGCGTCCACCCCGCAGCGAATGCGTCGCTACCCGTTGCCAGGGGCAACCGCCGTGGAAAACCAAACGGACCAATCGTGTCTCGCAAATCCCTCACATTTCGTCCAATGAATGGAAACATTCCTATGTTCGTCCACTCCACAAAGGGGGCCCTAAAGATGATCCAAATAACTACCAAACCTATCTCAATTTTATCCCCGTTGATGAAAGATTTGGAAAAAAATTTGAACTACCAAATTAGCAGTTTCCTGTCCGATAACAATCTCTTACATCTAAACCAATCTGGGTTACGAAAAAATACAGTACCACATCTGCTGCATTTAACTCTATAAATCACATTTACAGTAGCCTTGATAATAAGCAGTACTGCGCCAGTCTTTTTCTTGACTTGTCCAAAGCCTTTGATACAGTCGACCACAACACACTGCTTAGTAAACTAAATTGCCTCCATTTCTCCAAACACGCAGTGGAATGGTTAAAAAATTACCTCTCAAACTGTAATCATAGATGGTTGGAGGTCAAACAGCGTTAAGATAACAAAAGGGGTTCCACAGGGTTCCATCCTCGGCCCCCTCTTGTTCTCTCTTTATGTCAATGACTTGGGCACTGACCTGGATCATTCCAGGGTAAATCTATTTGCAGATGACACGATACTGATTACTGCTGGCCGCTCTCCGGATGGCGTGATTGCTAAGCTCCAGGCTGATTTCAACAAACTACACCATCAGCTAGATGCTCTTAAACTAGTCCTGAATACCTCCAAAACCAAGGTGCTATGCTTCTCACCAGGCCTAAAGCAGGACGTTATTTTCCCCCAATTACATTTCTTAAATAATTATCAAATAGAGCAAGTCAAGATCTATAAGTATCTTGGGGTCATCTTTGATTCAAAACTGAATTTTCAAGATCACATTGATTATATTGGTAAACATACAAAATTAAAATTTTGTTTTCTGTATCGACACAAGCACTGCTTCCCCCCTATGTTCCGTTTGGAATTGATAAAAGCTGCCATACTGCCTCTACTTGATTACTGTGACATCGTATATAAATCAGCCCCCAGTACTATACTGAAGAAGCTTGACTCAATTTATCACTCGGCCTTAAGATTTGCATTGAACTGCCCATATAGGACCCACCACTGCGATCTCTACATTGGGTCAAACTTAACATATTTTAATGATCGACGGCTTGTGCATCAGATCTTATTTATTCACGATGTACTTACAAAAAAATCAGCAGACTACCTGCTGGATCTCCTCATTGTTTCGAAGAACAAAAGACCTAAGGTCTTCATGAGTTTTGATAATAGTGTGCTGATCTTAAAATGTGCATTGAAAATTTTTTATACTCCTACTGATACTCCTGCTGTTATGGAGTGACTCATGCTGCCAGCTATGGCTGCAAAGATTGGTCGCACATGTTATGTATATCGTTTATTGTAAAATTTTAATCACAGTTCTTATGATCACTATTACATTGTTTTTATAGCTTTATTTTGGTGATTTCGAAAACGTTTGGTTTAGCCATGTTTGTTTGTTGAAGTACAGAGTTAGCCTGATAACTTTTTTTTTATTGTCTTATGGTTATTGTTTGACTTGCATCCCACTGGGTTTTTTGCACACAGCGTGGAAATACGGTGTTTTTTCTGAAGACTTTGTTGTTTTTTCCTGGATTTTTCTGTTGTGCGTAGTCACTTTAAGATGTTCTTTGTTCATGTTTTTGTTTGTTGCGGTTGCACCCGAGTCAAGAGCCGCATGGCTCACAGGGCTATACCTAATAAATGAAACTGAAAAAAAAACTGATTCCAGGGCCCTGTGAGCAGTCTTGGCTGGGTGCTTGCCTTAGTTCACCAGTCTCAATTGGGCTCATTAAATTTTTATTATTCCTCCCCTCATGTCACAAGACGAATGGATTGGCAATGATTTTGTTTTACTTTGGAACTCTGCAGCTAGCAGTGCATGTATGTACGTTTGTTGAACATAGCCACCCACACTAATTGGAGGTGCGGGGGAAGGACAACTGCATAAACACAAAAAGGCTGTTGAATGTTTTTCAGAGGTAGCTCTGTGATGTAATTCTATCCATCGAACAAAGAGGGTCACTCCATCGCGCACTTTCAGATGCGCTTCTGCGGCCGTCTGGAATGCTCTTCCTTCCGATATTAGGAAGCCACTGGAGCTATGCACTTGAAAATCTAGATTGAAAACTAATTTCTTTAGAACTGCTTTTCGTGTTAACTTTATTGTGCTTCTCCCGCACCGGTTAGTGCGGTTGGCTGCGTATGGTGTGAAAGAAGTTCAACACAAATACGTATATTGTTGGAAGCAGGCACACGACGGGACGGGGGACAAAGACGCGCGCTTGCTCCCCGCGTGCCTCCCGCACTCACTGGGTGTCGCGTGGAGCCACAGGTGGCGATGCGACCGTCGAAGGCTTTGCCGGTAGCTGCTCCATGAGGGTCAGGGCGTCACTCAGCTCCCGCCGCACCTGCGCCAGCCGCTCCTCCAGCTCCTCGTTGCTCTGCCGCAAGCGATCGTTCTGCTGCCGCGTCTCCGACTGCTCCGAGTTCAGCTCGGTCAGCGCCCGTTCCAGCTGCAAGCACTCGGTGTGGGAGCCACGGCGCCTGGTCAACAGCAGCGCCCAGCGGTGATCGCTGCGACGGCTTGATTTCTCATTGACTATATTCCGGGTCGCTGGTAGACTGCAGTCGACCCGTAAGTAGTAAGCACAGCCATAACCAGATGTATACTGGATGTGGTGTGCTGAGCGCAGTTATATTTTCCTGGTCGCTGGCCTGAACAGCAGTGGTCAAAATTAAATCGTTGGGTGCATTCATGCCGGAGGACTGTGAGTAAGAGCTATTGTGCCCATATGGGGTAAACTCATATATGAGTGCCCCGTGGATAGTGTAATACATGTTGCTAAAAACGTTGGCAACCCAGCAGCGATTGCTTAACAGACCACACTCTGCTTCTGAGATTCATAAGTTTCCGGATTAAACATATTCTGGCGAAAGGCATTCATTAGGACAGCCCAACAGACTGGTGGTTATTTTTTTACACGATGGAACATGTTTAATAATTGTCTGTTTAATTATTTAGAAATTGTTTTAAAGTTAATTATATTGGCTCCCTGAACCTTAGGCGTGACCGAAGAAGAAGAATACTAATAATAAGTGGTGACACGTTGAGAAAGAGCTGCGTCATCCCCACCTGTTCTTGCTGAGTCCGGATATTCTTCACCTCCTGTTCCTTCGCGTCCAACTCGGCCTCGAGTTCTTGGCTACGGCACAGAAGCCTCCGAGCATCCTTCAGCGAGCGCATCGAAAGTCCAACAGAGCAAGTTCTTTATTGACCTCCTCGTGAGCGTAGCTTTGATCCGCACCGGCAAGTCAACGTGTCTCAGAGCTCAACGAGCATTGCTACGGCGCTCTTCTCCATTGCTGGTACTGAGCCAGTGGTGGAAACTCTACATTATCGTGGTGGAAGCAAGTCTCTCCACAGCATGGCCACTATTTGTTTTCGACGAAGTGGTACTCATTTTTCGATTTAAAACTTTCGTGACTGCAGGGATTCATCTTCTTGGTTCTTTCGGTAAAGTCACGTAGAATGGAAATAATAAAATAATGAAACAGAAAATAATTAAATATTTTTACGACGTTTCGGCCACAACGCAAGACCTGTTCTCCACCTGAGGACGGCTGCTTGCGTTGTGGACGAAACGTCGTGAGAATTATTTTATTGGTTTATTTTTTATTATTTTTTTTTTCCATTCTACGTGACTTTACCGAAAGAACCAAGAAGATGAAGTGGTACTCATTGTATCCCCTCTAAATAGAGCATAGGCTGAGTCCGAGTGTGCCAATAGCCCAGTGGTGCCAACAGCACCACTGGGCCAGATACACCGATACAGGGAGTGCGCACATATATGTCAATATGAACGAGTTTCTCAACGATTGCAGATATCTGTCAGAGGGACATAACTGGAAACACATCGGACTAGGGAAGTTTCTGAACGCCGGACCAAGATCAACATTATTAAATAAATAGGTGGATGAGAGCATGTTGGATCACTTTGAGAGGGAGAATACCAATTTGTCTCAAGAAGAAAGTGTTTTATGAGTGTATCACCTGCGTAGTGACACATGGATCAGAAACATGGAGGAGAGGTGCATGCTTTGAATTACACTGACAGACAGGGAAAGACATGCATGCATTGGGGAACAAAGCAAATGAAAGGTATGGTATTATATTAAATATTTATCAAAAAGTAAGTGGGCTTGGGCAGGACACGTTGCTAGAAGGGATGATTGCCGTTGGTTGAGACCAACGTCTAACGATAGAGTGGCAGCCAAGGGAGGAAACGTGCTGCAGAGGACATCCACTGCAGAGACAGATTAATGATTACATCCCTGGACCGTGATGGATGGCAGCAGATTAGGGAGGCCTTCACCGAGCAGCGGAAAAATCAAAGCTACTGCTGATGATAATGCTGCTCGTGATACGTAAATAAAGAGGAAATATAAAGCTTGCGGACCTTCTGAAACGGCATGCAGCTGTGGTGAATACCTGGCTGGAGAGCTTCTCCTTCTCACTCTTCATCTGCTGCTCCATCTCCTCGTACAGGTGCTGCACCTCGCGGTCATGGTCGCCATTCCTCCTGTCCGCCAGCATGCCGGAGCGCCGGGTCAAAGTGGACGGGGCGGCGGGGGGTGTTAAGTCTCTTGTGAAGCTGTTAGTGCAGCCCGTCTGATCAATAATAATAATTTCCAAAGAGTTTTGGCGCTAATGGATGTCACATGGTGGGTGGCCACTCGGCGACAATGGTGACAATGGTGACAATGGTGACAATCTTCTTGGTTATTTCGGTAAAGTCACGTAGAATGGAAATAATAAAATAATAAAAATAAAACATAATAAAATAATTCTCACGACGTTTCGGCCACAACGCAAGCAGCCGTCCTCAGGTGAAGCACAGGTCTGTCGATAAGACAGAGTCTTATCGACAGAGTCTTATCGACAGACCTGTTCGATAAGACAGAGTCTCACTCTGTCGTTATCTGAAAAAAGAAATATTAAATGTATCCCTGGGGGATATTTATATATCACATACAGACTATATCGTGAGTGTATGACGATATATATGTTTAATAAAGTAATGCTAACATTAATATTTTTGTTCTATAAATATACAACCTACTCTATGCTTTCTTTTGATGAGAAAAATCTAAATACATATACATTAATTAATCATTCACGTGTCATCTCACACTGATATCAACAGACTATTTATATTGTAACATTAATTACGAAATATTTAATTATACATTGATGACATATATGTCATACTTGTGCAGGGCACTTTTATATTTCACAAAAATAGTACCATAGTGTGTCAAGAAGCAATCCAGGGTTAAAGCAACTTCTGGAAAGTATTGAATCAACACATTGCAAAAGGGGTGGAGTGGTAGTGCAGTGTTAAGTGCATTGCATTCTCAACCCAGCCACCTGAGTCCGATTCTTGACCACACCATCAGTTTCAGTTTCATTTATTTGGTATAGGCCTGGGAGCCATTCGGCTATTGAATCGGGTGCAACCGCAACAAATAAAAGACAAAAACATGAAGAAGGAAACATCTTAAAGTGACTATGTGACTAAGTGCAAACTGAAAATCCATGAAAAAACAGCAACATATTCCAGAAAAAGCACCGTACACCAACGCTGTGTGCAAAAATCCCAGTGGGATGCAAGTCAAACAACAACCACAACACAACTTATATTAAGGCCATCCGTACTACAACAAACAAACATGGCCAAACCAAAAAACTTTTCGAAATCTCCCAAATAAAGCCATACAAGCAATGTAACAGTGATCATAGGAACTGTGACCGAATTTTCACCTCACATGAGTGGTGAGTAATGCCTGCACTGGTCCTGTGCACCCCCTTAACGAAGCTGTACTGATCAGCACAGGAAAATATGGTTACACAACCCCTATAACCAATAGCATTAAGAGGCCTTCATCCAGCTGGGGATTGCATATTGCACTTGGCAGCCCAACAAATGTATGCAGTGAACTACTAATTTTTTAACCTTCAAAGTTCACCGTACCATTTAATACAAATTTTATTTCCATTAATTATGAAATGCAATTTTTGCTTTTAGAATCACTGATCCTATGCGGTAAAGGGTTTAAAAATGGACAAGGGGCTTTCAATTATAATTATGTTTACATATGTAATTTGAACACATTTTAATAATTTAAATTTAGTAGATTCGAATTTATAAACTCCTACAGGGGGAAATAAAATAATGACGTACTGTGTTCTTGTATTTGTGCCCTTTAAACTGCAACTCGAGAAAATTGCAATTCTAAATGTGCAACTGGAATTGCAGAAACTAAATTGGTTCTGTTCATGACGCACATTATTCTCTATAAGCCATTTTGTGCAACTAGAGTACAAAATGTTCTCTTAATATTTCAAACGGTGCATTAGTCATAAGTGTTGCTCTGTTGAGTGGAACGTATTCTACAAAATATGGATGCTTTTATAAAAGTAGATACGGTAGTTTCATTTGTCGTAGCAAAATTATGAATTTCATAAAAGTTTGATGCATTATTATATACTTCTACACTTTTTGTGACGTAAAATATAATCAAGTAATCTTCTGTCAAATATCAACTACTGCTGACTCATTAAGATGGTTAGAAACACATTCCATACAGGTAATCCAGAATACAGAACTCGTACAAGCATGGGGATAACATTTTACCCTGCCTGGGTTGTCTCGACGACTTTTATATAAAAAAGGGGGGATAGCTAGAACGTTGCAATGTATTACATCTTGAAATTAAACTTTCATCCAATATTATGTTAACATTGTTCTGGCCTTAAGTCTCTAAATTATTCTTTATTGAAATATATTATTTTTAGTGACGTGAACTTTTGAACACCGATAGGTCTGTCCACAATAGAGTGAGAATGTGATTTGTAAATTGAAAGTTGGGCATTAGTAGTGAGTGGGCCTGCATCGCAGCAGCATCAGCAGGGAGTAGGCGCTCAGTAACTATCGATTGAAATGTACCAGTGCCATCACGTTAAGCAGCGCGAGACGCAGTAAAACTCGGGAACGAGGCTCAGAGGCACACGCACAGGGACGATGGTTTTCAGAAGAAAGTGTGAGGCTATATAAGTAAGCAAGTAATGAAGAAATAAATAGACAGATGTCCGTTTTCGAATCATAAATATTTACAGATGCATGGTTTGGGTCGATAAATTGATCCATATTTGTTTATGGGTTAGGCCACGTAGTAGTGTTGTACCAAAATTAATCGTACACTATCCAACAAGATTATCCCGTTTACAAAGATGTGATTGGTATCGATCAAATTCTCATAATTTTACTTCGCTCAAGCTGCTTTCAGCTTCATCATGTAGTGAACTTGGAAATCAAGTGGGTTTCATCATCTGTCTATGCTCTTTTAGTCCATATGTTGGGATTCATAGTTTGCTTGCTTGAACAAATGCTGCTGGAATATATTGGTTCAGAAGGCCCATAGGCAGATGGACCAAAATTATGTGTATTTGGTCGTAAAAAAGACTTGTTTAATTTGATGTATTATTAATAGATTATAATGCATGTCATAGCTACCTATATCATTCATGAATGGAACTGGCCAATTACCTTTTTGAAAGGAAGAATTGACACTCAATGAGATTTTGCTGAGTATAAACATGGCATTATCATAATTTATTGTTTTGCTATTGGCCGATTTGAGAAATAATTGAAATATATTGAAAGAAAAATGCAGTTCAAAAGAAACATTGGTACCTATGAGCAATAATTAATTCCAGACTTGAAATCAAATATGGGAAATGGTTAAAGTTTGAGATATGAACCACTAGATGGATGGCTTTAACGCAACTGGATATCTAAGGACTAATGTACTTCATAGCAGGTGATTTGCTAATTCCCATTATAGTCACTATGGGGACCTCATTTGCCAGTAAAAATATGATAATTGGTTCTTTACCCTTCTATCTGGCAACAAAACTGACACCTTTTTGCAAGGAGTCATGTTTGCATAGACCGCAATACCTGCAGTCATAAATACAAACAAAAGACATAACTCTGATAATGTGCACTGTCCTTGAAGTTGATTGGTCCACACCTGAGACAGCTTTCCTTCGAGCCTAGTCTCATATGGGTTTGACCAGATGACGCCAAAAGGCGCACAACTCAAGGACAATGCACCATCAGAGTATGAGAGCTCGGGGCAAGCATCTACATTATGGGGACCTCATTTGCCAGTAAAAATATGATAATTGGTTCTTTACCCTTCTATCTGGCAACAAAACTGACACCTTTTTGCAAGGAGTCATGTTTGCATAGACCGCAATACCTGCAGTCATAAATACAAACAAAAGACAGTGCACATTATCAAGGACAGTGCACATTATCAGAGTTATGTCTTTTGTTTGTATTTATGACTGCAGGTATTGCGGTCTATGCAAACATGACTCCTTGCAAAAAGGTGTCAGTTTTGTTGCCAGATAGAAGGGTAAAGAACCAATTATCATATTTTTACTGGCAAATGAGGTCCCCATAATGTAGATGCTTGCCCCGAGCTCTCATACTCTGATGGTGCATTGTCCTTGAGTTGTGCGCCTTTTGGCGTCATCTGGTCCAACCCATATGATACTAGGCTCGAAGGAAAGCTGTCTCGGGTGTGGACCAATCAACTTCAAGGACAGTGCACATTATCAGAGTTATGTCTTTTGTTTGTATTTATGACTGCAGGTATTGCGGTCTATGCAAACATGACTCCTTGCAAAAAGGTGTCAGTTTTGTTGCCAGATAGAAGGGTAAAGAACCAATTATCATATTTTTACTGGCAAATGAGGTCCCCATAGTGTAGATGCTTGCCCCGAGCTCTCATACTCTGATGGTGCATTGTCCTTGAGTTGTGCGCCTTTTGGCGTCATCTGGTCCAACCCATATGAGACTAGGCTCGAAGGAAAGCTGTCTCGGGTGTGGACCAATCAACTTCAAGGACAGTGCACATTATCAGAGTTATGTCTTTTGTTTGTATTTATGACTGCAGGTATTGCGGTCTATGCAAACATGACTCCTTGCAAAAAGGTGTCAGTTTTGTTGCCAGATAGAAGGGTAAAGAACCAATTATCCCATTATAGTATTTTGCAGTTGTGTTAAGTATTTTACATATTCAATTCAAAATAACTCTGTGGTTGGCATACCGATCTCCAGGATACTAAATAAATGTGGTCGAACAAAATAACAAAGATGCATTACATGCTTCATCTGATGATTGATTCTACCACATACTGTTTAATACATTCACCCCCTTTGCTTTTTCTAACGAAAAATTGTATCCTCCATTGAGACCATAAATATATATTTTTAATTATTTTAGATATTTTAATGATTTCAGACAAGCGATAATAAAGTCGACTTATATGGCTGGGACGTGTTGGACGAAGAGAAGGAAACCGCGTTGGAAGAAGAAGTAAGAAAGGTGACAACATGGAAGTTCCAGGGTGGAGACTGTGATGCAGGGCCTCGAAAGAGGTGGTTTTAAGTGGTGATAACGATGATTTGATGGAACTGTGGCGGTGTGGACGTGGAGATGGCCCAGGATAGAGAGACGGGGAGAGATGAGTAGAGAGAGAGAATGAGGAAGGCAGACCCCACACAAGCGATCAAAATCCACAAAATACGAAGTTGTATTCAACCAAACTATTCTTTCTCATAACATTTTCTGGGTAATGTTGGTGTTTTCATGAAGCTAATTACTTTTCCCTCTATTTCAATTTTCTTACAAAACACAATGGGCCACAATGAAGTCCAAATCCCACAGAAGCTTTCCAAACTCAAAAAGAATGTTTGACAGTACAGCAATTAGGCACACAATTAAATTTTTTATTAATTCGGTTACACAATTTTATTTTCTTACATTCATTTGGGGGAGGTGTGGTACAGTGGTTTGTGCACTGCACCGAGTTTATAATTCTTGCTTTGGCTAACATCAGTGGCGAGTGGTATTTGATCCAGTACTGGTGCTTCAACTCTTGAACAACCCAAAGTGTGGTGAAGGTATGGCCTGACAATTACCAACAAGGCATTGGGAGTGCTCCAGCCAGCAGTGGATATATATGAATATGGCTTTAATGAAGAAAATACGAAGATTTTCAGCTTTTTTGTTCTCTTAGCTTTGCAAGTGAAATAATATATGCCCTGGAAATGGAAAGGCGGTGGAAATACATTTGAAGTTTGGAGAAGTCAAGTAACCAAGGTAGCTGATAAAGCCTCTTTATCATGGGATCGCAACATTTGACTTTCCAGGCCCCTGTTCTCTGTGATGAATAATTTAGTCATCGTCTTCGTCTGGTCGATGACATTGTGATATTTTAGCCAAATCTTCATCCGTGGCTTTCATTTACAGTAGTTAATTATCATAGTCTGTTGACGTAAGCAGTCAAAAATGTAGTGCACTATTGGCTATTAAAGGTTGATGTGAGGGTCTTTCTCCAAGCACTGCTGCTGTCTCTAATGATGGTCCTAAATTACTTTGGTCTGCATCTTCGATCGACTAGTTAATTTCACAAGTCATGATTTTTCTCTGGTAGGCAATTGAAGACATCGTCACGCTTGATGAATTTCATCGACTTGTGATCACCGTTGATGGACAACAACAACAAAACACCCCACTTACCGTAGTTGACGGTTATAGTCGTAAATAATTTCCATCACGGAATTAGCACTGCGATTGAGCGCGGAGTACGTACTTTTGGAGTACACGTTCCACAGTGGCTTTCTCCTGCTTGGCCTGCAGGATCTGCAGGGACACCCTGGAGAGGAAGCCTTCAAAATTGTTCAGAAGCTCCGGCTCATCTCTGCGTAAGCGGGTCCACAAGGCGCGCACCTCATCCTGCCTGCAACACCGGGCACATTCAAGAGAAGGACGTGGCACATTAAAACCAGTACATTTTCGCAGCTGCTTGTAATCCAAGTGTGGATTTCCGGGTCAGGCTGTTCGTCGAGCATTTCTTCTCTCGAGCTATTGCCATGACTACTGCGGCCATCGATTCAACTGCAGCCTAACCCACAAAATAACACTTGGATGAATGTAGGCAAGTGAGCTTGTTCAGACAATTAATGTACAATGTTTAGCACTAGCTTTATTCATGAGCGTAATACGAAGGAAAGTGTTATTTAGTTGAATGAAACCCACGTAAACAAGGTGGGGTGCATATTCGATGGGAAATTAATCTAATCTTTAAAACACGGATGCTTTGTCAAAGCACGTAAAATAAATGTATGAAAAAAATGAACAGATTTTTTTCCATTCATGAATTCTTGAAATAAAAAAGGTATTATTTTATAAATTACGTCAGTGTGATTAAATGCTCATGTCTGATTATGTTTTTCTATTTAAAATGCATCTGTGTAGAGTGTCATCATGATGTAGCAATGTTTGAGACGACCACTTACAAATATAGAGAGAGGCTGTGTTATATTAAGAAGATACATTCTGTCTTGTCTTTTTTTATGGAACACTAATGGATCCTGATTACAATATTGTCCTATTCAGGTGGAATTGGATCATAATGTGCAACAGATGTGCTGGCACAGAGTGCCCAGTGACACAGGGGATCCAGGTCTCCTAACTCCGCTCATTATCATGAGGCCAAAGCAACACCAAAGACCAGACAGAGTCTCATCTATCAGAGTCCAATTAACTAATCTAATTACAATAATGAATAATTTACAGCCTTTTTTCAATCCAATGCTGGATGAAGGCCTCCGCATGCCGTGTCAGTCGTAGGGGTCGTTTGACCATATGCCGCCAAGCTGTTCAGTCCAAGTTAGTGAAAGGGGCACCTCACTGCTGGTTCAAATATCACTTGCCATTGATGTTTTCCGTGGCCAGGAATTGAACTCAAGTTTGCCGGGTTCATGGCGCAATACCACTGTGCCAACATGTCTCACAATTAACCAGTCCACCAAGATTTAATTAACCAATCCACCAAAGTCTAATTAACCCATCAAATAAGTTCAAATGAACCAAGTAGATTTTATTATTCCATGAGCCTATGGTGTTCCGCAGTTCAACATAGATTTCTGAAAGGGTATATTGTGGGGAAAGAAAGCCAAACATTCTAATAACTAATACGATATTTATACACTCACCTGAGTCAGATTGCTGCCACAAAACCAAAGAAATATGGTCAGTTTGTGAGGTATGCACTCGATTTTAAACGTCTGTCGGATGCCGGGCTAACAACTGAAGCCTGCGAGACAAGTGGCTTCAAGCCTGGGCAGCTACTCCATTCCTGACAACGCGTGGCGCCTCGTAGATGACTCCAAACCACTGTTTACATCAGCACCTATGCGTGCTATGGCAGGGGAGCAGTCAAGATGAGCGAGTTGAGGGTGCCTTACCAAAGAACTGTTCTCGGTGGTTTTTGGTTACATTACAGATAGGATCCCAGAATTCATGTTTGATTATTGGGTTAGGCCACGTAATGATCAGGACCAAATCTATAATTTAAAAAAACACTCAACACATTCATCAATAACACTGCCTTGAAAGGAAAAATATATATTTGGTGACATTTCAGGCAATGTCATTGTTGAGGGTTTATGTTATAGTTGTGCTCATGCGACACTGTCAATGCACCATCACCAAATAATATATTTAATTTTTACCAAATCTTTGTCATTAAGATCCTCCACCACCCCAAACAAACAAATTAATTGTCACGTGTACAAGGATATATTATTGTTTCAGCTCACCGGTAAATTGAAGAACAATCCTCACAGGAATGAGATACTATCTCATTGGATCTAAAGGCTACATGGCATCATGACGATTGTTTAAATTGCCCGATCTCAAAACATCAATCACGAATCATAATATTGTATGTGAAAACTCAAACCTGAAGTTCGACCCCACGTCATTGAGTATAAGGTGAATTCTACTGCACTCTGGTTTGATCAAATCCACAGAACTACTGGCTGCTGACTGTATTAGCCTACTATCTGTGCGCTAATGTGTATATAAAGGCTCTGTCACGGGCATAATCAGCAATTATGTTGAGGTCAGGAAAGCGTAGACCCAAACTACCATGTGTCTCTTAGCCACATATATAAATTCCAGGGGTGTAAAAACACCTTCGACAGCCACAATAGCTGCACCCCTGACCTATGGACAGCACTGTAGGTAGTAAGATCCTTGGCTGGCCCAAGTGCCCAAATGTAGAGTCTCATACGAATTAATGAATGTGTGTAATGAGACACCAGTAAATAGATCAAGTTACTTGTGAAATATTGGAGGCAGCATTCCACGTTTGCCCCTACATATGAAAAAAGGGGCATGTGTGTCATAAGTCATGACTCACCAGAGGATCTGGGAAAGAAAGAGGCATAATATATAAATATAACCTCGGATAGGCCAGCAGATGTGCTCCTATTGAGCGGGAGAGAACACACTCTGAACCTCAGCTTTTGGCCATCTTGGTGAATTAAATTGATGCTTTTATGTGCTTTTATGTCTCCTATCTGCACTTGAAAATGCCGCAGTCTCTCTGCTTTGCTTTCATATGTAGATGTCATACCATTCAGGGTCACACATCATGCATGCCTTCCCAATTTTCCATCACGCATGCACGTCACCACAATGAATGCCCCCTGCTCCAACGTGTTTATTTTAACAGGCACCTTTATCCCAAATAATTTAATAAATTTATTGTCGCCACTGGCCCTAACGTGCACTGTCACTGAAACATTGTTCCAGCGCGGATTAAATTATTGCCCAGCCACTCCTGTGGTTGGTTATATTAAGACATGCAAAAATACTATGATTCGCACAATTAAATAACATGCTGCAATCACACGTTGCCATTTTATTAATCAAATCGGTGACTGTCGAATTTCTGTGTATTATCAACCATAATCAGATGTGAAACATTTAAAATATGTGGTAATTAAAGGAGGTATTTCAAAATGTGATTAATTATGATGTACATTTAGAATGGTTTTCATTTAAAAAAAAACACTTATCCACGTATATTATGGAAATCTGTCACGGCTTATTTCAATGAGTTTTGTTATAGTTCATAAAGGACTTTTTTTCCCTCCAATTGAACCTGTTATTTATTGTGTTATAGTTAAGATGCTTAACGTATTGCACTCTGCAAATTGCCCATGGATGGGGTACACGGCTCACAAACAAAGGGTTGCGAGTTGCAATCCCAGTCAGGGGAAGATAACGCTTTAGTTGGCGAGAGGTCAAAGACAAGAATTAATTTCTGGACAAGTCTCCAGTCGTCGTTTTAAGCAATTACTTGACCTGAGTCATGACCAATTACATTTACACGGTCGTCTCTGAAGTGTAACGATGTCGTTCAGTGTGAGTGTATTTACAAGTTTTAGAAATAATTGTGACGTTTTAATATTGAGGTTCAAGGTTTGAAACACCACATAGTCTTGTACTCTCAATTCAATGAATGGCTGCGGGACAGGGCTGCCTTTGAAGGCAGCTGCTCATGCAATCCGACCTTCACTTTCCACCAATGCATGGAAAACCGTGCAGATGCATTCGTCCACAGCCATCGTCATTGAAATAATCAACTGGAAATGTTTTTTCTTCACTTTTGTTAAAGAATGCAAACTGGATTGCAATAATGCACATCAGTGTGCGTCAACATCAGTTAAGCGATGGGCATATGTACAAAGTGAACTCTGATTAATTTTGTTTTAATCATGCACATGCTTGACTTAAAGCTTTCGTGACTGCAGGAATTCATATTCTTGGGTCTTTCGGTACAAGCCACGTAGATAGGTTCGAAGAAATGTTTTGGATATTTTTGTTATTTTCTTTGAACCTATCTATGTGACTATACAGAAAGACCCAAGAATATACACATACTACGCTCATGTGCCTATGTACATGAGTGTAGCATGATTGGCATAGGCCCTCGTGCAAAGAATAAACTTGGGACCCCTTGTCCAATATCCCCTCTTCGTGGGTGCTTGGGCTCTCCTGGTCCATTGACACGGGTGCAGTTGCACCGACTACACACTCGATAGTTAGCCAAGCCACTGCATGTGCGTGCATGTGTGTGCATGTGTGTGCGCACGTGTGTGGGGGAATATGTGCTCGCTAACAGCACTTGTCCCAATAGTCTGTCTGAGGCAATACGGGGAAACTTTGTCTTCGCCTGGAGGTTTTCCATGGAGCCGACACAAAGGGGGTGTTGTTGTACTTGTGCAGCCGGCTGCAGTTGACTCACTCGCCAAAGACGTTGCGAGCGCCCAAGCTGTCCATGAGGCGAGAGAAATGGAGCTCATCTTCTTGGCAGAGGTCGCTCTCACTGTCGCCCCACGTCAGGATGGGAAGATGTTTTTCAGCAAATTGAGGGACCTGCTCTCCCTTAGTCACGAGGCTTTGCAGGCCCAGATACTGACCTGCGTTGAGAATAACACAGTATTATAAAAAAGATTAACAGGTAAAGGTGCAGCCCTGCAATTGCTGGCTCATGCCACTGCTGGCAGAAAGTCTTCCACAAGAGGGAGCTCTATAAAGCTCCTCTTAAAGGTATTTGTCCTACTCTTCCACGCTAGCCAGACGACCTTTTTTATTTTTTATAGTTATGAATATTTACACTGGTGGGATATCATGCACCTCTGACCATATTACTCGAAATTGCACATCGTCCTATCAGACCTCGGAATCTAAGCAAATTTGAGCCTGGATAGGCAGTAGAAGGCAGTGCAGCAGCAACCTTACATTCATGTTTTGTGCTCCACCAACCTTTACCAACCTGCACTTACTAGCACGGTGAGAAATGGTCAAACAACCCGCAGGACCAACACCGTGTGGAGAGGCCATCATTTAGCAGTGGATTGACCGGTGGGCTGTACATACACGTGGGACATTGGGCAACTGAATGCAAAACGCTAACAGCAACACAACCTCGCTGTCATGTTGCCCGGCTACGTCACTGAGCAAAGTGAGGCCGGCACGGTACAGGCGACTCTTTGCTACTTCTGGGGACTTTCCTGAATTTCCCAGGACCCCCCTCCCCCAAATCCACAGGCTGCACCGACGTCGCTTGCCAGCCCCGAGCATTCGGTTAAGTGGGCCCATGTGTGCATGGCTTACCCAGGCCATGGGTGAACTCGGCCAGGGTGAGGTATCCCTGCATGTGGCAGTCCAGCTTCTCAAAGACGTCCTCCAGCTGCTCGGGGTTCAGGGGCAGCTCGGCCTCAAGTCTCTACGAAACGCAGCGCAGCACGCAAGCAGCCGCGCGTGCAGAGTGCGGTTACCGGCACACCGCAACACGTCATTTACCGATCAACTCCAGCACTTCCTGTGAATGATTTTAAACTCGTCGAACAGAACAAGCGTGCTCACAGTCTTCAATTAGATATGGTTAATTGTATGCGTACACGCAACAGGTAAATTATTTGTTATATATACGGCAAGAGGCACGAATTTGACAATTTGGATTGGTTCTCCTATCACGCCTTGCATGTCACTTGACATGCCACGTGCGTATAATGCACACAGCCTTGTTGTAGACCACCACAAAATTTGTTTAATAAATTGGCCCACGCTATTTTAGACAATAGCAGGATAAAATGACAACTGTATAGCGGCGCTGTTTATACGACACGTGGGTTACGGGTGACAGCACATCATTTGTCCGTCGTGTGTGCACGCGGATGAATGAAGATCAGAACGGCCAACGGCATGCCATGAATTTGCCAAACTGTTGCGCGAGTGGTGGAGTTTCAGTGGGGAGTGTGCTCCGTTATGTTTGGGTGAAAGACCCAACGCAGAAGATCCCTGGTGTTCATCCTCCATAGTCCACCCTAAACCACATTCGCACAAACCATGGCAGATGCGGATATTGGATACACAAACGGAAAATTTAAAACTCTCCCATGTGCGACTGTGGTCATCCAGAACGGACTACATGTTGTTTATGCCATTTATTGTGAAAATTCCGTCACAGTTCCTATGATCACTGTTTCATTGCTTTCATGGCTTTATTTTGGTGATTTCGAAAAGTGTATTACTTTAGCCATGTTTGTTTGTTGTAGTACAGAGTTAGACTGATGGCCTTAATCTAAGTTGTCTTGTGGTTGTTGTTGGTTGTTTGACTTGCATCCCACTGGGATTTTTGCACACATCGTTGGTGTACGGTGATTTTTTTCCTGCAATATTTTGCTGTCTTTTCTTGGATTTTCTGTTTGCACTTAGTCACATATTCACTTTAAGATATTTTTTGTTCATGTTTTTGTTTTTTGTTTGTTGCGGTTGCACCCGATTCAAGAACCGAATGGCTCACAGGGCTATTCCTAATAAATGCACTTGAACTTGAACCACACAACATATACCGATAATTGGTTCTATACCCTTCTATCTGGCAACAAAACTGACACCTTTTTGTCAGTTTTGTTGCCAGATAGAAGGGTAAAGAACCAATTATCATATTTTTACTGGCAAATGAGGTCCCCATAGAACATATAACGACACAATGCCCGATTCACAAATACGGAGGAGACATCACAGCGATACACACACTCTTCTGCTCCTGGCGCCGTTGTCTGGGTTTGACCACGTGAATGTGAAATTGTTATTGTTGCTCTGCATCTACATGAGCAGCCGTACGAAAGAATAAGTTTGGGTATGACTGTTGATCGAAGCTACACAAAGACGCGCGGCACCGATTACCAATGCACAGTCTACATGTTCCTCACATTGACAGCACTTTCTGTGCTTTGGTTCCTTAAATTAATCAAGGTTTAATGAACACTCGGAAAAAAATTAATATCCGCATTTTTCGACCACATGGAATGCTGATAACATGTTCTACCTCTCTTTAATTAAAATGACCATGTCATCAGCAAATCTGAGATGGTTAATATTTTCCCGATTTATGTTCACGCATTTTTTCTCAAATCCAATTTTCACAATTTATCTTCCAATGTTTCTGCGAAAAACTTTGGTGAAAGCACGTTGCCTTGTCTGACACCCCTTATGATGTTTTTTTTGTTGGTTTGAAGATGTCAACTCGGTGTAGTTGTTCCGTTTAGCAAATTGTATTTTATTATTTATTAATATCTTATATTTAAGCCTTGGCTTATGACAGCCGCATCAATTTGTCAAATACCTTTTCATCGTCCACAAAGACGAGGCACAATGGTATTTGGTATTCATTAGTCTTTGTCGGAATATGTTTCATAGTGTGTATGTGGTTGACGCAAGAGAAACCTTTGCTGTCAATGGCCTGGGTCAACGGCGGCGTGGTGTCTTCCGCAAATATGCCTGACTGTGAGGGCGGGCACAAGCCGGCGTGAGTAGGTTAAACGTTGAGTTTTATAAGGGCACCACGGGGTGACCAGCTCCTCCGCACCCAGCCCCACCCTCCCCACCCAGCCCCTCCCCACCCTCCCCACCCTCCCCACCCAGCCCCTCCCCACCCAGCCCCTCCCCACCCTCCCCACCCAGCCCCTCCCCTCCCCACCCTCCCCTCCCCACCCAGCCCCACCCTCCTCACCCAGCCCCTCCCCACCCTCCCCTCCCCACCCAGCCCCTCCCCACCCTTCCCGCTCCACCCAGCCCCACCCTCCCCACCCAGCTCATCCCCACCCTCCCCACTCAGCCCCTCCCTCCCCACCCAGCCCCTCCCCACCCTCCCCTCTCCACCCAGCCCCACCCCTCCCATTTTTGGATGTACGATGGACGGACGGACACAATAATCCCCTGTCGGCTGGTGTAACCAGGAGGTTCCTACCAGTATAAGGATGCAAAGTTAGGCTCAATATGTCATAAATATGAAACAAATGTAAGTTATGTAGAGCAAGCTGGCTAAACAAGTGAAGACAATTATTGGAGTGACGCAGCTGAAAAACTCATCAGAGTATGCATACCAAGGATCGTTATTAAAGGCACATTGGGATCAAACTGGTTAAATTAATATGTGGACAATATCACGTTAGAATGCTTTTGAGAAACTGAACTTAATCATAAAAAGCAACATACCAGCGTGCTGAAAGCAATTGTTTTTTAATAAGTGAATATTACCTGCTGTGACGACGTATCGATTGGAAGGATCAACATTGACAAAGAAAATGGAACAAAAGCTGAAATGTGCGGAAAGAGGCATTGATTCGTGCATGCTTGTAATCACACCGACCAACAGAAAGAGAAACACATGGATTAGAGAACACATGCAAGTTACCGACATTGCATTGACCGTCAAGGAAAGTAAGTGGGTTTGGGCAGTACACTTGGTTAGAAGGGATGATGGTTGCTAATTCGGACGAACGATCAATTGGCAAGCGAAGGAGTGAAGTCATGCGAGAGGATGTATACCCCAGAGATGGAGTGATGGAATCAGCTCCTGTGCCACAGTTAGATGGATTGTTACACTGTGTGACCATCAGATATGGTTACGGGGAGGCCTTCATCCAGGACTGGATAGATCATGGCTCATGACGTCCTTTATGAGAACGCATTCTGCTCAACCAAAATGCATGTTGAAATGTATTAAAACACCTGTTAATTTCTAGATTTGAAGCTTTCGTGACTGCAAGGATTCATACTCTTTTTTTGGTAACGTCACGTAGGTAAAAAATCAAATAAAACCAATGAAAACAACTAAATTACCTACGTGACTTTACCGAAAAACCCAAAGAGTAAACGTGTTTATTTTAAAGTTTTAGATTGCAATATATAAGTAGAGGTGTTAGGAGGAACAGGGAGTCGCCGAATATGTAGTTAGCATAATGTAGCACATCTAAATGAACGATTTGACAAAAGAAAAAACAAGTCTCTGACTGCCTTCTATAATTTCCATTAACAAAAAATAAACTCTACTTTGCCAGTAAGTGATTTTAATGGCACTGATATTTAACGATCCTTATGCTAGTAGTTTCAGCTGTTCGGCAAACTCTTTAAACGTGAACGTTTGCAACACACGGCCAAGTGCAATTATCATTCACACATTAAACAATCGTTTAATAATTCCAATTCGTTATCGTGACACTTTAGTTAAATATACTGACATATGCTGAGGTTTAAAGCTTTCGTGACTGCAGGGATTCATATTCTTGGTTCTTTCGGTAAAGTCACGTAGAAGGGAAATAATAAAATAATACGTGACTTTACCGAAAGAACCAATAATATATATGCTGAGGTGTGCCGTAACTGTAATGCATATTAAGTGCAAAACCATGGTTCACTATTTACACTGCAGTTAACTGCAACAACAGTGCTAAACACATAATTACATTCTGTGATGTCACTATGCACGGTTCAGATGTCACTAGCAACAGATAGAAATTATAAGTTGTAGTCAACAGTCCTTATATACCTTCGTGCTGCCTTACATTGCATGTGGCATTGTTTCTTTTTTTTTCCAAAGCGAGGGCGAAGGAATCATCACCGTCACCACCGCTTTCCTACATTGCTCACCCACAAAGCCCCCGTGTCAGTCCGTACCTGCATGTCCCTTTTGGTGATGAAGCCTTTGTCCTCCTTGTCGCAGAGAAGGAAGAGCTCTCGGACCTTGTCCCTCATTTCGTCCGGCTCCAGGTTCCACAGCAGACTCGGCCGCCGATTCCACGGAGGGGTCTCGCACATGGAACCCCCCGTTGCTCTCGTTAGTGCTCTGCACGACGTACTGACAGCGCCGCCACTGCCACCACTACCGCCTCCACCAAGTCCGCCTGCCGCCACAACCGCAGCTCCTGTCACCACCCCCTCGTCTGCGGCGGCCAGGCTCGCCATCGACCAGGAATCACAGCCCACGCAACACTCGGAGAGAGGTTCAAGCGCGCACGTGTGGTGGTGGTGGTGGGGCTTCTTCGGTGCGCTCGGGAGGCAGCAGAAATCGGCGCCGTGTGAATTCGTGCACTTGGTTTCCCAGAACTTGTCGTTAGGCGCTCGCTTGTCCGCTCAATGCAAAGCATCACCTAGCAACATACGATTTAATTGGGCTGTGGGGGGGAAACATGGAAAATGAGGTTATTGTGTGAGCCTCGTCATGTTTTGAGATGCGAACAAGGGCGGAGCTGCGCCAGAGTCAAGAGCATTCCCTTCATCCACTCGCAGGTAACCCTTCAACACAATCACTTTTCGCAGTGTCACAGTGCCTTGTTCGATTCTGGTTGGAGGAAGATATAACCAAGTCACCTCCTGGTTATGTTAAATACAAGTGTTTCATCTTCCTACTTGAGGCCACATCATGAGGACGGCTCAACCCTGTGGAATGACGCCACACACAAAATGCAAAAGTTAATGTGCACGTGGAATTTTAAAAACGACATTGGAGCCGTGCCCAATGTGGCATTGTGCATTGCCGAGTCGAGGATATTCGCGCAAATGGTTGCTGCTCGAGTGTTGCAATCAGGTGTGGGCATTTACCATGTCTTTCAAAGAATCGTTATGGCTCTGCTTTTTGCACAGGGATCAGCTCTTGAAAGCTATTATTCCATGCTTGGGTTGGGTTTAAAATGAAAGTAGGAAAAAATGAGGCCGCCCTAGACAAACTCGTCCTCGTGCACTTTTTACAAATCTCAATTTTTCCCACTACTCTATAAGCTTTGTACTTACACAGCATAATAATTTTCAAACCATCATCATACATTAGCTATATTGACCAAGAAATTAAATATTCTTAAATGGTAATAGGTTTACTCACAACAATGCTTACAATGTGTACATATGAACGTTAACGCATGCAAAAAAATCTGTATGCTGTAGTTGTAAATGAAATACAATTCATGTTTAAAAAATACATATACACACAAACGCAACTACGGTCACACTTTGCAGGAATAACAACCAAAATATCTGGTACCTGCAGACGCGTAGACACTTTTGAGAGTGTGAGAAACACCAGATGGTTGATCATTTGTATTCATGTATGCTGGACTTCTTTCGCACCGTACACAACAAACCGTGCTAATCGGGGGTGCGTTGAAAGGACAACAAACAAACACAAATTCACGACGAGAGACGCATCCAGCGATGCGTGTGCTCTAAGCCTTTCTTGTGCCTCTAACTGTTGATTTCACAGTGGCTGCTTCAGCACACTGTTGCAACAGGAAGTTCTTGCTACAGGCAACAACAAGAACACACACATACGAAGGAAATAAAATTCACACGGGCACAAAAAAGCACCCCCACCCCTCTCGCCCCCCCTTCTAACCGCACGGACACCGCGGGTGGAGTGGCCCTCGACGTTTTGGTTTCTGCTGCCGCGTTCGTGATAGGGGAGTTGTGGTCATAGCTCGTGCTCACGGACCTACTGGCATCACGCAAACTCCACGGGTACTTTGCATTTCTGCACGTATTTTTTATTTTCTCGGAAACGTCCTAGGAATGCGTACATTACACTTCGATTGCCTTTGGGCGACGCTTGTGTTTTACCTGAAAGATTGCATACTGACCAGATGCATATGTGTTTGCTTGTCTCTGTCTGCCATAGGTTTATACTTTATTGTAAACCACGAACTTGAAGCAAAAGTGGTTGCTGAGCAACCAAAATGTTTACAGATAATAAGGAACAAAGGCCATTTCTTAAATGGGCTCAGCACATGCTACTGTGGAGGTCTTCCGCAATTGTGCTGGATGTATGAATTCAGCTCCTGAAGAAGCTCCCATGCATGCGGAGCGAAACGTCAGACATCGTGCCGAACAACGCGCACTCGAAGCTGAAAACACGTTGGAGTGCTGGCTCGGCACATGTGAGGTCATAATCATAACAACACAATGACGTGACATTCTAATAGAGGCTTTTACATGAGCACATCTTCTAACAGAGCTATTACATTAGTTTTGTGATCCTAAAAAATATAACAAGTCGTCACATAGCGTCTAAGATCAGAAAAAGTGCATTTCAAGCACACTACTCAAACCTCAATTTTCAGAATTACCACAATTGCGAACACAGAAAAAGTACCGCATGACGATTGATGAAATTGTTCGCTTCTGAGAAATGACTTGAAGCTAAACACGACCTTCCCCACGTTGAGTACTTCGCAGCATTATTGACTACAACAGTACACTCCGTTTTGATATACAGCAATTGCAGCTTAAACAATGTATCCACTTATTGTAGATGCATGTAACTCAATTTAAACGTTTTACAATTATAACAGGTTGATTGAATTTGGTGTGAATGATTTTTGTTTGCATCCAAATTTACTTAATTTTATGGTAACAGTTTTCAGTTTAACACGTAGGCCTTTCGCGACCAATATTATTCATAATCAACGTTTTTGGGTTTAGATCGCGTTATTTATAAATGTGTCGTAACCCTCCACCACCCGACACGGCCAATCAGTAAAAAAGTGTCACGTTGACAAAAGACAAATAGTTCACTGCTTTAGCCCACCGGTGTGTTGAAGCGGGCTAAAGCAGTGAACTATTTGTCTTTTGTCAACGTGACACTTTTTTACTGATTGGCCGTGTCGGGTGGTGGAGGGTTACGACACATTTATAAATAACGCGATCTAACCCAAAAACGTTGATTATGAATAACAGTTTTCTATCTGTGTTTTGGTCGAGTCACCCTTGATACAGCGCTGTACTGTATAGCTCAGCGGACTAATTAGGGCAACACCTTCTGATTCTCCTCCTAAAAATGTTGGCGAGAGTGTGCCTATATTGAAGTGGCCCGATAACCAGCAACTCCTGGATAGGCGTATTGAATGTTCACGTTTTTTCCTCGTGAACTTTTTAAGTGATGTGACCATTGTATGAACTCTTCCTTCTGGGATTTTTATGGTGTTTAATTTAATTGTGGTGCACTTTGCATACATTTAGAGTTTGCTTTTCAGGAATACACACGGATGAGAATACCATCACATCAACACACCGTGTCTGATTTGACGACTGTTATTTGTTAACGCACTGCAAAGGCATCGGAGTTCGGATTTAATGGATTTTTTTTATCGTTGCGTGGGTAGCAAGCACATTACTGCTCCATCAGCAAACAGTTATTTGGAAATGCTAAAACTAGCAGCTGAAGGACGGTGGTCACCGGTGTCAGGATAGGCGATAACAGGCACACAGTCAGTTTGTGAAAAACACATTGGAAACACGAAGTGTTAGGACTCGGTGCGTGATGTTTATTACGGGCTGTACGTGAAATAAATGGCGCAGGCATTACGCAATTGCCTTGTGTCAACTGCCCATTGATCAGACAGATAAGCCTGCAGATTTATTTCTGAATTTAATTCCATGAATGCACACGTGATCTTTTTGAGGTTTGTTTTACTTTGTGTTAGTCGGGTCTTTTGTGCATTGCAGTAATTGAGCAAGAAAAGTTCTAAAGCAACGTTGCATGGCATTCACAAGAGGATGGCCTTGGTAACTCATAATAGTGCAGCCCACATTCTCTCCTGTCTTCGAATTTCAATGGATTTGTTACACCCACCTTGAATAATAAATCATTTTAGAAATGTACGTATCATTCTGCCAAATCAGACACGACATCTCTGAAAGAAAAAACATGGTAATTGAACCACTCCCATAAATGACTGTAGTATAAGCCCCTTTTCATGTGAGGATTACATTTTCCTCTTTGCGAAAGTTAAATGTCACATTATGATTGCAAACATTGTCTTTGCAATGGACAAATGATGGGGAAGTCTGGAGGGAAGAGATAAAAGTGGGACACATGACATGGCGTGCATAAAACACATCCTCTGTTGTTCCTGATTCCGTGTTAAATCACAAGACTGTATCTTTCTCTGAATGCAAGCTTGTTAGGTTGGCCGAGAGAAGGTTCAGGCAGTAGTTATAAAAAACTGCTGGTGTATGGCCAAGAACCAGTTGATTAGGATGCTAACACTAATCCAACCCTACTTACTACAAGGTTTTGATGTCAGATAAAAAACACATTTCCCAATTTAGCCGTATATATTATATCATAAAACTTTATATCATATAATTTTAATGTATATATAATCTCCATAAAGACTCTTTGGGAAAATGCTGTAAGTATATAAGGGTAGCACGGCACATGAGGTGGTCATGTGGCCATTGCATTTAACAATAAAAATGTGTATTGCATGCACAAAGGCTCTCAACAGCCTTACGCATTATGCACAACCGCCAGCTCATAAGAACTCCATTGTGTTAAGTGTTAACTTTGTCTGAGACCACCATCAATAAATTGAGAAAATGTGGCCAACAGGCAACAGTGATAGAAAGAGACAACAGTAGAGAGAGGATGTATTATTATTATGACTCATCAGTGCAGTCTAATCATCAATCTTCACGGCTGCCACTGCATTACGGTCATGAATGTTCACTTCTGTTGTCATGGATTTTCTCATCTTTTACAGATTATGAGGGCAGTGATCGTCTCCCCAGTGCCGATGTTGCCCAGACTGAGTCAGCCCTGGAGAATTCCAGATCAGATTTAGATACGTACGAGTTATGTGGGGTGTTGTGCATGGCTTCATATGGAATCTGGGTGGCTGAGATAACCAACACTAGTCCAGTACGCCCCAGTAATATACCAGCAACCCTTATCTATTTGCTCGAATGACTTGTTCCACTTTGTGAATAATAAGACGTTGGCCCCTTTTACGAACAGTTGAATGGTGCATTGCGAAATGTTGCAAAATAAATGTGTGCAACCAGGCAAAAAAGGAAAATGCCAATGCTGCAATTTAATGTCTTAGAACACCAACAAGGTGTGCTTTATAGAATGTTGCTAAAAAAAACACGCATTTAAATACATTTTTATTGTTAAATATATATTTTTCCCTTCTACGTGACTTTACCGAAATAACCAAGAATACACATTTAAATAGTTGAAGAGGCTCAGCAAGACCCAAGTATGTGGCAGAGGAAGACGTAAGATTGGAACGTGCTGAGATTTGGCCATGGCAATGGATAATATCAGTTGATTTGAACAAAAGCGTGATGAAGTTCTGGAATAGGTTCAGAAGTGTGGAAATCTACGTACTTTGAACCATGAATAAAAGGCCACAGATGTGGATTGTGCTCATTCTCATATGTGAAAGCTCGATGAAGGACGTTCTGGTAAAGAAGGACATTTTTTTTTATAAATAAAAATCTGAAGGGTGTGCCGTCGAGTGAAACGAAGAAGCTCAAGATCGGGCGGGATGGAATTTGAGCCAAATAGATACCATTTGACACAGATAACATGAGATAAATAAAGTTCTCAATTTCACCCAATCGAATATAAAACGTCGTGCAATTTGTACACATGAAGCATGTTAATGGACTGTTGGGGAGAATTCTATCATCAACCTCTCTATACCGTCTTGTACTTGAGCAGTTTAATCTCTGCTTGTTGGATCTTGACCTGAAACCCAGGATCTCGGCGTGTTGACTCAGCGTTGATCAAATGGTGGTACTAATGATGCCCTAAGCCCTCTGGACATTCACGCTTAAACGCAGTTTGAGTATGTCGCATGCACACAACACATATAAGAACAGAAACATATACAGTACAAAAATACGAGACAAAGATCCCCCCTTATAGCCTGTAACAGACTGTTGGGACAAGTGCTGTTAGCGAGCACCTATGGAGGCCGGCACGTCACACGAGGGGGTGGGTGGTCAGCACCATGCCCTGCGGAATTTTTCTCCCCGTGGCGAAATGTAAACATCGTACCAGGTATTTATTTTAAGGCTCAGTCGACCTAGGGGAGGCCCGGCACCGGTTGAGACATTCGTCACCAATGTTGGCCGTGAGCGGGAATCGAATTGGGGTCGCCGGGTTCGTAGCGCAAGTGCGCGCTAACCATTGCGCCACCGCTCCTTATCACAAAGCCAAAGAACCCCCGTATAGCTCCTTAACAGACGTTTGGGGAAAGTGCTGTAAGCGAGCACTTAAAATGAAGACCAGCACGGCATACGCGGTGGGGGGGGGGGGGGGTGTTAGTGTCCAGCACCACGCCCGACCGCCTTTGTCTCCCCAAGTACTGATGTTTACACACAGGCACCCTTACCTGTCAACCCCTTATCAGTGCCCTAGTTATTACAGACCTCATTGGTCACCCCGTGCCCCTTTAAAATCTCAACGTTCATCCTACAAAGCCCCATCACAACGGAGAAACACAGACACATTTTTCTCTCCCCCGCATCGTAACGGCTGCACGCCGGTGCGGATCTGACAACGCAATTTCCCTGCACAACAAGAAGACGGCGTGAACCCTGCGGGTTGACATCTATGCACGGAGTGAGTCAGTGAGTGGGAGCTTGTGACGATCTCCTCCTGTGAGTGTGTTGGTGGGGGGTGGAGGTGGGGGGTGGTGGAGGTGGGGGGTGGAGGTGGGGGGGGGGGTGGAGGTGGGGGGGTGGAGGTGGGGTGGTGGAGGTGGAGGGGTGGAGGTGGGGGGTGCAGGTGGGGGGTGGAGGTGGGGGGGTGGAGGTAGGGGGGTGGAGGTGGGGGGGGTGGAGGTAGGTGGAGGTGGGGGATGGAGGTGGGCGGGTGGGGGGGGGAGGTGGAGGTGGGGGGGGGGAGGTGGGCGGGTGGGGGGGGGAGGTGGGCGGGTGGGGGTGGAGGTGGGGGGGTGGAGGTGGGGGGGGGGGTGGAAGTGGGGGGTGGAGGTGGGGGGGGGGGTAGAGGTGGGGGAGGTGGGGGGGGGGGGTGGAGGTGGGAGGGGGGTTCGTCGCAGCCGTGGCAAAGCGAATTGGAGCTCGCTAACCATCGGAGCCACCGCTCCCCCCCGCCCACTAGCACCATCAGCATCACCGCGACCCACGTGGCGTGCCGCTCCTCCGCTTGAACTCCTCCCCCACCGCCACCGAAACGCCGCCAGGAAGTCGTCCTGGGTGAAGAAGAGGAGGAGGAGAGGTGGGTGGGTGGGGTGTGTTTGATGTTGTTACACCTCGCCAACAGGTAAAGCGAAGGCGGGCTCGTAGTCGTCGTTCGTTCGCTCGGCATCTGCGGCTTCTCGTCCGTTCACACGACGCGAGAACGACGCACGCAGCTCCCCCCCCCCCACCACAGCAGCAGCAGCAACAAGGCGGAGCGCACTGCTACGGATCTCCGTTCATTGTCTCCCAGCGAGCCATCGGTGAAGTGTGTTTTGTTGTTGTTGTCGTCGTTAACGAGTGGCGAGCACAACACGTGCTCCGTGTTTTCTGCGCGTGACGTTGGCTGGAGGTGAGACAAAGGCGGTCGTGCGTGGGGGTCCTGCAAAGCCACGTTCATCGTAGAGCAAAAAAACACTCAAGCCCCGGCAGTCTTGTGAAGGGCTCCTACGTGGAGAGCACTGCAGTTGTTGTTGTTGTTTAGGCAATGTGCGTGTGTGTGGGGGTGGCTACTAGAACCTCGACAGAAGACGTCTTCTGTCCCCGTGGGATCCGTCCCGTCCGTCTTTGTCTCACGCAGAGTTCATCCCGTGGGGTTTCGCGACTGTGCGTCCGTCACAATCGATTCATTGAATTTGGTTTTCGGTGTTGGGGCACCCAAAGCCCGTGGCCTCGCCCGGCTTTGCGGCAATTCAACCGTGTCATCTCGACTCTGTGACTATTGATGGGTTTGTATTCGGCAGTAATTGTTGGTAGTATAAATGGAGGCCCTGCGTTTAAATACCACCGGTGGTTTACTTGCATCAATTTGCACGTGAAGTCGGTTTCGTTTTCGGCAAAGGCTTAGGGCGTGAGATAACTACTTCGTGTGCAAGTAAGTCTATGACCATGTCGCTCAGAAAGCACCCCCAAGCAGACGGAATATTGCCTGGGCAGGTGATAGCTGCTGTGGTGATGCGTTGTGGGGTGAGCGGATGGCATTGGCATAATCCATGGTGGTACAATACTTCCCTGTAGTACTGTGACGTCTCTCTGCCCCACCCCCTTTGCCTTCACCAATCCACACTGACCAGCGTGAATTGTGTTGTATGGAGAAGGGCCGTTGCCCGAAACGTCACCGATTATATTTATACTAAAGGGGCCGTACATAAATGACGTCACGCGATTTTGGCCGATTTTTTACCCCCCCTCCCCTCCCTCGTCACACGGCGTCAGAAAAAGTCAGACCCCCCTCAAATATGACGTCACAAAGCTCTGCCCCCCCCCCCCAAACCATATTTCCATTTTGAAAATAGAACATGCTTCAAATCACTTTAAACTATTGTCATTGTGCGTATTTAATGTGGCGCTGCACTTGGATGTTGTAGGAGAAAAAGAGGCGTTGGAAAGCTGAAATTTAGTATAAAATTCACTTGAAAATATTAAACGTCTAACTAAAACTGCAGTGGTTCAGAATATTATATTGAAATTCTCTTTTAATTATAAAATATCAAAAGTAATTATAACTATAAAAAATACTTAACTGAGTAGTAGAACGAAGCAAAAAGGAGAGTACAATTATAACAATCACATTCATTTCACAGAATGAAAAGCCCTGGTAGAATCATTAGAATCAAAATGTTTAATAACAATCATTCAAAAATTTAACAAAATTTATGCTTCTCCATTCTCCCATGGAGAAGCAAAATGCTCCTTCATGGAATAAATAAAATGTGACCCTGGTTAAATTGAAATATTCAAATAGTTAATAATGAAAACTAATTAAAAAAGATGTGTTATAAAAATTATATTTAATTAATATTATTTAAAGTTGCGCATTTTGATGTGACGTCACATTTCTCAAACCCCCCCTCCCCCCCTCGTTACACATCGTCACAAATGTCTGACCCCCCTCCCCCCCACTAGGTGCGTGACGTCATTTATGGACGGCCCCAAAGCCTCGTTTTGTTATCTTTGCTTGTGCACTACTGCCAACGCAGCAGCAGCATCAAAGCATTTGTCTAAGCGTGAATTATGGTCAAATATCCCACATGACCCACACCGCAGGGACTTGCGGTGTCATGTATTTTTTCAGAACCCGTCCGATGGTATGGAACCTGAATCTGGCATGCTCAATGATCTCTTTCGAACAAAGACGGTCACTGCATCTGGAACGCGCTTCCTTCCGATAGGTGGAAGCCACTGGAGCTATGCACTTTAAATCTTCCTTTCTAGATTTGAAATTTTCGTGACTGCAAGGATCCATACTCTTTGGTTCTTTCGGTAAAGTCACGTAGGAATTTTTTTTTTTTAATCACGACGTTTCGGAAGCAACACATGATGACGGTTGCTTGTGTTGCTTCCGAAACGTCGTGATTTACATTTTTTTTCTTTGTTGCCTACGTGACTTTACCGAAAGAACCAAAGAGTACTTTAAATCTTAATTGAAGAATCGTTTCTATAGAACTTATTTTTGTGTTTAATCTGTTGTCCTCCCCCCGCACCTCCGATAAGCAAAACAAGTTCAACATACATAAATTCGTGACATGAGAAAAATATGAAAGAAAGGCATAACTGTACAGGTACTTTGAGAAATGTTAACGAACAGCATATTAGCAAATGACATGTATCACTTTATGGAAATTGACCACAGTAAATGGAGGAACAAAGGTGGAAGTGTATCCGAATACAACAACAACCGCCATTCGCCACTAAGTGGCGGTGACGTCACCACGACGCTTGTGCCAGGCCATGTGCACCTTGAGGCCACGTGAATTGTCGAACGCCCGCTGGCAGGAGGTCACGGGGCAGACCCAGGTGCCACGGGTCGACTGACCGAGATGACCGAGATGACTGGCTGATGCACCACCTGTGCCCCTACTGTGCCAACATGCTGTGCTTTAGCCACCCAGCACTCCGCTCGTTGTTGTGAGCGTCGCTCCTCCGCCCTCCATTGTTGTTGGAGGGCGACTGCCTCCAACTGCCCAGTAGCGTCCTTCACGAGCCTCCACAGTGGCCGATCTTGACACCGCTGGTACCAGTCATCGGCAAGTCCACTCAGCTCCACGTCCTCCTGTACCACATCACTCCATCTCTTCTCTAGCCCATGCCGCGCCCGTTTAGCCCCCTCGATCCGGCCGAACAAAAGCTGTTTAGGCATGCGGTGACTGGGCATGCGGGCTACATGACCCAGCCAACGCAGCCTTGCCTGCCGGAGGAGCTCACCGATGGGACTTTGCCCAGATCTTTCAAGGATTTGTGAGCTCACACAATCCAGCCTGGTTAAACCCAGGATGGATCGTAGGCAGGCCAGCCTAAATGTTTCCAACTGGCGAAGATGCTCCATTAGGGGGTCCACGTTTCGCAAGCGTAGAGAAGGGAGGGAATGACTGTGGCCGAGAAGACCTGAAGCTTCGTGCGGAGCGACAGACCAGGTAGCTTCCACACAGCGTTACGCAACCGATGAAAAGATATTGCCGCTCGATTGATTCGGAGTGAGACCTCTGCTGTTAAACTGGAGCCGGTCATAAGCACACTGCCCAAGTATGGGAAACTCTCCACTCTCTCCACTACTGCCCCATCGCTGATTGGGAGTTGTGGGGGTGGAGTGTCCGATGGTACAAAATACCCAGGCAGGTGCTTAGTTTTGGTGGGGTTGATGGTAAGGCCCCACCTCTTAGTGGCACGCTCCAGTCTCAGCAGCAGCATCTCCAACTCCTCTTCTGAATGAGTAGCTATTACCAAATCATCAGCATACATAACGTGGTTGACCAATAGGGAGCCATCCCTTGATCGCACCCGGGCGTCGATCAGCTTCCCATTATATCTGTACCAGATGGAAATTCCCCCGGTACAGCTAATGAAGGCTTCACGAACTACGCGGTCAAAATAGATGTTAAATAATGTGGGAGCCAGAGGACATCCCTGTTGCACCCCAAGGTGTACAGGGAAAGGCTCTGACTCCCGGCCACGTAGTTTTACCCAGGCCCGCTCACCATCATGAAGGTCCTTAATGATCGTGAGCAGATGGTCCGGGACTCCGAAAGCACGAAGAACAACCCAGAGCCCAGGCCTACTGATGGTATCATAGGCCTTGACCAGGTCAATAAAGCAGAGATGTAGGTCTTGTTGGAATTCCCTACACCTCTGCTGTAGCAGACGGACAGAAAATATGGCATCTGTGCAGGGCCGCCCTTTCCTGAAACCGCATTGGGGCTCCGTAAGCCTCTCCTCAGCGTGCCTAGCAAGGCGATGTTGAATAATCCTTGCCAGAACCTTTCCAGGCACACTGAGGAGTGAGATTCCCCTGTAGTTGTTACAGTCTGTGCGGTCCCCCTTCTTAAAGAGGGGGACCACCAGGGAATCCTTCCAATCCTGTGGAACTCGTCCAGTGGTCCAGACTTGTTATGATGTCATATAGGACAGTCTGTGCACAAACGCCACCCTTCCTGAGCATTTCGCTTTGGAGATCATCTCTATCCGAGTACGAGCACACAGGCACAGGCACGGACGCCCTGAACTAGGTAGAATACATTACCAAAGGCAGTTAATTAATGCAAACACAGATCAGAATATTGAAATAAAGAGTTGGATGAGATCATGTTGGATTGTTTCGCAAATCTGAACTCAAGAATGAACGCAATATACCAATGTGCATAAAGAAGGTCATGTTTAAACAGTGTGTAGTATCCACTTGAAAATGTATCAGAAATGTGGATGTTTACAAAACAGAATCTGATAAATACGTGGAGAGATGCATCGGCTGAATGACAGAGAAGAGGTGCGTTTGGATTGTAGATCACACCATGCGCACTGTTATCTCCCTCGCCTGCTATGCAGGAGGCTGTGGGTTCAATCCCGACCCTGACGCCTGTTTATCTGGAGTTTGCGTCTTCTCTCTCCCAGTGGTCGTGTAGATTTTGCTCCAGGTTCTCCGGTTTTGCCCTCCACATATATAAACATGTGTTTAGATGATTTGGCTCAACTCTAAATTCTCACTTCATAAGCGACTGCGTAGAGCTATCATGTGTGGCCAGGACACCTCTGAAGAAGAGAAAATATTGTAGGACAGTGGGCTTTACTTGGAAAATAAAATTGTTTCGTTTAAGAAGATTACATGCCCTTTGGCAGGACACATTTATAGAAGGGACAGTGGCCAGTCGTCAAGAATAAGGATAAAGTGGCAATCCAGTGGAGTCATTTGAATTAGTTTCATGTACAGGAGCCATGTGGATTGTTTCATCGTAATGCCCTGAGAGAGCGTGATGTCCTGGGGAAGCCAGCAACCAGTAGTGGATACATTTTGGTTGAATATGTTTCCTTATTTTCTCACGGAATATTAGAGGGTGTTTGCATAACTGTGTGTTTGTGTTTTCTCCCCATTTGAATGGATGTTCACCAGGTACTCTATATAACCCGTTTTTTCTCACACAAGCATTTAGGAATAGGACATTTACATATTCTCATAACATAAACACATATCTGGTTAATGTTTGGGCATTATTTTGAAATAATTCGTTTGCACCGTATCAAGCAGTACCTTATAGTTGGGCTTTTTTAAATACATTTGACACGCATCTCAATATTGGAACTGTCTGGCGTTTCCAGACTTGTGGGATGTTATCACGGCTATGACATTTTTGAGCATCGGAATAAACTGGAGAAAACCCACGTAACCCGGTGCCAGTCCACTTCTGGATGACATCCTCCCCTCGCCTTTAGCATGTCGCACAGTCCTGCGATGCCACCATTTATTTCCTTCAAACAAACATGTTATCTCTCAATGTCCATGGTGGTATTCATCCCAGGCACGTTCTCTCCTTTGGGTGCCATCTCATCACAAGTCTTGTCCATCGGCCATCATTCCTTCCAGCTACGATGCTTCCTTAACAGTCAATATGATATGCCTGCTTTTATTTTGTTGCCTGATCCATGCGCTGCTCTTCCTGTTTCTCAGTGTAATTACAAACATGCATACTTTCCTTTCTTTTTCAGTGTCCATATTTCTGTCACATATGCCGTGGATGGTAAATACGAATTGATTATTAACGTTCTTCTTCAGGCACATTGGTACCCCGCTTTTCATTATGAAGGTAACCTTTCCTCATCATCATCGTCATCAGGTATGATCAGTTCACCGTTGGATGAATGTCTCCCCAAGCCATTGCTATCCCACACAGGCCCGCAATGCAACAATCCATCCAGCACCTTGCACAGCAGCTCATCTCATTAACTCCATATGTGCGTTGGACGTGCTCTCGTATGTGTCCCCTCTTATAGCTGCCACACTTTCGTTAGTCTTGACCACCGACTCTCAATGTCTTCTCGTGTCGTATATTATTCTACCTGTCTGTGCAGTGGTGTTTGCATTATTATTGTTGTTGGGAAACGTAGTGCAATGGTTAGCTCATTGCACTACAAACCCGGCCACCCGAGTTTGATTCACGCTCACGGCCACCTGTGCCGCCCCTAGGTCGACTCAGCCTCAAACTGAGTACTTAGTGCGATGTGTAAACATCACAACTTTGGAAACAAAGGCAGCTGGGCGTGGAGGCTGGCCACCCACCTCCTCGTGTGTTTTGTTGGCCTTCATAGGTGCTAGCTCACAGCACTTCCCACAACAGTCTGATCAAGGCTATATGGGGAATCGTTGTCTTTGTGTTATTTAAATTATACTGCACATATAGTTTTCCATACAATTTAATATCTCACATACACGATGACACCATTTCTGCATGGTCCAGAAATCCTCCCTTCGAGCCATGACATGTTTTGGAAAAATAATCAAATGTGCATTAGCCCAATTGGCCATACCTGAAGCAATTGCTCTGAGCAGCTCATATGTGATTTTTTTTGCTGAAATTTGAACCTGTGAGTATAATAGCATGTACCACGTGTTGGTCTGCATCTACCGTGAAGGCGGAACAATGGCTTTTTTGTGAAACTCCAACCATCTGTATATGCTAGTTTCAAACTATCCATGGGCAAAGCCTTTTCAAGGAGCATCTGTAATCCTAAACATTATATTCATTACACTACTACAGACCACTCGAGACATTAACATCGTTCAAGAACAACTATTGATTTGGCGAAATATATTCGTCCACCATTGTGTGAATAGCTCGAGAGCCAAAGTAGTTGCCATTGTGGTGAGATGTTAACTACCTTGCCTGGTATGCAGGAGGTTGTGGATTCTATCCCAACCCTAATGCCTGTATATTTGGAGTTTGCATATTCTCCCCGCGGTTGCGTGCTTGTTTCTCCAGGTCTTCTAGTTTTTTTCCCTGCACATTTATCAACGTAAGTATAGTGTATTTGGCTGCTATAAATTTGCACGTGATAAGCCACTTCGTTGAGCTGTTATTTGTGGCCAGGTCGCGTCTGAAAAAGAGCTATATAGCTCAGTGGGCCTTACCTGGTAAAATAAAAAAAATGGTTTAGAGTTTTTATAATCCAAGGATGAGGAATAACCCAAAAATCTGAAGAATACAAACTATGGAAAATCAAAATGTGTTTTTGAGAGGATATAGCCTACCCTGGAGAGCAGACAAAATATTGAATGCAGAGAATGAGATACTCAGCGACCTCCACTTCACTGCCATCTGTGCGTCACGAAGTGGGAGACATTGATTACCAGAGAGTGCACAGCAGAGCACGTTTGGACGAGGTGAAGAGAGGGGGGTGGGGATTGCATGCCATTTGTCTACCCATTTTTCTACCCATTTGTCTACCCATTGCCACGAACAGATGACATTAGCGGACCAGGGACAAAGATAAAAACCAAGGCTATTCAACCTTAAACACGTGTGTGAAAAGTCGAATTTGTCATTCTTTTGGCCAACATGTTATTGCAAACACTGAAAATCTTCACTTACAACTTTTTCAATGTTTTACAACGTTCGCCACCCTCTGATTTGTACTGAAAGCTCTGGTATCCAAAAACGTCCCAAGAATTTCCAAGACAATTCCATTTTTGGCCGGGCAGCTGCAGGCACAGGTCTAATTTTAGAGCGGAGCATCCCCTCTGCCACGAAAGTAAACAATTTGCCTTTGTGTGTCATTCATTTATGGACAGGCGAAACCTCCAAGTGACTTAATGCTCCACTATACAAACATTCACTGCTTCGTAAAATCGGCAATGTGCTGGAGGGGGGTCACCTTACTCGGTGTTTCTCAGTCTCCAGTCCTCATAACCCCCCCCTCCCCACACCAAAAAGTGAATGCAACGTTCCTTTCTAACCTTTTGTTTTCCATTCATATATGTAAATAAAGCCACTACGTGGTTAATTTACCTGATCGTTGGCAATCACTGAATGCTGCACAATGTAGGATGGCAGGGGGCGGTGTTTGCAAGGCTTGGAGTTGCAAAACACTACCTGAACGTGTCCCAGTACCCCCGCAGAGATGATTTTTTTTGGGGGAAGAAACTTGAGAAGAGATATTGTGTGGGGTTTTCTTTCCTCTTCCACTTAGTACGGTATTTCGTTTTGGCACAGTGGTTCGCGTGCTGCACTCTGAACCAAAAGACCTGAGCTTCATTTCGGACCCTGGATTACACTAGTGGCGAGGGGTATCGCAACTGGTTCTGGGTCACCCCCTGAGTCGGGGTGGAGGCTGGATTGTGTAGAGATGGGGGGCCATTGTGCATCAAAGCCGGCATTCAAGGCTGCTACTTGGCTACATGGTGGGCAGCAGAGGACAGTGCAGCAGACACCATTGCCGTGCTCTTTCTTTGCTCCTACGCCTCCACTCCTAGCCTTCAGCAACCCACGATGACCAGCATAGTTAAGTAGGGTCAGATAAACCCCATGGATTGAAGGCATGGGGTGGCCTTCATCCAGCAGTGGATTGATAAAGGACCGCACATATTCATGCATATGCCCCATACTCTTTGGTTCTTTCGGTAAAGTCACATAGGTATAAAATAAATCACGACGTTTCGGGCGCAACACAAGCGTCCGTCAGGTGGGAAAGCATGGTCTGCTGCTGAGGCAGACTGTTTTAAAAGGTTTGAAATGGGTGTAGCCCGAGGGTCATAAAGAAGTGGCCGGGGCTAGTGATGTTTACGTAAGAAATTAGTGCAATCCAAAGGCATGAGAGTGCAATGAAAAGGACATGTGAGCATGTCCTTTGCTGTGGGCTCACACGAAGTTGATTTTTCCAAGACGGAGGTACTCTGCAAACCTTCTGGCTACCTTCAGAGATTTGTTCATGAAGCCATCCAGATATATAAACACAGACACAACTTCAATCGAGAGGATGGGTACAAACTGAGCAATCATTGGAAGGACGTTATTAACCAGGTAAAGTCTTAACTGACTGTGATGTTTCCATCCTTCCTGCCGATGTCAGCTGTTATTTCCAACTCTGTGTCTCTCTATGCCGTTCTCTTAGATATATCATGCTCTCATGTCCTTTGCATTGCACTCTCATACCTTTGGATTGCACTCATGCTCACATGTCCTTTGGATTGCACCCGGTTGGGTTGCACTCCCTCGTCGAGGAGGCCGCTCTCCTTCTATCTTACATGCTAATTTCTCACATTAACATCACGAACCCCGGCCACTTCTTTATGACCCTTGGGCTACACCCATTTCAAACCTTTTAAAACAATCTGCCTAAGCAACAGACCATGCTTTCCCACCTGATGACGGACGCTTGTGTTGTGCCCGAAACGTCGTGATTTATTTTATTTTTTACCTACGTGACTTTACCGAAAGAACCAAAGATTATGGACTGACTCATGCAGTCACGAAAGCTTCAAATCAAGACCATATGGCCCCATGTTTTCTCTTCAAGGCATAGATATTTGACCATCAATTATAACCGGGTAACAGTTCACTGAGACGAGAAGCTTCCCTTTCAGGATATGCCCCATTGGTGAAACTGCTTCATAGGTTTTGCCAGCACGAGTCCAGGGTGAGGATGTGGTTAGAGAGGTCTGTATGTAATATAGCCATTTACTAGGAGCGTTCCTCTGCCATTGTGCATTTAAATAAATAATGAAGGCAGGGTATTTTTTTACATTCCTAAATAAATAATCAGACTATTCTCATGTAACATACCAAAAGGTATTGTCCAGTAAAATGTACGAAATCGTTTTCACGTGTTTGTAAATCCACTGCTGGATGAAGGCCTCCCAAGTCACGTTGGTCATGTTCAAGGGCTCACCTTTGAGAAATGTCCCATCATTTCCATACGCTGAACTGTATTTTATATCAATGCAAGTAAGTTGAATGAGTGTTGTATCCCGTTGTGAGAAGGGCATGCCAATTTGTTTGACAGGCGTTTTCACAGAAACCTCATGTATTTTGTGTGTGTGTTGCGGTAGGTGCTTCGTTGGTGTCGTTAAATAATGCCTTTGGGAAGGAGGAAAACCAATCAGTACCTGGAGTTGGAGGAATCCAATGATGTCAGCTCGATCACTAAGCCAGGTAATGTAAAATGCAAGCATCAATTTGTTGCGCCTCATTAATAATGCAGTAAATGTTTTACTGTGTAGACTTTTTTTGCGGTTGTGCTCTATAGCTCCCCGATGAATTTTCGGGTTCGTAGCTCGTGTTGTTCGCCGAGATGTTCCGACGTTTCCCTCCGTGTGCCGAAAAATTCTTCCAAGAACTGAATTTCTTTGGGTTGTACCACTTGATTTTTCCTGAACTTTTCACTTCCTTAAGAAGCTTCCAGCATGTGAAGAAAAACATCGAAGATCCCGACGAGCAGGATAATGCTGTCTGGTCCTCTGCAACTGAATGTGGTCCGTTCTAGCCCATGTGGTGTTAGCCGGTTGTGCATCTCCATCTGCTGGAGGTCATGTGGCGCTGATTCCAAATGATTAAAAAAGTTAAATAACCACATACGCCACCTGCTGGATTAGGAATGCAACTGCCGGCAACTTTGGAGGTCATTCCGGTGCGCAGCAGAGTTTAAGCAGTGTTGCAGCTTAGTGCTAATCATGATTAAAGCAATAGGAAGCATCTGTTACTCTAGTACGGTGTGTCTCAACTCCAGTCCTCGCTGCCTTCACGGTCTGCCTTTGAGTAAAAACTAATCTTTTCCATTCATACGCCAGTTAAGCCACAGCACATGATATATATTTGGTAGCTTGTGTTGCCTCCGAAACGTCGTGATTTTTATTTTACTTTTATTAATTTTAATTTTTTACCTACGTGACTTTACCGAAAAAACCTAAGAATATGAATCCTTGCAGTCACGAAAGCTTCAAATCTAGAATATATTTGGTAGTTTGTGATCATGAAACGCTGTACCTGGGGGTGGTTGGCGGTGTTTCAGGGACTGGAATTGAGAACCACTGATCGAGTGAACGTGTCCGTGTACAGCCATCTTAGTCAATCCAGCGTTGAACACGAGGGCCACCCCATGCCTATGCGGTTCGTGGGGGGTTATTGGATCTTCACCGTGCTGGTCTGTGTGAGTTGGTGCAGCTTCTAATGATCAATCAGAAACAGTGGCGGCTCTTGGGCAGTTGGAGGAGGTTAACAAAAGATTGATTGAAATTCAGTGGCATTGGCTTCTTCAGCACTTTCGCAGCCAAACGGACTCGGGCAGATTTTATACGTAGGCTTTATTGTTCAATAAGATTCATGCTTAGTTTTGAGTTAGATCGTATCGGTATAAACTCTCCGCCCAAAATACTGTCACTTGAGCGTTAATAATATGCTATCTAGGCGTACGTATGACTGACGGCTGCAGCGAGTGGACATCTAGATGCACGCGACAATGTGCCAACGTGTGTGTTGTGCGTAAACTTGTCGACGACTGTGTGTGTTGCATTATCACATGCAAATAAACACAAAAAATGCACGAAATGACATACGTGGTAATTTAATTGTTCTCACAGTTGATTCGTTCACACCAGAGTACCTTCCAACGCATGCACCGCTCTCACCTAACGACTATTTTTGTAAAAAGCATAGTAACGTCAAAGCGCATATCGCCAAAACATCACTCCCATGTTCTTGAAAACAGACCTCGTTAAGTAAACAGTGTGTAGCCGAAACACACATTCCATAAAACCAAATTCTACGAGGTTTTCTAGTAATTTCATTTTTTATTATGACCACCACGCGTCATTGAGCATCATCAGCTGTTAACAAAAGCGCCGCTCTTTACGCGAGATCAGCTTTGATGTCATTGCCAGGTAAAACGTCTATAATTATTGTCAAAAATGTTGCTTGCTTTTCAACATTTAAATTCTGCTGATGAACAACATCAATTGGCGTGACAACTCGAATTGATTGGCTCTGTCGATGGTGGACAGTTATCGGTACAATAATTTACGTGTTTACTTTTTTCGCATCGTACGTAGCCAACCAAAACTATACCTACGTGATCTAACCCAAAATAAACTAATTATGAAATGGAGCACGGGCAAGTCCTTTCAGTTTTCCAGAAAATCTCATGTGATGGCCACCCAACACCATTATCTTACAATGCTTTTGCATTTAAATTATCAATAAATTCATAATAATGTTTTACCTTATGCTGAAATAACTAAGGAATATTTTTTTTTGCCTGATCCATGTTATCCATATTTGATTATAAACGTACATTTTAATCTCTTTGTTTATGTTATCAGTTAAATCCCACTGAGCTATTAGCTCTTTTTCAGAGGTGACCTGGCCATAAATCATAGCTCAACGAAGTGGCTTATCATATGAAAATGTATAGAAGCCAAATAATGTAAACACATGTTTCTAAATAAGCGTAAAAACAGGAGAAAAATCCACGCGACCACAGGAAGAACAAGCACACTCCAAATACACAGGCGTCAGTGTACGGGAACGAACCCACAACCTCCTGTATACCAGGCGAGGCAGAACTTGAATAAAGGAAACGGTTTAGTCTGTGGACTTAAGCCAATGATGACTGTCTGAAAAAAAAACATGCCCTGAAATTTTCCAACTGTTTTGTCAGCAGCACAAAATGTGGAACCAAAGACATTCTCAGTGGAGCAGGCCGTGGAGCACATGGGGTTTGGCCGCTTCCACATCTTGCTACTCTTCATCATGGGCAGCACCACGGTAAGCCTGGCTCTGCTTGTGGAAATCCTGCCCGGGCTTTTGTGAAGACCGTATTCTCCGCATCGTAAGACTCTCAAGGAGAGTAAGATGCACCCCCCTCGACTTGTGGTGGGTGTCAATAAAGTTATACAATTGTGGTCTCATACACACATACACACAGACCTACTTACTGGATTAAAAAAGGCACTCGCAACCCACTTTAAAATTTAGGGAGAGGGGGGGGCGGGTGTATCTTATAATCTGCAGAAGTTTATATCTTGAGGTCCATTCAAATGGCCTCTTGTTGTCTAGGTTAGGAGGTGCATTCTCACTGTTCTTCTAAATAAATCAGAGCCAGAATTTTTAAGTCACAGAGCCGGATTTTCTACAAATTAAGTGACATACAAAGTTGTACATGATGTAGTGACTGGACTTAGGCCATCAGCTGTGGCTACACTTGAGAACCCAGTTTATTTATGACGGTTATGTGGATTCAAACCCAGGGTGACAGCAGTGGCATCTAAATTATCCCTGAGCCACCTAACCACATGCAGGTTCGGGGATGTTTTTTTAAAATAAATCGCCTTAATTAGTGCACGCTTACATACGGAGTGTCACATTAGATCTTAAAATGTCTTTTAAAGAAAGAAATACAAAAAATATATACATGGTCAATGGCCCTTTTTCATGGTGCATGATTTACGTACCAGGAAGAATGACCATTGCCTGGAAAATTGCCGATTTTATATATTGCATTTTTTTAAGGCAGCTTTGTTGACGACCATGTTGAGTTATTTCGTCCAACTTTAGTGTTGTTTGACATCTCAAATAACTTGGCAAATGGCTGTCTGACGTACTTTCGGGTTGTAATTGTACGCGCATGCTATGACACGCGGTACGATCCAAAAAACACGTCGGAGAGCTGTACAGCATAGCCAAAAAAACCTACGCAGTAGAGCTAAGAAAATGGCACTTTTGTCCACACAATTTATTTATATCTCTGATTTTAATTGGTCTTTATTTTTTTTACTAACTTGGTGTTCATACAACCACATTTTTAGTCACAATTTACAGAAATGATTAATTCTCAAGGCTTCATACCAGCTATGTCTTTCTGAGATATTTCTTGGCATGAATTAATACAGTATGTACATACATTCATTTTGGTTAGGTCCACGGGTGTTTAGTAACCTGTGCTTATTTTAATTAAAAGGGGTGGCATTCAGTTTGTATGACTCAAGGCTGAATATTCTGGTACACAGTGACGGATGGAATGTGTATGTTGTGGTATATTTTAATATATACATATCTAAAGCATCATTTTTATCCTGAGATGTAGATGTTCCTTCAAAGCTGTCTTTTTTTAAACCCATCGAAATGCTGCATCTGTTGGGCGCATGCAAAAATGTGGTATGTGTATAATCAGATTCAGCAGCACATTCAATGACATAAATGTATACGGTTACTTATAAACAAGCATGCCGTCATGGTGTCATGGTTAGCACATTGGACACTAGCCCTCCAGAGGTCGCCGATTCGATATCCCAGCGCGGCAGGTGAAACAATGGTGCCAGTTTTTTTTATCTCATCGCCTTTGTCCACCCAGCATTATAAATTTGTACACCACAGTTTACCGGCAGGTTGCGTGTGGTGGGGTAAAGTGTGGATACTCCCCCAACTGTTCTGAGATGTCTAACCAGCGTAGAAGAGTAGTCCAATACCTTCAGAGTGGCTATCTATATAGCTATACTCTTAGTTTTTTCGATAAAGTCACGTAGGTAAAAAATGAAATTAAAATTAATAAAAAATAAAATAATAAAAATCACGACGTTTCGGAGGCAACACAAGTCTCCGTCATCAGGTGGGACCATCACAGCCAGATTTTCTGTATCAAGTGAGGCAGGGATTCCAAGATGCAAGTTCTTGAATACAAGTTAAGGGGGAGGAGAGGGGGCGAGCTTATCAGAATGTGGTAGCCAATGAATGGAACGTATTGGAAGGGGGGGGGGGCTAAAAGAGAGCACGAGGTGTACATGGACATGTTTGTGCACAAGCACCTGTTGGTGCACATGATGGAAGAGAACGAAAATGCCCATGTTGTTTTTACTAGTGTTGGCTGACAAATACGAAAAAGGAGAGTACTGTTAAATGCTGGGGATGTTAACACTCGGTAAAGTACAATAGTGCCTGTCAAATAAGATGGTCCAAAAATGTGTAGTTAAATCTTTTTTGCATGGTTAATAACACCTTTAGTGGAGTCCTGTTAGCAGTGGTGTGAGCAAGTAATTACACGGCTGCATCTTTTATGTCAATATGTTACCATGGTTTTTTGTTTAGTGTCTTTAAGTCTGAAATACATTTTATATATAAAGTAATCAGCTGTGAGCTCATTTAGGTCCCTCCCTTGTGATTGTTTTGAAACCAGCATACGCTGGCACATATCAAATTAAACTTGCCATTCAAATCCATAACATGCCCTTTCTGCTGTAGCATTAAAATGGTAGACGTTTATAATTATTTTTAGAATGTCACATCTTTTGATGCGACGTAATTATCAGCTTCTAGTGCTTATATCAGAGACTCTTTCATTGGGGATATTTTTTATAAGTTCCAGTATGTGGTGGACATTGGTGTACGTGTACAGCCCTTTGTCGATAAACACTGGATTAAGGAATCCCTGCGCTGTAGAGATCACGGGGGTTATTTGGCCATACATCATCATGTGGTCAATGCATGCTTTTGAAGTTGGGGTGCATCGATGTGGGGGCATTTTAGTCATTTCTGGTTTAAATTGAAATCCCTTCCCTTTATAACTCACTAATCCTCCGCCATTCCCAAGTCAAGGGTCGTATACACTGACCCAGTAGCATATCTTGAAAACTAGAGCCAATCAACAATTTCAAGGATCATTTTCATTATCAGTGAACCAGAATTAGTAAAGTTGGGTTATATTTATTTCGGAAGTATTTTGGCTGTTAAAGGAAGTGACCATGGGCAGGGCACGTTGGTGATGATTGAGGACAGTGGATGGATGAGACTGGTGATCGAATAGCAGCCAATGGAGCGAACGTGCCCGTGAGGATATCCACTGCAGATATATTTTGTTTAATCTCAGGGCTACGATAATTATTATTGCTAACAAATTAACCAGGCTGGTGACACAGTCCTTCACCTCCTCCGGGGTCAATAAAATGAGTACCATTTTTTGGGAAAGTCAGTCATGGTTGCCCTCTGTCTTGTCCCCGCCGTAAACAGGCGATTGGCACCGCCCTGAGTTCAAACGAGTAGGAAACTACTTTGACCTATTTGCGAGGCGTGTCGATATAAAGAGATAATTTGTGATGCAGAGTTTCGTATATGTGTACTGTATATGGGTACATTTATTTATTTGTAATACTTTGCTTTATGTTCATTTAAAGCCCTGCAATTATTTTCTTTATTTTGCCTCAGGGATATGGAGCTGTCAGATCCTCATAAATCTGGAATATGTATTCAATTTCCTCCAATATTTATTGCTATGATTGGTGGGAATAAACACTGGCTTCACTTTTTCCAACTGCCACCACAGGTTGCAAAAGATCATATTCCCTGGCTCTTCACATAAACCGGTTTGGTTCTTCTTGCTGACCCAGTTGTGGGAACCTCCCAGGATTGTGTCTGAACCTACACTTCAATATACGATCGCAACATATTATCTATTGGCCACAGCAAAAAATCGGTGCCAGGTATGGGAAGCAAAACTTTAGTAGCCACGATTTATTCGCACGTCTCGATGAGAGTGATTTATTTTTCGATTTAAAGCTTTCGTGACTGCAGGGATTCATCTTCTTGGTTCTTTCGGTAAAGTCACGTAGAAGGGAAATAATAAAATAATAAAAATAAAACATAAAATAATTGAAGACCAGGTCTGTCGCTGTCTCCCCGACAGACCTGGTCTTCACCTGAGGACGGCTGCTTGCGTTGTGGCCGAAACGTCGTGAGAATTATTTTATTATGTTTTATTTGTATTATTTTATTATTTCCCTTCTACGTGACTTTACCGAAAGAACCAAGAAGTTGCCTGATCATGTCAATTTAAGTCACCGCCGGAGATGCTGTCATCGACGGGCTTCGCTGTTGATGATGTTCTCACTGTAGTGGATGGTTATCACAGAATTCACTTCTATTGGCCATAAGGAAATTGAAACCACTAAAGCGGTCATATTACTTCAGGTGGTGCCGACAAGTCTGATATCTTGTCTGGGCTCGTGGACTAATTATCATCAGGCCTGATGGTTTCGATTTAAAGCTTTCGTGACTGCAGGGATTCATCTTCTGGGTTCTTTCGGTAAAGTCACAATTCCTCTTGATATGCAAATTTCTTTGTCAAGGCGCCCCTTCCCCCCTCCAACCCAGCTTAAATATACACTGCCAAGCCTAGTGGTGCCCATTCAGATTCTGTCTTTCCGACAGACCTGTTCTTCACCTGAGGACGGCTGCTTGCATTGTGGCCGAAACGTCGTGAGAATGATTTTATTATGTTTTATTTTTATTATTTTATTATTTTCCTTCTACGTGACTTTACCGAAAGAACCAAGAAGAGGCCTGATGGTGTAAAGTAGTTTCCAACTCTTATTATCCCTGCTGTCTCTAGCCTCTCTGTGTGCTATGAAGAGAAGGGCCTTATGCCCAAAACATCACCTATTTGATATTTTTTTTTATTTTAAGGCAGGGTTGTTGGCGATTGTGAACTTGTTTTGTTAATTTAGGGAAGGCACTGCCTGGATTAACTTACGTCAATAATTTATTAGCTGCAGGGATGGAGCCAAATATTTTACGTTATTAGTTTTATCTACCATAATGTTTTTTTAAGCGAATGCATTGACAGTTTAAGTAGTCTTAGGATTTATAGTGCCTGTCATCAAGTTGCTCGGAATGTACCCAATGTTGTCATATTTTAGAAGCTAAGCAGCTTTGAGCCTGGATCATGCTTGGATGGGCAACGACATTCCTAAAACAGGTGTCAGGCTCCTGTTGGGCTAAGCTGTCTGGACAAAGCAGTGCAGCAACATCTGTTCTTGCTACAATGGGGGAATTTGGCATCTATTCTGGTTCTCGATTTGAAGTTTTCGTGGCTCCAAGGATTCATACTCTTAGTTTTTTCGGTAAAGTCACGTAGGTAAAAAATGAAATTAAAATTAAAAAAAATATTTATTACTTTATTATCATTTTTATTATTTTATTTTTTTATTAATTTTAATTAAATTTTTTACCTACGTGACTTTACCGAAAAAACCAAGATTATATATCTATTCTGGTGGCAGGAATTAATGTATTCAGAGATCTGGTACTTGTGTACACAACACTTGTATCGGGTTAAACGGTAATACCAGTGCACTGCACAGTTTTGACAGACCTACACTGAGAAATATGTCTATGTTTGGTCTGTGCCTCCTCATCTTCACAAAGCAATACTGACTAATTTTGGTCAAATCGCCCCATGGCCTGCGATACAAAAAGCGGTATGCGTGCATCACGGGCAGAAGAAGAGGTGTTAACAGTATGTATTACATATGGTAGATTTTATGTAACTTTATCGATATGAGGACAGGGAGTCAGAGGAGAAGATGTTTTTATTGCCCGGCTCTAACAGTGGCAGGGAGTTGGCATAACGGGTGGCCAGAGGGTGGAGATTTCAGACCGTGGGCAGCAGCAGAAAAGGAGTGACCTCCCATTTAGTGGACATTTGTGGATTTTCCTTGAACGCTTTGGTGTTCATGTGAATAGCACGTGAAGGAGAGTAGAGTAAGAAAATACAGAGGTTACTGTACTTTAAGTCCTCGCCTAATGCGTTTTGACACAACGCATTTTTTTGCTATAACACGGTTCTTCTATTTTGCAACACTTCTTCGGTTTTTCCCTCCACGTTTATAAACATACATTCAGATTACTTGGTTACTATACATTTCCATCTGATGAGCCACTTTGTTGAGCTATCATTTGTTCCAAGGTCGCCTCTGAAAAATAAATATATAGCTCAGTAGGCCGTACCTGGTAAAATAAAAAAATAAAGTTTAGTTTCTTGGACAATTCGGGACACGCCTGCTTTAATGCGGTTTCTGAGCAGTTCAAGACATTATTTTCTCGACTTGTGTAGCTGAGCGGTGTTGGAATTCCGGATATACATGCGGAATGATTCAGTATTTGACGTACCCTCAGCTCAGTTTTTTGTCTCACCATGGGATGACTGCAGGCTGATTGTATAGTGCAAATATGATTCAAGTTTGAGTTGCTTTGTTTATGTATGTCCTGTAATGTATATACAGATCTTCCAATAAACGTGGCACTTTTTAGAAAAGAATCTACCGCGTGAAACGAGGATTTACAGTCGTGAGAATGTCAATATGTCGCATCTGAAAAAGCCGTAATCCACCTGTGGCATTAGTGAGACATTAATGGAATCCACATCTCTGTTTAATCAAGTTGGCAAGCCAGCTTCCTCACTGTTAACGTGTGGATACTGGGTAGCAATCCTGCAGTCAAACTATGGCCTCACGGTGGGCACAGGGGAAGCCTGATATAAGCGCAATCCTTGCGAGCAAGGCCAGCTGTACTTGTATAATAATCATTATTACAGCTAATATATAAACTTTTATAAAATCTTAGTGATGATGGGGCGGGTGTTGTCTAAGCAAGCGTTGCTTATATGAGAACTGTGCTTATGTAAGGTGTGCTTATGTTCAACTTTTACTGAATGAATACAATGGTGAACGAATCTTCAACCCTGAGCAGTACGCTGGGCGCGACTCGTACACTGGCCACATTGCCGTTGTTGAAGTTAACGGTCGGCGCGTGGACTTCCTGTGCAGATTGCCGAGTCGATGGAGATCATGTTGCTGTCGGTCATCTCCCCCACAATCCAGTGCGAGTGGCGGCTGCAGCAATGGCAGGTGGCTTTAGTGACCACGGTGAGTGTGCGGCACCTCCACTGGACTTGCCACCCAAGTTGCTCACATGCACACGGTTGTTATAAGTGTACTGATAAAATGACAGCGCATTCCTTTGATGTCTCCGTCACCAGCCATGATTATATACCACTGCTGGACGAAGGCTTCCTCCAGTCATTGCCATCTTTCACAATCCTGTGATGTATTAATCCATCCAGCACGTACACCGAGGTGGACTTCCTTTCGGAGGTGTTCCATGCCTTAGCTCCCACTGTAATTATCCTTGACCATCGGCCATCATATCTCCAACCCAAGCCCACTTGCTTTTCTTAATTTTTGGAATTATGTCTTTAACATGTTCTTCTTCGTGTCTATCATTGTATGTCCAAGTCTATTTCTCTCCATGCATTTTTGTACATGTACGTTTCAGCTTTTTCCCTTTGTTTGTAAATCACCGTCGTCATGAACCATATATATGTAGACAATTGACTTATGCTGTAAGAACCTGATGGGCTTTGAAGCTCTTTGCCACTGGTGTCCAGCCCAAAGCTGGTCAGCAATGGTGGAAAGTAAGGAAGGATGTTACATAGGTAGATAAGTTGAGCAATCCAACATACACTTGAACAATTCATCCGAATAATATGCAGAGAAATATATATATATATCAGCAACAGTGTAAAATCATCATAGGCGGTGGTACTCTTTTTATACAGGCTCTATATCTCGATTTAAAGCTTTCGTGACTGCAGGGATTCATCTTCTTGGTTCTTTCGGTAAAGTCACGTAGAATGGAAATAATAAAATAATAAAAATAAAACATATTAAAATAATTCTCACGACGTTTCGGCCACAACGCAAGTAGCCGTCCTCAGGTGGAGAACAGGTCTGTCGAGAAGACAGAGTCTGAATGACAGACTCTGTCTTCTCGAGAAGAGGCTCTATATCCTTTAAATATAGTGTTGTTTATCTAACCGATTCTAAACCATTATTTTTCTCAAACATGTAGAGATGTGCTCAGGTGATACATTTCACATCAGGATCTAAATACACACCTTGATGCACTCCACTGCTCCTTGATGAACATGACTTCTACTATTCTGTTGAGATTTGTTTAGATTTTGTCGTCGAGTGAATTAATGATCAGTCTCAAGCCACCTAATTGCATTTGCGAAGGTGATGAGAACATTAAAATGGCATTCACAACATCTTACAGTTTAATTTCCAATCCGTTGCTATGTAACAAATCCTCTATTCATTTATTTAAATGCACTCTATAGGTTATTGAACTATTGTTTCCTTGCTTCATAGTCGACATTTAAATGTTAGTCGGTACAATAATGAATGGATAAGGGTATTTTTCACGATGTACAAAATAAACCCAAATTAAAATGTAGTCAGAACAATGCTTTTCAGCACCATATGTTTCAGCAGGCCAACTCTACACTGACCTTTGACCTATTCGAGCCATTAACCTGCCTTGTGTTCAACTGGTGTGAACCGTGCCAAAAATAACCCAGACATGAAATGTGGCCTTGATGGTAGCCACGAGTCTCATTTGCAGCTGAGCACTCAGCATTGCTTTTATGCTTCATATTACACCTGCCCAAAACTGATGTTTGCCTCAACCCAATCACGTCCTCCACTCTACTTACAGAAGATGATTTTTTTTGCCAGTATATAATTCACTGTGTTTCATTGGATAATATTAACTATTGATGGCTTAAACGCTATCCTGGTAATTTCCGACAAATTAAAATATTGAAAAGGCAACACCGTGAACGTTTGTGGCTATTGTCATTGGTGGCCGTTGCAGGTAAAGGTCAAAAGTGCAGCCCCACAATTGCTCACCCATGCCACTGCTGGCTGAAGGGCCCTCATTAGAGGGAGCCCTAGAGAGCCCCTCTAGAAGTAATTTTATCAACTCTTCCACAGCTGACCAGATGTCTTGAAGGAGGTGGGAGTTAGCCATACTTTATTGTAGATCGTAGACGTGGATAATTTCCGGTTATTGTAACGTTGGCCAATGGTTGTGCTGTTAATTGACTGAAGGTGACAAGGGGCAAGATTTGATTAGAGTGCCTTTTCTGTAGATGGTGTTTTTCGGATTCATGCTGTCAAGTGGACCGTGCGGTTTTCTGGCTGATCGCTACGGCCGTTGGAAGGTTGGTTTGAACATTACTTCCCACATAAGTCACTGACTTTCTGCCTCTTAAAATAAGCCACTGGGGAAATCGTGGCAGATTTTTCCAAAATGTAAACTGACTGTTAAAGAAACAAATGGTTATGGTGCAAGTCCCTCTTGTCTGTTTCAGTGTGTAACCAAAGCGGACTTGACAGCAGCCATTGTTCTGTTTGTTGGTAAGGTTTTAAGTGTTCATGCAAAGCTCGATAAGCCACAATCACTGTGCACATACAGGGGTAACCCAAAAGTTAGTTTACCGAGAAAATAATAATCTGTCTATTTCTCAGTAAACTAACGTTTGGGCCACCCACTCGTCTATAAGAGTGCCATCACTCGTGTTTAACATTGGTGGTCGTTTATTAATTATTACATTGGCACCATGTTTCATTCTTTGCCAATATGATCAAAGTCAAACAGCGATTCGGCAGCCAAGTAATTGAGTGTATTGAGGTAATAAGCATTGGTAATTGTAATTACATGTGTAGTGACATGGAATGGATCACTACGAAGCATAGCGTGGGTTGCTGGCAGAGAAGGGGATCTGCAGTTGCAGCAGCCCTGTCTGTCAGCAGGTCACGTGATAAGCCAGAGAGAGGGATGTAGGGGAAATGTTACAGAAGGGGCACGTGAGGGAATCCCGGGAACCCGCTAGTAGGTTCTAGAAGGGGGGTGTGGCCGGGGCGGAGCGAGGCCACGCTGGGATGATAAAAGGGGACCCCGAGCGGAGACTCGGGGCTGTTGCCTGGAGTGGGATCCCGCCGTGCTGCTGGAGTCTTCGCCGCCATCAACGTCTTCACCATCTCGGCGTCGTCAGTCAGGCAGTCTGCCAGCAGTCCTGACTGGGAGCTGTGGTTACCTTTGTGAACTGTGAAGGCTGTTAATAAATAGAGTGCCTCCTCCTCCTAGTGTCTCTGAGTCAGTCACTACACATGTTTACATCTGCACCAAATTTTTATTATGGCCAGTATGACCCAAGTCAAAGAGTGATGTGGCAGCTAAACAATTGGTTGTATTGAGCCAAAAAAAAAGCAATAAAGTGACATTTGCACTGACCTGATAAAGTTGCGTGAGAAAGTCTTCACATTTGACGCATGGGAATGGCTGAATGTGACACTGGCAACAACTCGTGTGTGCAATGTGGAGAGTCACATGTGGCGTGTGCACCTTTATTCTCCCTCAGTTATGTCCCCAAGGGAAAGTAGGATTCGGAAGGTATTTTTAACGCAACTTGATTGAAATGGATGGGTTGCGTGGGTTCCTGGTTTGTATGTTGACCAGATAATGTGCGGTTGTTGAACTGCTTGCAGGAGAAAAAAAAAAGTCATTTTGAAATTTGATTAAAAAAATCTTGAATGACCATTATGTTCAGGTATTGGGCATTTTTTTAGTACAGCGATTTTAAATCATGTCTGTGCATGCCATTATATATTTATTTCATCATAACCAGTCAAATATATTTTCAGAACATAGTTTCCTAGCTCTCTCGCCTACTTCAGCATTTTCTTGCTGTGGTTATTCCACCTGATGAAGATTGCTTGTGTTGCGATCGAAACGTCGTGATTTGTTTTATTTTATTTCTACCTACACTTTACGTGACTTTACCGAAAGAACCAAAGAGTATGGATTCCTGCAGTCATGAAAGCTTCAAATCAAGATTAGTTTCCTGCTTGTTAACATTTTAAAATAGTTATTTTATCTTTTCTTATTTCTATGTATGTGTCTTTCAATAGTCTCTGTCACATGGTACGCTAGTCAAATGTCATGTTTGACTATGACGTTTGCTAGTCTTGTACTGCGTCTGATTAGTTATATTTTGAGTTTGCCATTTACTCTCTATCCTTGAGATGTTTTAACAATGATCTCACCTGCTATTTACTAAACCTGAAGGACTGTTTTGATTAACATTAAACCATCCCATACCTGGGGGGGAGCATTTTGCGCAATTACATTGCATGAGACTCTGTAGTGTATGAGGTACATGGCGTGTGTCTAAGCTTATCATGTAGCTTTTGTGCCACCAGTCCCAATTTTAAATATTTTTTCCAAAGTTCTCAGAAACCATTTGACGTGTAAGACTATCTTGTCTGGATAAAATCACGTACAACAAAAAAAGCATTACACGTACACCTAAAAAAGCAACGTGACATTTAACAATATGAATGAAAATGTATTGTCCGTCACATTATTGCATGATAACTTCTGTAGCGTGATCTTTTGAACATGACAAACAAATATATTATAAAATCATATTTTGTACTGTGTAATGTTTAACAACTGTATAAGGCTAAATATATGCCTACTTAATATAAATATTTCCCCGTAAATCGACACCTCAAATATAATTTGAAGTTTTGTGACAAATTTACGTTTATTTAGGCTTAAAATAATTTCACTCAATTTAATAGAACAGTTTCCCATCCTGTGGAAGTGCATTGTTGGTTTTTGTATAATGCACAAAGGCCGTGAGCTTTTTGCACGTTTTTGTGTGTTGTTTGAAAAGTGGTTTTCTGGCCTACACAATTTTTCTGTTACGATTTGATTGTTTAATGTTTTACAAATTTTATTTCATGCCAGCTGTTCGTAAGGCAAAGCATGCTCAAAGAACACTCCCAAAAATTTCGATTTAAAGCTTTCGTGACTGCAGGGCTTCATCTTCTTGGTTTTTTCGGTAAAGTCACGTAGAAGGGAAATAATAAAATAATAAAAATGAAACATAATAAAATAATTCTCATGACGTTTCGGCCACAACGCAAGCAGCCGTCCTCAGGTGAAGAACAGGTCTGTCGGGAAGACAGCCTCTAATTCAGACGCTGTCTTCTCTCGACGGCTGCTTGCGATGTGAGAATTATTTTATTATGTTTTATTTTTATTATTTTATTATTTCCCTTCTACGTGACTTTACCGAAAGAGCCAAATAGAACACTCCTAAACTTTGGAGGTGGCCGTCTGGCTCAGGAGTCATAGTGCTGAGCCTTTAATTGGGATTTTGGGTTTGAATCCGTGTTTCAGCCAAAGGTTATTAACATCGGGTTCTTAAGTATCGCAAATGTAGTGACGTTCCCATAATATTAAGGTATTTTTTTTATGTCGTTTAGCTACATTTCAGCTCTAAGTTTTAAATTTCGATTTAAAGCTTTCGTGACTGTGCAGGGATTCATCTTCTTGGTTCTTTTGGTAGAGTCACGTAGAAGGGAAATAATAAAATAATAGAAATAAAGACAGCGTCTTTCCGACAGACCTGTTCTTCACCTGAGGACGGCTGCTTGCGTTGTGGCCGAAACGTCGTGAGAATTTGATTATGTTTTATTTTTATTATTTTATTATTTCCCTTCTACGTGACTTTACCGAAAGAACCAAGAAGATGAAACTCTTAAGTTTTAATTTATATTTGTTCGAGTCTTGCCATTTTTTTAATGTTTTTGTAGCAGGGCATTTGTTAAAGTGTACCCCGAGTGTGTGACATTTGAAGGGATCTCATGAGTAGCTCTGCGATGGCTCCTTCCTTAGCTTTCTCTATCACATTGGGGTGATGCACAATACTACGAAACTTGGAAATGGACACTGAAGCTCATGACATGATTAATTTAGAGGAAAAAACACAAACAATCAAAATTACAACTGAACCTGTTTTATCAAAAAAGAGTAATCCCAACACAGAAGATCCCTGGGTTTGATCTTCCATGAATCTTATTGTCCACCCTCAACTGCATCCGCACAAACCATGGCAGATGCGGATATCTGATGCACAAATGAAAAATTAATGACTCTCCAGTGGGCAACTGGTCATCCAGAATAAACCATACAACATTTATTGACGCAATGCCCCATCCACAAATACAAAGGAGACATCACAGCTGTACCCTCTGCTGCTCCTGACGCGGTTATCTGGCTTGACCACCTGAATTATAAATTGTAGTTGCTGCTCTGCATCTACTACATCAGCCATATAAAAGAATAAAAATGATCATTCAAATGCACGAAGAAAGTTGCCGCTAAGTGTTTTCTTCTCAACCTTTTGTACTTGTCACAAAACTGCATGGCCTGTCATTGGCTAAATAAACCGACACTCGCATCCACACCTCTCAGTTGCCTGACACACCGCTCTGGTCTTACACTGGATGCAACAGCGTAACATGCTACATCACGCGACATCGGTCTGCAGCTCTGATCCATATGTCCCATCGTGCCCTAATGCTTTACAAAATACTGTATAATGCGGATTGACATATTCCCTTAGGCTGGACACTTATCCTGGTGCCCTGGCTTGTCTCATATTTTCACGGACGTGTCGGTTACTCCTCTCTCGAGCACGCGGTCTCATGCGCTGACATTTGCTTCACTTGTTTCGGCGAACGTGTCTCCCGTGACCGTGACAAGCTCTCCAGACAGTTTTTTTTTGGTCTGAGCCTTAAAAAAATGAAATATTTGTATGCCTTTTTCATAAAAAAACAATCGGCAGCTCCAAAGTTTTGTGCGGGCTTTCAGCTGCGGCCAGCAAGAGGCGAAAAAACCCTCAGGTGCTTTTGTAAGAGGAGTGGCTGTTTTATGGAAGGATTCATAAATCAGAATTTTGGGGCGTTCTTGCATCATCTCACCACTCAATCATGAGCACAGCTCCAGCAAAGTGGCGTTTGCGTGCTAGGACCTGAAACAGTTTGCTGGTTGTCAACCTTTTCACTGCACCCTTCCCATGGTTGGAAATAGCACTTAATAGCCTGGGAAAACTGAGCACCTGCGTTTTGCAGGTTATTGAAAGCTAAGCAATACAGATTGGGTTATGCTGAACTATTAAATAAAAGTTTCCAAATGCTGCGTTTTATTTAGAAAACTACAGTGTTTGAAGATAAAGATCGAGGTTTTGTGACCCTTTTGTTCAGCTTTTAACATTGAAAATTAAAACGTGATCAGTATAGGCCAATATGATAACGTTTACTCTGCTAAGGACAATGCTTTAAGGGAAAAGCGATATCAATGTGAATATTGAAATGATGACGGCATATTTAACATAAGCCTCATCAGACAGTCATCGATTTATGAACACAATTCGCTCCTGAGACCTGTTCATAAATCGAACAGTTCATAAGTCGGAACACAATAATGCACTGTATTTAAATGCCCATAGGTCAGTGTTATGAAAAGCATTGTTAAACTCGTAAATAAGAATAAATAGTATAATGTTGCATCTAACACTGTAAAAAAAGATGCTGTATAGTAAATAAAACATAAAGTAACATAAATAGAAAAAAAATCTGTTTATTTTCACTTGCCTTGAGTTCTATGTTGGCTTGCTTGTTGGAAGGGGTGCAATGAGTCCTCACAATTGCACACACACACGAAGGCACTCGCGCACAACAACAACAACCGCCATTCGCCACTAAGTGGCGGTGACATCACCACGACGCTTGTGCCAGGCGATGTGCACCTTGAGGCCACGTGAAGTGTCGAACGCCCGCTGGCAGGAGGTCACGGGCCAGACCCAGATGCCACAGGTTGACTAAGACGACTGGCTGATGCAACACATGTGCCCCCTACTGTGCCAACTTGTTGTGCTTTAGCCACCTGGCGCTCCGCTCGTTGTTGTGAGCGTCGCTCCTCCGCCCTCCGTTGTTGTTGTAGGGCGACTGCCTCCAACTGCCCAGTAGCGTCCTTCACGAGCCTCCTCCACAGGGGCCACTCTTGACACCACTGGTATCAGTCATCGGCAAGTCCACTCAGCTCCACGTCCTCCTGTACCACATCACTCCATCTCTGCTCTAGCCCCTGCCGCGCCCGTTTAACCCTCTCTAATTGGCCGAACAAAAGCTGTTTAGGCATGCGGTGGCTGGGCATGTGGGCTACATGACCCGGCCAACGCAGCCTTGCCTGCTGGAGGAGCTCACCGATGGGACTTTGCCCAGATCTTTCAAGGATTTGTGAGCTCCTCACTGGTTAAACCCAGGATTGATTGTAGACAGGCCAGCATTAATGTTTCTAACCGGCGAAGATGTTCCGTTAGGGGTGTCCACGTTTCGCAAGCGTAGAGAAGCGAGGGAATGGCCGTGGCTGAGAAGACCTGAAGCTTCGTGTGGAGCGATAGACTAGGTGGCTTCCACACAGCGTTACACAACCGATGAAAAGATAATGCCACTTGACTGATTCGGAGTGAGACCTCTGTTGTTAAACTGGAGCCGGTCATGAGCACACTGCCAAGGTATGGGGAACTCTCCACTCTCTCCACAACTGTCCTATCACCAATTGGGATTTGTGGGGGTGGAGTATCCTATGGTACAAAATACCTAGGCAGGTGCTTAGTTTGGTGGGGCTGATGGTAAGGCCCCACCTCTTAGTGGCACGCTCCAGTCTCAGCAGCAGCATCTCCAACTCCTCCTCTGAATGAGCAGCAATTACCAAATCATTGGCATACATAACATGGTTGACCAATGGGGAGCTATCCCTTAACCGCACCCGGGCATCGATCAGCCTCCCACGTAGTTTTACCCGGGCCTGCTCACCATCATGAAGGTCCTTATTGATCGTGAGCAGAGTGTCAGGGACTCCGAAAGCACGAAGAACAACCCAGAACCCAGGCCTACTGATGGTATCATAGGCCTTGACCAGGTCAATAAAGAAGAGATGTAGGTCTTGTTGGAATTCCCTACACCTCTGCTGTAGCAGACGACAGAAAATATGGCATTTGTGCAGGACCGCCCTTTCCTGAAACCGCATTGAGGCTCCGTAAGCCTCTCCTCAGCGTGCCTAGCAAGGCGATGTTGAATAATCCTTGCCCAGAACCTTTCCCGGCACACTGAGGAGTGAGATGCCCCTGTAGTTGTTACAGTCTGTGCGGTCCCCCTTCTTAAAGAGGGGGACCACCAGGGCATCCTTCCAATCCTGCGGAACCCGTCGAGTGGTCCTGACTGTTATGATGTCATGTAGAGCAGTCTGTGTACAAACGCACCCTCCCTCAGCATTTCGCTTGGGAGATCATTCTGCCCAGTGCCTTTCCTGGTCTCAGAGTCTGGATTGCCTTCAGTACTTTTTCAACAGATGGCACCTCAGCCAGCCACTCACAAGGGGTGACTTCCTCCAATATTTGAGGCACCGCAGCCTCGGCAGGGTCCTCCCCACTTTGTGCCACGTTGTTTTCCTGGCTGAGGGATTTCCCCTCCCCCAGGACCTCACAGAAATGCTCAGCAAATCTGCAAACCTGTTCCTGGGGGTTGGAGATTGGATCACCGTTTTTTTCCCCTAATAGTTGTGGTGCTGCAGGTTACTTTTTTGATGGAGTTAAATAGGGATTTGTGATCGCGGGCCACTGAGGCAGACTCCATCTCCTCAGCAACCCGCAACCACCACCCATCCTTGCAGCACCTCATGGCTCTCCGAACCTCCGAGCGAAGGCTGCGGTACGCCTCCTCATTCTCTGACGTGGGATGCTGTAGACGATTAGAGTGGGCCTGTCGCTTTTTCTCAACCATCCCGAACACCTCCTCTATCAGCCAAGGTCTCTGGGGAGGTCTGGACCGCGTACCCAAAGCGGCCATTGCAGCTGCATGAGTCACAGTCCTAAACCTCGCCCATTTACCCTCGACATCAGGAGGAGTGGGGGACGATGCCAACCCCAGCTGCAAGCGATGATTAAATTCTCGCTTGCAACTTTCATCAGCTAACTGAGACCAGGCCACCTTAGGTTGGAATGGGGTCCTGGGTGTGTACACCCACCACCGGAGTGGAAGAATGGCAGGCGCATCTTACAGATGACTAGTCGATGGTCAGAGGGCACATCAGCTCCACGGTTGGTCCTGGTGTCAAGGACATGGGCTCGCATCCGCTGGTCCATCACTATGTAGTCCAGCAGATGTTCTTGCTTGGACCCAGCATGCATCCATGATGTTGTGTGGATGCGCTGATTCCGGAACAGCATGTTGGTAATTACAAGCCCATGGGCTGCACAAAAATCTAGCAGCCTCCTACCGTTGTTATTGAGCTGATCTGGCCAATGCCTTTCAATCATTACAGACCAGGTGCCAGCATCATGACCAACTCAGGCATTGAAGTCAATCAACAAGATGACTCTATCCCGAGGGGCCACGTTAGCCACCTGTGACAGGAGGTGATAGAAGGCATCTGACTCATCGGCCTTGCCTGCATCCCTCCACGGATGTTCGTCTTCGGTGGGGGCATAAGTAACCACGACCACCACTCCTCGCCTCCGGTTATTGGGAAGGCGAGCCCAAAGTAGCCTGGGGCTTACAGCTTCCCACACCTCACTGCCACGCTCCCACGCCCCCTTCATTCTTTTGTTCTGAAGAAGAGCCACACCCTGTTGTTTGGCAGTCTCTTGCCCCGAGTAGAGAACTGTCCACCCCTCATGGTGGCAGGAGCCAGAGCCGGTCCACCGGTCCACCGGACCTGAATGTTATAGAGATTCAGGCGGTACCGGTCCAGCTCCCGACAGAGGAGTAGCAGCCTCTCCTCCGCAGTAAGCATTCGAACATTGAACGTGGCCATCCGTAGTGGCTTTTTGTTGTTTCTGGAGGAGACCTGAGGGTAAAGATTCAATCTCCTGGCTCCGCCAAATGGGGTTTGGCCAGGAGACGTCATAGACGCCTGTCCCCCCGGGGCCTCCGGCACAAGCTTATTAATTAGATATTTTAGTCGTGGTTTAGTAGTAATTTATTGAAGGTGGAGGGGTTACCAGCCCCTCACACTCGTCCAGAGCCCCCATTTAGCCGCTGTGATGGTTACAGATGCCCTGAGGGGAAAGGCCAATCAGAATTGGCCCTCCCCCCACGGCATTGTCCACAACAACGTTGCCCATCTGGCACCACGAGGAGGTAGGGGGTTGTTTTGTCACACTCACGCACACACACAGACACACCAACGATCCTTTGTGTCACCTTAGCAGGCTGTTGGGGCAAGTACTGTTAGCAAGCACCCCTGTGAAGGCCGGCACGGCACATAAGGGGGTGAGTGGCCAGCACCAACCCCAACTGCCGTTGTCTCCCCATTAGCGATATTTACACAATGCGCCAGGTACTCATTTGAGGCTGAGTCGACCTAGGGGAGGCCCAGGATCCAGTCAGATAATCGTCACTGGTGTTGGTCGTGAGCGGAAATTGAACTCGGGTAGCCAGGTTGGTAGTACAGCGCGCTATCGCTAACTGCTACACTACCGCTCCCCCACACACTCACTTTCATACAAACTTACACGCATATACACATGCTCGAGCACACACCCACAAACCCTGCCAGCGTGAGGATCGCTCCACTGAATAAAATAGTTCCGCGATTCAGTTTGCAAAATGTTTTAATATTTCATGGAAAAATGGTTTGTAAGTGTTGTGGTTTCGTAAGTCGGGTGTTCGTAAGTCGATGACTGACTATAATACAAACCAGAGCTGACCAAGAGCATGTTGGAGTGCTTTGGGGATTTTTTTTTATAAAACCGCATGGACCAGTGTCATTGAAGAAGCAAGTTGTTTTTTTCCGTGTATGTTGCTCTCTATCACATGGATTGTAAAACAACATGTGGGCACTTAGAAATGAACTATAACAAAAGCTAAAACGTGTGCAAAATCAGCATGGATAGATGCATGCTTCAAGTGACACTTGAGATGTATGTATGTTGAACTTCTTTCACACCGTCCGTAGCCAGCCGTGATAATCGTAGGTGCTTGCGAACAGGTGAGAGACCGGAATAGGAACCTGTGGATCAGGATAAAATCAACACAAATCAGAAAAATCACATTGACTGTTGAGGAAAGAAAGTAAGTGAGTGAGTGGGCTTGGCCAGGACACATCAATAGAGACGGTGTGATGGCCGACAGATGAGACTAGTGATGGAATGGTAGCCAAACCAGGGGACACACCCGAGTTGACGATCACCATGGAGATGGAGCCATGAGATTAGTTTACATACAGGAGTGAGACGCTTTGTGTTACTGCGGGCACGAGGAATGGCGACAGAGTAGTAGGGGGTGGGGGGCCTTTGCCCATGCACCGGCTAAACAGTGGCTAATGATTGTGATAATGATGGTGGTGATAGGCTACTTCGTGCTTGTGTCCATGTGTATGAAGTGTGGTGGTTAACGCTCTGCTCTATGAACCCGGCACTCCAGAGTTCGATTCCCGCTCACGGCCAACACCAGTGATGATTATCTTAACCCGTCCAGGGCCTCCCCTAGGGGTGTAAAATTATTGCCACTGGAGAGACAAAGGCGGTCGGGCGTGGTGCTGGCAACCCTCCGCCCCGTGTACCGTGCCGGCCTTCATAGGTGCTCACGAATAGCACTTGCCCCAACAGTCTGTTAAAGGCTATACGGGGGATCTTTGTCTTTGTAGGTGCTACTGCTGGTGACCATATGGGGCAGCTATTGGTCTGGAATATCGTCCTTCTCCCCAACCTATGGCTGGTTTGTCTTTCTCCGCTTCCTCATGGGCTGTGGCATCGGTGGCCAATCCCAGGGGTGAGTGAGGCACGGTTCTGTGAACGCACTCTCGAGAAAAAATTCTGCACACAATTGTTAAAATGTCTTACTTTGTACTCGTCATGAGCGGTCATTGGCATTGTTTAATACAATGTCTCATTAAATACCATATATTTACTGCAGTCGATTATAAATTACATTTCTCAGATCGATTTTTAACCGCAAAGGGCTAAAACACCAAGAGGCTAGCATCACAACACTAAATAACTACGTAAAGGATTTTACATTCCCTTTGTGATAATATCCATTTACTGCCCATGCATTGCTGATATATCGTAAGCGGTTTTAACAGATAACAGAGATGAGCCACAATACAGAAAGAGGCTTTAACCGTGCATCTGTGGTCTTGCCCTGTGTCTGCAGGTTTGTGCTGATGTCTGAGTTCATGCCATCCACTGCCAGAGGAAAAGTTCTTCCAATGAGCCAGGTCAACCATGGAATACGTGTGCATGTTTAAGGTCCACTGCTTTACAGCTGCCTCTGCATTTGAGAGGTTGTCATTGTTAAATATAATATTCTGATTGTACTTGAACTATTTACATTTTAATTAAATAGTTCAGTACATTTAAACAACGTCATTATGTATTACCGCAAGCATAACCCCAATGATAACACATCTGCCATATGTAAAACTTCGAAATAATAGAAAAAATGACAAAACATTGAAAGACTGATGACCAGTGCTGTCTAAACCCTGCATTGCACAGGGAGAGCTGCCACTGGGCACCCCCATGGTTTGACTGCAGCAGGGGTGGGGGGCCTTTGCCTATGCACTAACATGGGCAAAGGCCCCCCATAGATGAGATGATGCAAGGTGCTTTGAGTTGCCGAAGTTTGCAAGCTCTCAAAAAAAATGCAGATCTTTAAATCCTTATAAAATATGGGGTGGTGATGCTAGAATACTCGAACCGTGTCATACACAGATATTTTCTGGGAATCTTCTGTCAAATACGGGTGTGTAAATACGTGTGAAATATTGACAGTCTGTGGGAACTCATGTGTTGTGATGTATCCTTAAATCATGTTTAATGCCACCTGAAAAAACACGGATCATTGGTGTGTGAGCAGCACATGCATGCTGACTTCCACGTCTTATTTTTTTCCATGTAAATATTGTTGATAGATGTGGAAGTCGGAGATTTAAACTAGAGGGTTGATATTTATCCTCTTGGATTTTTAACCAGCATCGGCTATGGGCCACATGAGTAAACACAGACACAAACACAACTATAATAGAGGTTTTTGTGGGTTATATTGCGTAAATATATAAATGTGTCGTTAAACCCACCACTACCCGACACAGCCAACTAGTAAGGGTTGTCACGGAAACAGAACATGCCAATTCGTCACTAGTATAGTACGCCGGTGTGTTGGAGAGCCAAGCCACAACATTTACAATCGGAGTGCGACGTTTTGCCGTAATTACAACTATCTTCATCAGGCGACAGCCAGATTTGTGGAGAAGTCCACCTGTTTCATTCCTTATATAGAGGCCTAGATGTGGTGACCAAACACTCTTGAGTCAATGCACATTATGCATGCGCATTATACGGGCCCTCTATTATGGATGATATTGGCCGTGAAAGCCTACGTGTTAAATTGACAAACGCAACTGTGTGCGTGATCAGGTGTTCTGGGTGCTGGGCTCCCTGCTGGAGGTGGTGCTGGCGTATCTTATCCTGCCTACCCTGGGCTGGGCCTGGCTCATCCGCATCTCCACCATCCCCAGCTTCGTCCTTCTCATTGCCTTTAAGGTGCTCATCGGGACGTGCTCGTTGTACGGCAGCGGCAATATGGTAGCCACCTGTCCAGGTTTTCCTCGGATTGTCCTCTCTTTAGTGTAGCTGCTGTCCTCGGAATGATGTCGTCTCGGTAAATTCAAAGTCCCGGTGTTATCGTTTGTCAAATAATACACCATACCAGAGAATGCGTTTAATGCAGATATTCTCTCCTTTCCATAAAATGTCCCCGTGTTTTGTACACCAAAGATGACAATCATGTGTGGCACATGCCCACTGAGATGTGGGTAACCCTGGCAGTGAAGAACATTATTTGGCGGTACTGCATTGGTTGTGCAAGCATGGCCCCATCACAGCCTTTGTATCAGCCACGTCCACTCGTGAATGCTCCATGAATAGTGACATTCGTTCACATTTTAATTAAGGTCAAGGCTTTGCTGTGGAGATGTTTCCTTTTTGAAATATCACAACTATTAACTTTTAGACATCTGGTAGCGTTACTCCAAGTCTTTATTGAGGTCACATTAAACTGTATCATACTTGAGTAAACAATTACATCTTATGGGTGTTTTTTACTGGCTAACCGCTGGTAAATATATATTTTTAATTGTCATACAAATGAATGTGATTAATATATTTTTTATGAGGTGTAGCAGCAACACAATGATTTGCACACTACGCTGTGAATGCGACCACATGGCCATGTCTAACATCAATGGGGAGTGATACTGGTAGGAACCTCCTGGTTAAACCAGCCCACAGGGGATTATTGTGTCCGTCCTTCGTGCAGGGAGGGGCTGGGTGGGGAGGGTGGGAAGGGTGGGGGGTGGGAGGGGTGGGGCTGGGTGGGGAGGGGCTGGTCACCCCGTGGTGCCCTTATAAAACTCAACGTTTAACCCACTCACGCCGGCTTGTGCCCGCCCTCACAGTCGGGCATATTTGCGGAATACACCACGCCGCCGTTCACCCTGGCCATTGACCGAGCAACCCAACGTTCCTACCAGCTCCCTCCGCAGGAATGTGTTATCTGAACCAGGTTCTGGCCTCCACCCCCACTCCTTGACCCCAAGCTGAACCAAACAGCTTTGTGACCTGCGGTCAAACATCCACCATGACCGAGAGGATTGGGTAGGCGGTCATCAAGCAGTGGATGAAAAATGGGCAGTAACATTATTCTGATATCTATTTTTTAACCATGAGCTACACATCAAACATTATTAGTGTTGTGTTTTATAGATAGGTCAGATAAACAACCTCAAATATATAACAATTCATAAGGACCCATAAGAAGTCGGGGTAACACTGTGATGTCATGGTATAAACATCGTTCTTTCATGTGTTCATTTTTAATTAATATATTTTGAAAGCACTTAAGTGTTTTTTTATGGTTGGGAGTGTGAACATGTTTGATAAAAATTGCTTTCAATTACAACCGGTTTGTTGGGTGTACGCCTGTGGTTTATTTGTATTTTTTTTGTCAGTTTATCCCAGAGTCTGCACGATACCTGGTGTCTGCTGCAAAACCGGACAAGGCCCTTATGACTCTTGCAAAGATCGCAAAGATGAACAAGACCACTCTACCCCAGGGCACATTGGTGGAACCTCCAGCAGTAAGCTACAATTTAAATTTAATTACCTCCTTGCATTTTGAAAACTATCTGCCTAATCTGCCCTTTCATTACATTTTTATTCTACCAGTTGAGTGAATCGTTTTTTTCAAAGTCATTATCATGCCACAAAATGTCTCTTCTTGAAAATTCCACAATATGGTGATCATATTCACGTGCAAAAATGGATGGTTGATTGTGTAGACATGCAGCAAGCAAGGGCAGAGCATTGTGATGGTAGCGTGTGAGTGTGATAATAGTTGTATGAGTTGATACAAGATTACTCTTTTCCATGGCGGGGTAATATACGGTGACCTAGAAGGTGACATCATGGGGACTGGAGCACCACACCCAAAGAAGCTGACATTCATCACGATTTGTGGAGAGGTGATGTTTCGTCTGGTGAACACATTGGATAGAAGAAGACAATAATAATGACTGACTTCTCTCTTTTTTTGTTGTCACTCCAGTGTCGTTTTGCCAAGGGCTGTTTGAGCTCAAATGCCTGACAAAACGTGAGACTGTTCATTTTCAAATACATATCATCTCCACAATAGGACGGGTCCAAAGAAGTGAAGTTGCGTTATTATTAGTGTCAGTTCTATCGTGATCCATGCCATGTATGCACTCTCAGGGCAGCAAGATGTCTTACTGATTATTGAGCAGAGGTCGCAACCGGGTACCCGATACCCGTACCTTACCCGATACCCGGCTACCCGTACCCAGCCGGGTACGGGTACGGGTAGACCGTGAGTCACTGGTGAGTAACTGTTTGTCACTCATTTCCCAACGTCTTGTCTCTTCTCACAATTCAAGTTCCTAGAATCAACCCACCCGCGCCTGCAACATGGCTTCATCCCAGAGGTCGCAATCAGGTACCCTGCCCATACCCGGCCGGGTACGGGTAGGGTACTGGTACGGCCGGGTACCGGTACCTGTTTGCGACCCTGGTGCGGCTGGGTACGGGTACGGGTAAGGAATCAAAACCCGTTTGCGACCTCTGTTATTGAGTGTATCCATTTTTTTTTATTCTAGAAAACCATTCTGACACGTTGACCTTATCATCTTTTCATCCATTACTTGTTCTCTTCTGCTCATAGTATGATCTACTTCTGCGCTGGTAATATTATTATTTATTACAAGCAGAGAGTAACAGGCTTTCAGCTGCCCAGAATATGGAAAGTTCACATCAATCACTACTGATGTAAAAACACTGGGGTATGAACCTCGTCACTTTCACCTCAAAGACAAACCAGTCAAAGGTTATCAATAATACCACGGTTCCTGCAGTCACATTTACTAAAGTTAATCTTATCTGTAGCGAGTCAATCTGCTCAGCATGAGCATTTCATGTTACTTGTCATGGAAAGGCAACATTCCAAATTGGCCAATGAAGAGTAAATACTGCTGGTTTACCAGATGTTATGTTGGGATGCTACGTGATAAACAGCTATCTTCGTTTTGATGATGACAAAGTTGTTATCTATCATTGAGAATGGAATACATTTAATCATCCACGGCTGACATGAGTGGTGAATTATATCTGAACCGGTCCTACACTGGATTATGGACAAATAACTCCCATTGCTCCCCTGTCATGGGGAGGCCTTCATCCAGCAGTGCATTGACAAAAGGCTTTAAGGTATCATTATTACTGTACAGAGTAGAGACGTGGACACTGACAACAACAGCAACAAAAAGGCTCGAAGCTTTCGAGATGTGGCTGTATCGAAGAATGCTGAAAATCCCATGGACAGCCAAAACCACCAATACACAAGTTCTGCAAGATATGGGCACTGACAGGCAACTGCTGAAGACCATCATTAGCAGGAAGTGTTACTACCTAGGCCACATTGCCCGAAACGACCACAAATACCAGCTATTAAAGCAAATCCTGGAAGGAAAAATCGAAGGGAAAAAACGACCAGGACGGACAAAAACGACATGGATCAGTAACATCAAAACATGGCTACAATTAACAACAGCAGCACAAACTCTACACGCCGTGCTAGACCGGGACCAATATCATCGTGAAGTCGCACACGCCGTTAGGCAGCACTAAAGAAGAAGAAGATTACTGTTGAATAATTGTGTTTAAATTGTCGTATTCTTTTTGAATAAACCCAAGAATTACATTAAAATGTTTTCCTCTAAGGGGTATCACCCTGTGCACGTTATAGAAAAGTACCAACTGAACTTGCCCGCTTTAATAAATAAGTAAACAGTTTTTTGCTTGCGTGAAATTCCAAGTGTCCCGCTGATGGTGAGGCTAAAAAGATGTAACCGTGTTTTCATTGTGTCTGACTTTTCACACAGGAGAGAAGGGGGAACATATGGGACTTGCTTGATAGGCAGTACTTGAGGACTACACTGCAAACGTGGCCAATATGGTACAAGCTTTTCATCTCCAACAAATGTTGCCCTTCATGATCAAATGACATTTTGCAAAAAGCATTCCAACCCTGAATTTTAGCGCACGTTAAACACGGCGGCTCGTAATACACGACGGTCCATAACATACGTGTTTTTTTGTTTGCCCAGGTTTGGAACCACGCTGACTTACTACGGTCTGATCCTCGTGAGCTCCGAGCTGCTGGAGAGGAACCAGATGTGCGGGGATGACAGTGGAACGGCGATCGAGGACCATATCGCTTTCTCTGAGCAGGAGTCGCCGTGCTTCTGCAAGCAGTTTAAATCCGAGGACTACAAGACACTACTCCTGAGCAGCTTCGGCGAGTTCCTGGGTATGAGATGTAATGTACTCCAGCATTCTCTCGTTTTTTGCGAGGGATACGTTCTAGAGATGCCTGCGCAGCACGACTCACGACCCTCCTCTTGATACCAAGATCCAGGATGGTCATGTCTATGCGCAGATTCTCGGTGGCAGCCCCAACAGTCTGGAACGATATCCCTCTGCACATTCGCAGCATCACCTCAATCGCCTCCTTCAAGAGACACTTAAAAACTCACCTCTACAATCATGCTTTTGAGCGACTCTGAGCTTGGCTCCGTGCCTCTGAGTTGCGGCCACTACGTCTGCAAATTTGCGCGAGTTACAAATTTAACTATTATTATTATTAATAGCAAATTTCGCGGATAATGATATTGGCTTACGAAAACCTTTTTTATGATTTATCTTAAATAAATACATAAATAAGCTATTAAATACATTAAAATGATCATAATAACATCACTTTATCTGTCATCACATTATCTCTCATCACTTTATCTCATTTTCTCGCATCACATTCTCATAATTTTATCTCATCACTTTCTCTATCTCTCGATGCAGTCGTATAGAGCTCCAGATGCGATTCACGGATAGCCAAAATCGTGGGTAGCAAGTTCGTGAATAACGAAGGAATGCTGTATGGTATATTTTGTGTCAAAGTCAACGGAGATTTCCTGCTCATAATCATACGCCAGTGGTGGAAATTCCTCATTCCCATGGCGAGGGTGAGCATGCATAGGAGAACCACTATTGACTGCCCCACAAAGTGGTCTTTCATTTTTGACCCCGAAAGGATAATAGGCCGATTCAACCCCCAACCATGATTTGAAATCGCAACCTCCCGATTTAGAGCCACTGGGCCACCTGGTTGGATTGCCAGTTGCATTTGTGCTTTTAACGTCAAGGTACAGGACAAGGACCATTCCATTTTGGGTCCCCGTACAGTAACGCCAAATCACGTGGAATGTGCCCGATCCGATCATATCTCAGAAGCTAAGCGGGTTTGAGCCTGGTTAGTGCTTGGGTGGGTGACCATGATGCCTAAAAAGAAATAGGTGGAGTAGAGTTCTTGGGCAGTAGAGGACAGTGCAGCACAGTCGAGTGGTGTTCTCTACTCTCGCTACCGCTCTTACAAACACGCACTCATCAGTGTGGTGAAGTATGGTCATATAACCCTCACGGTCTACAGAGAATGGGGAGTCCCTCATCCAGTAGTAGATTGCCAAAATGAGCTGCACACGTACACAAGTACACGTACAATAATACAGGTCGTCTGGAAGTAATGCAAACATTTTAACACGTAGGCTTTCGCGACCAATGTTATTCATAATCAACGATTTTTGGGTTTAGATCGCGTTTATTTATAAATGTGTCGTAACCCTCCACCACCCTGACACGGCCAATCAGTAAAAAATGTGTCACGTTGACAAAGACAAATAGTTCACTGCTTTAGCCCACCGGTGTGTTGAAGCAACAACATTCACAATTTGAGTACGACGTTTCGCTGGTAATTACAACCAGCATCATCGGGCAATTCGCCAGAATGGTGAGGCTCTCCTGTGTCTCCCGTTCTTATATAGAGCAGCAGCAGGATGACGTCATCAATAACTCATTAACTCATCAGGTGCAAAGATTCAAGGGGGGAGTGATTGTAATTATATACTAGATTAGTAATCAGGCTATTGTTACGATGCGAGTTGTAGATTAGTAATCATTTGGAATGTGTTTTATTGTGATTATGCTACATTAGTAATCTGTTAGTGGTTGTTTCCCTTATAAGTAATTGTAATGTATCTTATTTAATAATACGCTTCCAGGCCGCACTAAGCCTGTAGCTGTCTGAGCGATTAAAGTTATTTCTGTTTCTCTCAATTTCAATCGATTCTCTAATTAGTCTTTGCCAGTAGTAACTAGTTTTACACAACACTTCCACGTTGTCAAAATCAATTGAGTGTCCCTGTTGGCATGCATGTTCTGCTACTGCCGACAGTTGTGTTTGTGATAGTTTAATATTTCTCTGGTGTTCTTTAAGTCTTACACTAACGTTACGCCCTGTCTGTCCAATATAGCATCTGCCACATACACAATTAATCCGATATACACCTTCTGTTGATAATTTAGGTAATTCGTCTTTAGTGCACGTTACTAGTTGTTGAATTTTGTGTACTGTACCAAATCTTACTGTAATGTTTTGCTTTTGCAAAACACGGGCTAATTTATCAGTTACTCCTGAGATAAATGGTATTTTTATTGTTTTAATAATCTGATCGCTTTCAGCAGTGTTGCTTTGCGATCGTGATTTGGCTTTTAGTGCTCTGTTAATTTGAGCATTATTGTAGCCATTCTGTCTTAGTGCTTCTTTAACATGTTTAATCTCTCTCACTAGACTTTCACCATCTGACACTGTTTTAGCCCGATGTATGAGCGTCTTGATAAGAGAGGATTTCTGAGCAGATTCGCATCATCACCCAGCTCAGAAATCCTCTCTTATCAAGACGCTCATACATCGGGCTAAAACAGTGTCAGATGGTGAAAGTCTAGTGAGAGAGATTAAACATGTTAAAGAAGCACTAAGACAGAATGGCTACAATAATGCTCAAATTAACAGAGCACTAAAAGCCAAATCACGATCGCAAAGCAACACTGCTGAAAGCGATCAGATTATTAAAACAATAAAAATACCATTTATCTCAGGAGTAACTGATAAATTAGCCCGTGTTTTGCAAAAGCAAAACATTACAGTAAGATTTGGTACAGTACACAAAATTCAACAACTAGTAACGTGCACTAAAGACGAATTACCTAAATTATCAACAGAAGGTGTATATCGGATTAATTGTGTATGTGGCAGATGCTATATTGGACAGACAGGGCGTAACGTTAGTGTAAGACTTAAGAACACCAGAGAAATATTAAACTATCACAAACACAACTGTCGGCAGTAGCAGAACATGCATGCCAACAGGGACACTCAATTGATTTTGACAACGTGGAAGTGTTGTGTAAAACTAGTTACTACTGGCAAAGACTAATTAGAGAATCGATTGAAATTGAGAGAAACAGAAATAACTTTAATCGCTCAGACAGCTACAGGCTTAGTGCGGCCTGGAAGCGTATTATTAAATAAGATACATTACAATTACTTATAAGGGAAACAACCACTAACAGATTACTAATGTAGCATAATCACAATGAAACACATTCCAAATGATTACTAATCTACAACTCGCATCGTAACAATAGTCCTGATTACTAATCTAGTATATAATTACAATCACTCCCCCCTTGAATCTTTGCACCTGATGAGTTAATGAGTTATTGATGACGTCATCCTGCTGCTGCTCTATATAAGAACGGGAGACACAGGAGAGCCTCACCATTCTGGCGAATTGCCCGATGATGCTGGTTGTAATTACCAGCGAAACGTCGTACTCAAATTGTGAATGTTGTTGCTTCAACACACCGGTGGGCTAAAGCAGTGAACTATTTGTCTTTGTCAACGTGACACATTTTTTACTGATTGGCCGTGTCGGGTGGTGGAGGGTTACGACACATTTATAAATAAACGCGATCTAAACCCAAAAATCGTTGATTATGAATAATGCAAACATGTTCGTTCACCCGGTTAACGCTAATTGCTCATCATTGGTATTTTGTGTGTAGCCAAACAAATTTTAGCTAAAGAGACATTGAAGAAGGTTAGGCTGCCTATCCGTGCCATCGCCCTCTTCACATTAATATATTCTACTGCTGCACACGAAACACAAGTTGAGTCGAGGTTGTATTACTGCCGTCACATCTACAGCAGAGTTCTGAGTTCCAACCAGACTGCTCAATATAAACCAACATATACAATTTTGGTTGATGAATGATCTTGCACTTACTGATTCACGTCAATCAGTCATCATTGACGTTCATTCGGTTCCTCATTAATCTCTTACTGCTGCTACCACAATCGTTGTTCCCATGAATGATGCCTCTGCACATACCAATGATTCATTTTACCGGATTGTTTTCTCTTATCCGTATTGTGAACTACCATTTTGTTTGAAGCAACATGTCTCTTCTTTCACCACACTGTTCTACTTTGGGTTTTCGTCCAATTTTTTTACTCCCAAGTTTCTGTTACCCCCCTTACCCAACTCAAAAAACATGTTCGTACTTATATTCTGTGCTATTAATTAGTGCTCTTGATTAATGATTGCTCTGCATTTACGTATTTTGGCCTGCCTTCAGCAACTCAATGACAACAACCAGTAGCATATAACTTGCTCAGAGGCATGACAACCTGTTTTTTTATCATGTCCCAATCCAATATTTGGAAATCTAGCAACCCTCACCGTCTAATTACAAAAGAGTAGAGCTGGGATATGGAATTGTTTTAAATAATCGATTACTCTACTGATTATAATCGGTGTGCAATGAACGGGGGGGGGGGCGGGTGATGAGCCCAGCTTGGTGACGTCATTGGCATCTTCAGCCGTGTCGTGCTGGACGTGGCTTGTCGGGGTTTCCTGCCTTCAGGAGGCAGGGGGTGTCTACGGCGCCGCCATCTTCAAAGGAGCCCGAGTAATCGACCAGAATGGATTAGTCGATTTTAATTTTTAGTTCCTTTATCACCTTACTTGAATAAATGTCCCAGCTCTAAAAACATTATTAATAAATAAAGGTACATTTATTTTTGTTAAGTGTAAAATCTGAAGACAAACTCCCTTTTAACACAAACAAAGAATGTCATAATGACAATTAAAACTATTTGCCGAGTAGCATTTTTAGCGATGCAGAACAAGAGCACGGAGTGTTCCAATATTAAAATAAATTCCGACCTGATGTTTTTTTTACATGCGAGCACGTCAAGAATGAATCTACACTGACAACAAACAAGGGTCTCCTGAGTGGGTTTCATTTATTCTAGCACCAGAACGTGTCCAATTTTAGCCAATTTCGTGGTTAAATTCGCATGTGCCCTTAATCCATTTAAGGACTGCAGAGGTGAGGGTTGCAAATTTATTTGTCTAAAATGTACCAAATGTAATTGTGTTTTTGGGGATTATTGGAAACTACATTATTACATTGATTCAGGGCGTACTCTTCATGGCCTTAATCTCAAAACGTGTTAACACCTCACATGAGACCCATCGGGAGCTTATGACAGCTGGCATGAATCATGGGGAGGGGTTGGTGAGGGAGTGATTGTGAGAACCTAATCAAGAAAGCTTGCACAGTGGGGCTTAGAATAAATACGAGCAAAATACAAATCATGCACTCCAACTTTTCTTAACGACTGAAGGTATCTTTCAGAGGGACACAACTAGAACACAGAAATTGTTTACCTGGGGTAATCATTGAAGGCGACTCAAGGATAAACAAATTTAAATCGAGCCACACGACAGCAGGATGGAGTGATTTTGGAAAAAACGGAACTTAATCATAAATAGCATTCCAAAGAACACAGGATGAGATGTTACTATCCTTTGTGCAAGCACTTCCAAGAGTTCATGAACAGTGAGCCTGGTGAAATTTGGGGAGCGCATCGTCAGTAGTGACCCTTTGGTTCCTAGGGTGTTTCGGCCTTTCATACTATACACCCTCCCCAAAGGCGGCCAGCGACAGGGTGATCAATCCTACGCTTGCGTCCCATTCCCAATTGGTCATAGGAGTTGCCTTGTTGTTGGTAGCCAACATCCCATGGGACTATGCATGGCAGGGGCGTCCTCCTCCCTGAGTCAAGCATTGTTGACTGCATACCTCCTGGCCCTCTCACTTTGGGGCCCAGCTGGGGTCTTTCCTCTTCATCCAGAGCCACTGACTGCTGCCTTCTGCCGCCTCCGATACAGCTTTGATTGCCGAACGCTGGCTCTGGCCCTTAATTCCCAGGTCTCTAAGCAGTCTGGTTGTAGATGAAACGTGCCTTGAAGGAAAGTGTTTAAACGGTGCAGATTACCTGATATGAGATGCGTCAAGAAGCTGGTCTTTGACAAGGACAATAGAGCAAATGGTGAAAAGTGTACAAAGACGAATGGAGAGATAAATTATTGAAATTATATAGAAACAAAGTAAATAGCGCGGATTATAAAATAAACACAGATGACGCATCATATTGACTGTCAAGAAATGTAAGTGGGCTCTGTGTATGCTTATGGTGAACTTCTTTCTTACCGTACATAGCCAACTGTGCTAAGTGGAGGTGCAGGGGAAGGACAACAAACTAAACACAAGAAGGGGGATGACGGCAGTTGGGCAAGGCTAACGACGGAGTGGCAGCCAAAGGAGGGAACGCACTTGAGAGCACGTCCGCCATGGAGATGGAGGGGACGATAGCATACTCTTAGTTTTTTCGGTAAAGTCACGTAGGTAAAAAAATGAAATAAAAATTAATCCCTGCCTCACTTGATACAGCAAATCTGGCTGTGACGGTCCCACCTGATGACGGAGGCTTGTGTTGCCTCCCAAACGTCGTGATTTTTATTATTTTATTTTTATAAATTTTTATTTCATTTTTTACCTACGTGACTTTACCGAAAAAACTAAGAGTATGAATCCTTGCAGTCACGAAAGCTTCAAATCTGGGACGATAGCAGCTCATGTGCAGATGCTAAGATGGATTGTGTTGTCGCAGGACAATGAGAGATGGTGGCGGATTGGGAAGGTCTTCAGCCAGTCTTGTATGATGATGCATGATGGTGATAGCACTAATCAGAGGGCTTGTCTTTCAGCGGGTCGTTACTTAATACGAGCCACACCTAACGCCGATTAAAGGTTACGTATGTTACGTGTGACTTTGACGAGGTGTCTATGAAAGTCACTTTCTGTATCTCACGGCTGTCTTAAGAGTATATGTAAGACAACAGCTTCTTTTATACAAAAAAAGTTACACTCGCAGGCAGTCGTAGCAAGGCGTGTTTCTTATGGCGTTTATAGCGTGCATGCATTTATAACACATAACAACGCCCTGTTCTTCATTATGATACTGCATCGTCAGGGCCGTGGTATGCATGAATGTGAGGTGTGTGCATCTGCGTTACCATGCATTTGTTATTGGTGACTGAGCATGGTTGAGAATTTGCCTCCGTCACCCTGGCCTCTTGAGCCATGGCACCTTCTGGGTCAGTTTTGTGACCTGTCCACAAGCTGGAATGATTCCACGCAGCCACAAAAGTGCACCAAGCCTGGCATAGGCACCACCCCTTTGTGGCAAATTATGGCAGCTGGTGCCATCATTTATCACAGATCCATATTTATAGTGTTTATGTCATTAATGTAAGTTAAGAACAATGATTTAAGAGTTGTATGGTTTATGTTGTGATATGTACTTGGGTGGCCCTTATGTCAGTCCACTACTGGATGAAGAACTCCCCACATTGTACAGGTCATGGAGTTAATTGATTGTACTTTACCATGTTGGTCAGTATGGGTTTGGTGAATTGAGTGCAAAATATAATTCAAGATAAGATGAAAAGTGCACAAAGAAGTGTGGAGAGAAACATTCTAGGAATTGCACGGAGAAGTGGGATGTCTACCGCCGAGATGGAGAGATGAGATCCGCACACATGCAGGAATGAGATGGATTGTGGCATCAGAGAACAGCTGTGGATAGCATCAGCTTTGAGAGATCCTTCATCCAGCAGTGGATAGATTGGGGCTGATGCTAGTGCTTGTGAACTAAGGAATACATTTTAATTAGTTACTCATAAAATTCTTATGTGCCTATTTACATGACTTACTATGCATCTTATGTGCGTTTATGGTATTTATATAAATATATAGTATCGTTTTGCTTCGGGCATGATATAAATGATTGTTTCTTTTTTGTAAAACGATCCACCTGCTTCCAAGCCAGACTTGTCTTCAAGATTTGCTTTGGGATATTTTTTGTTTGTTTGAAGATGATAAAAGTTGGCAAACTTGTGAATGTATAGATTAATGTTGCTGCAACATTATCAACTTTCACTTGGAATCATAAATGTACGTAAATGTTGGGCTGAATTAAATACTACAGCAGCGATCAACTTTGATATGGGGGAGGGACCACATCGCAGATTCTGTAATCCACGGAGGTTAATCTCAAGATATCCGCGAAATTATTTTCCCACTAGAGCCGTGTGCGGCTCATTCCTCGGAGTCCCGCGCGTCTTGTAGTCCCCTAAAAGCGAGTGGTTTGCTACAAGGGAAGCACGGCGCAGTGACGAGAGACACGTGTGTCTCTGTGTGTCTCTCTGCTTGTGTCTCTCTCCCATGTGCGTCTCTTTTTCTGTGTGTCTCTCTCTCTCTGTGTATGTGTCTCTCTCTGTCTGTCTCTCTCCGAGCTTGCATTCATTCACACGATTGCTTGTGTTGCAATCGAAATTTTGTATTCTATTATTCACTCATTCATTGGCCGATAATACCTCAATATATAGAGGACCACAGAGCTTGCAGGGGGGGGGGGGTGGGATTTGATGCCTGCTCACTGACTGACTGCTTGTCTGTGGTTCCTCGCGCCTCTGAAGTCGTTCTGTCTCTTTGACAGTGAGCGAATACTATGCAGCGCTTTACAAATTAAAAAATACTTTTGGACTTAAGATTTATCCATCAAATTATGCGCATATCAATCAAGCATTTACGATTCAAAACAATGATATGCAAGTGTAATGTAGCTCTCAGAGACACCGTCTTGTTCAGTTATGTATATATTTATACTGGTAGGAACCTCCTGGTTACACCAGCCCACAGGGGGTTATTGTGTCCGTCCGTCGTGCAGGGAGGGGCTGGGTGGGGAGGGATGGGCTGGGTGGGGAGGGGAGGGTGGGGAGGGGCTGGGTGGGGAGGGTGGGGCTGGGTGGGGAGGGTAGGGAGGGGCTGGGCGGGGAGGGTGGGGCTGGGTGGGTGGGAGGGCTGGGGCTGGGTGGGGAGGGGAGGGCTGATCACCCCATGGTACCCTTATAAAACTCAACGTTTAACCTACTCACGCCAGCTTGTGCCCGCCCTAACAGTCGGGCACATTTGCGGAATACACCACGCCGCCGTTGCCCTGGCCATTGACCGAGCAACCTAACGTTCCTACCAGCTCCCTCCGCAGGAATGTGTTGAATAAAGTCTGCCGACTCACTGAAAATTTTAACGGGTAACCGCGAGTTGACTAAAGACCGCTGGGTAATTTCTGTGACTCTACGCGACGCTCCCTATGGAGTTGGCTGACAACATAGGAGTGGATGCATAGCAGTCATGGAGACCAGACTATAAGGTGCCCGATCCAACATGATGAAGACGACCCACTCCAAGACGACGACGGTTTCTTGATCCCTCCACTGCTGCAGCCCAGAGCCCTGCTCCATGCCGGCTTTTATCACACTCCCGGACCCGGTCACGCCTCTTTTCTCGAACTCTCTCTCTCTCTCACCTCGTCTGGGCCTCTCTGTCACTGTCTCAATTGTTATTTACGACCACTTCGGTCACGTGCTATTCTTACGGTGCTCGTCGCGTCAATTATTAACCACGGCCACCAGGCACCGGTACTGTCCTTACACAAGTATTACCTTGAGGAAAATAATTCAAAAGAGGCAGACCAAGCAGGGCAGAACAAGAGAAACAATCACTGCAAACTGGTCGGTACAAATGAGACAAAATAATGTATTCTTACAACAAAATCGTGCTCCTGAATCGTGGCAATTTATCTTGCGTTTGATTATTTACAGGGGGAGTAATTAAGAGGTGTGTACTTGGAATTACATTGAGAAACAGAAATATAAATGCACCATGTATTAGAAGACAGACAAGTGATAGATATAGATTATATCGATTGTTAATAAATATATGTGGGCTTGGGCAGAATACTTCACCGTAAGGGTTAATTGTCGGTGGCCGAGACTCATGGTGGAGTGGCAGCTAAAGGAGGGAAAACGCCAGAGAGTACGACCACTGCAGAGATGAAGCGATAAAATTGGCTCGTGAAGGAGCTAGATGGACGGTTCCATGACGACTCCTTGAGGGATAACGACAGTTTGAGGAGATCTTCATCAGAAGTCGATGGATCATGTTTGATCATGATTGTTTGTCTTTCTGCAGCGATCCCATTCACGACACTGACCATCGACACTCTGGGCCGACGGAGGAGCATGGCCCTCTCGATGGCCCTGTGTGGACTCTTATACTACCTCCTCAACATCTGCACCACGCGGTGATGCTTCCTCCTCCTCATTATTGAGACTTCTGGACAGTGTCAAGTGTGGCTTGATAGTGACGCAGATACATTTGTAACATTTCAATATACTTGAACTTCATTTGAAGCTGAAAATATCTGGTACTTGCCCCTGGCAGCAGAGCCAGACAATTACTCTCGCAGAGCTTACACGGATTTTTAAATTCACTCAAAACTACAGAACCTACTGGCACGAGCGAAACAGCCGCGTGACAACCTCACGTGGCCACCCCACATGAGCACTTGTGGCTTGTGCCATGTGAAGATTTTGGTTTTTGGCTTGAAGAATCGGGAAGTTTTTTGCTGATGGTGAATGCGTTGCTAGTAACAATTACTGGCAACGATTACCCTAAAATTGCCCACGGCCATATATTGCCCTCACCTGTTCCCCAGCAGGTGCCTGGCGCTGCCACATCAGCACGTTAGTGAATGTGTGGAAAATAAAACAATGCCGAAGTTGTAATTCTCAGCTCGCCTTTCATCTCTTTGGATACTCCTGTGGCTTAATAATAGGCTCTGCTTGCTGTTCGTGACTGGTAAAAGGTTTGTTTGTGTATTTTGTATCTTAATTAATTTACCTCAAGGGGCTCATTATTGTGTGTGTGTGCATGGATAAAAGGTGAATATCTGTACGCTTGGTACTACCCCTTCTTTAACTGCTGTCACTATCGGACGTAATAATTAGCTTGTTTAATCGCATATACAACTGCATGTATAGTACATAAAGGGTTGTATTGATGCAGTGTTTGTGCTGCTCATGGAATTTGCTGCTGCTGCCCCTCACCTTAACCACATGCATTCTTAAAACCAAAAAGCAAATAGCTTTTCAAAGGTATTATTTAGGAGATGCACGTTGTGTGCTTCTAGCCTGCAACTTAGTGAAAATAGACCTTACATTTAGAGTTTGAGGTGCTCTTGCAACCTTACTGCAACATCACTTGCTGCGTTACAAATTCTAATCACTTGCTGCGTTACAAATTCTAATCGATATATTTTCATGAATGAAGCTTCGGCTGCTATGTTTTCCTCGTACACACTGCTTTATTATGTAACAATTAGATGATTACTTGAAATACGTTAATACTGTATAAGCCCCTTTCTGTAATGTTTAAAATATTTAATTTTACAGTGCTCTGTGTGCTTACGATGATCAAAGTAGAAAAGCAGAGTTTGCATTTTCTCTTTATGTTTAATTGCAGGATGGGACTTACGGTATTGCTCTTCTTTCTTCGTGCTGTGGCCTCTACCAACTTCAACATCATCTACATCTACACAGTCGAGGTCAGATTATCATGGTCTTTAGCTCTCATTTTCCCCAACACTGTCCATCTGTAAGTCAGCCACAGCATTTACATGAGAAGGTTTTTTGTTTTACGATTATTGTAACTTATCCCGAGCCCCGATAAAAAGCGCTGATCACCTGATGGAAAGGGGAAAATAAATGTTGTGAACAGCAGCCCGAGTTCAATGCAATAGGGGCTAATGAAGGGACAAAATTGGGCTCACTGCCTCATACATGAGGAAGTTTTATCGTCGAAGGTCGATTGAGAGCTCGTTCTGATGGAAAGAAACCAGGGGACATGGTATCTGATTTAACAAAGCATTTTTTATTGTGTATGATGCCCTGCTATTTTTTGCTCATACCACTGCTCACGGAAGAGCCTCCACGAAAGGGAACACTGTAGAGCCCCTCTAGAGCAGTACTTCACAACCGGAATAACAGAAAAGGAAAGAACCACAAGCCCCCATGCCCCACCTGACACAGAGACACACAGATCCGAATACACTGAAGTAATTGGGAAATTCTTGTCACAGATTTGGTGCCACTTGATTTCCTAGGTCTCAATGACATAAGTCTAGTGACATAGAATGGGTCACTACGGCACGTAGCGCTGGTTACTGGTAGAGAGCGGGATCGTGGGTGTAGTAGCCTGGTCTACCAGCAGGGCAGGCGAAGTGTGCCACTGGAGCGCGCAGCGCCGGTTGCTGGCAGTGAAGGGCATTTGAGGATACAGCGGCCGGTCTGCCAGTAGGGCACGTGACAGGCACGGATGTAGGGTAAAGGTGACAACGTGGGGCAGAGCCCAGAACCTTGTGGTAGGTTCCTGAAGGAGGTGTGGCCGAGGGCGGAGCCAGGCCACGCTGGGGAGGATAAAAGGTAGGCCCCGACGCTGGGTCGGGGCTTCTGCGGTTTGGAAATGGAGCCCACCGTCCACAAAGTCTTCGTCCTCCTCGTTGGTGTTGGGTCAGGCAGTGTGCCGGCTGTCCTGACCCGTATATAGTTATCCCCTATACTGTGGAAAGTGTCGAATAAACGTATATGCCTCCTACTATTAGTGTCTCTGAAGTGACTCACTATAGTACTATAATTTTTGCCCGTCCAAGGACGGGTGTGTATTGCAGTAAATCTGAAATATTCAATTGAAAAATTGTTCAGCTCATGATTATTAATGAGGGGAGGGGTGCGGCATGTGGAGTGACGTCACCCTCTCATGGTTATTGTGGATCCACCCACTCATGAATATTAATGAGGGGGGTGGGCCTCATGTGGAGTGACATCACGCGGGGGGGTGGGTGGGCCTCATGTGGAGTGATGTCACGTGCGGGACGGACAGACATTTTTGGGTGACAGTTAAATTTCGATTTAAAGCTTTCGTGACTGCAGGGATTCATCTTCTTGGTTCTTTCGGTAAAGTCACGTATACGTGACTTTACCGAAAGAACCAAGAAGATTTCTGGGTGATTATAGTAGGTAATAATCAAGGGGTTGTGAATTATCTCTCAGCTACAACGCATTCTCACCCAGCTATCCGGGGCACATAGTGATGTATTTAGCTTTGGTGTGCCGCCAAGATCCAGCATCCTAGAGAGTGCTGTGGAGTAAAAAAGTTAGAGGAACACTGCTCCAGAGAATATGTGGCTGCACACAGTACATGCCTGAAGTCAACCCAGACTGCTAGGACAAAGAGCCTTGTGGCATAATATACTGCATCTTGCGACCAACCCTCGGATCGGGGAAGGCGAGGATATACAAAAGGATATGATATATGTGATGCTTAATTTGTCATTCACTGGTGAATTGTGAGTGTCTCTGGTGAGTGTGAGTGGTTGTCAGATGAGTGGTGAGAGTTGGGTAAACCTCAGGGGAGTGATACGTGTTAAGGTTTGCCGAGTGTAGTTGTCGGGTAAGTGATGTGTGTATGTCGACTGTTGCAAATGGCGAGTTATAGTGATGTGTGTCAGGTAATTGGTGGGTGTAGGGTAAAGGTGTCCAAACCTGATTAACAAATCTTGCTAGATTGGCTGCTTGCTGCTATGGATAAAATGGTCCGATGCCTGCAACATGAAAGGCGCAGAGTTTTGTCTGTTTATTTAATAATTCATTTGCCACAATTAATCCTACTCAAGTGGCTAATAATGGCTGTGTACACATTGTATTTCGTTTATACAAACATACACAAGCAGCACCCCACTTTGACACCCCCCCACTGTAAATATATTAATCTCCTCTATTGGCAGCATGTTTAATAAGCTTCACTCTGATGATGAGACTCGGCAGGTCAAAGCCAGCTAAAGTTTGCTTGCCTAAACCAGGGGTCGGCAACCTACGGCTCCGGAGCCGCATGTGGCTCTTTACGGGCTGCTTCTTGACGATATGTACGTATGTACATAGATGCATTGCGGCTCTTGAAATACTGAATTTTGTACCGAATTGGAAAGAAATGGCTCTTCTTGTTATTTTGGTTGCCGACCCCTGGCCTAAACAGATCTTGCTGAATAATGTAGAAATGTTCAACCTCTTTCGCACCGTACGTAGCCAACCATGCTAATCGGTTGTCGAATAAAATAATAGTTTTTTACAACTATTAGTTTGGAAAGCCAATGGACCACTGGAGTCAAACTATATTTTGTGTATGTGGAGACACAGAACGGAGGTCTGCATTTATATATATACATTTATACTTCGAACTAAGAACACGGGAGTTGGTTGAGACGGACTTGATCTCCTCCCTGTTTGTTCAGCGGTCGTTGACTGTGCCCCGAATAGCCTGCGAGATTGACTACGGCAAATGTCGAAGTACTAAAGAGTCATCGCATACCCAAAGGGCAAGACTGGTGTCAAGTCGTGACTCGTGAGAGGGTGTGTGTCCTTTGACCACACCTTGTGAATGTACACTTGCGTAGAGGCTTACCTAAAGAAAAACAAATCCCGCGCTGAGTTTTTGGCTTTAATTGACGTGATCAGTTCAAATGCACCGAAGGGAATGTGACCATCCCCTACTTGTCATCAGGGTGTGGAGCAGTCGGTGCAATATTAATCTTAATGCAATTTCAAATAGAGATTTTTTAAACCAAACGGTTAGGTAATACTGTAGAGCAAGACAGATGTGTCGTGTCTATGAAGGATATTGAAGCGTGTGCACACATTTCTCCACGGCATCATCATCAGCCTTGTATCCACTTCCCCATGAAGGACCTCCCGCATCTTCGCCACTCCACCATGGTTCCACGATGCCAGAATCCATCTCTCGCATGTGGGCTAATTTCGTTACTCCATATCCACTGCGTTCATATATTCTCAGGCGCGGTCCCTCCTCCTGGCTGCCACTCTATCACCAGTCTCGATCACCGGCCATCAACCCTTCCCGCGTCCTGTCCTATCCAAGCCCACTTTTATAAATAGTCACGATGACCATCTATGATTTTGTACATACTCTTAGTTCTTTCGGTAAAGTCACGTAGGTAAAAAATGAATTAAAATTAATAAAAAAAATAAAAATCACGACGTTTCGGAGGCAACACAAGCTTCCGTCTTCAGGTGAAACTGTCACAGCAAAAAATCTGATACAGATTTTTTTCATGAATTTTAATTTCATTTTTTACCTACGTGACTTTACCGAAAGAACTAAGAGTATGAATCCTTGCAGTCACGAAAGCTTCAAATCTATGATTTTGTACATGTTCTCCGATCTACGTGTTCCTCTTTTATTCCCTCATCGCAATCCCCATCCATTCTTGTGTTTGTGTGCTTTACAGCTTAGTTTCATAGTTTCATTTCTCATTGTAATTATTCCATATTCCCATACCGTGTTTTAACAGAGGTATTATGCACCGAGTCAAAGGACTCCTCTTTTTGGCACATTGGTATGTTGCTTTTGAGTGTCAAATTACAAATGCACTCTTGCATGCTCATGTCACAATTTTATCTTGGTCTGCCATCAATAACAGCTCCGCTATATAAATAAATATTCTGATATCTATACTGGATGTTGTGTTTTACAACTGTATCCCTCAAACTGTTATTTTATTTTGTTAAGCGACGTTATCGGCCTACCTTTGCAGTCTTCTTTGATACGTTCTTGAATCTTTGCCTGTAGTTCATCTTCATTGGTTTTACAATGACGATGTCATAATAACATCTGAGATAATGCAATCTGGGGCATGTATTTTTGCAATCCAAAGTTTGGAAAATGTCTTATAAGGTTGTGGATATCCTTCGTGAGAGTGTACACCTTTGCTTGACTTCTGATTTGTATTTTGTTGATGTAATTTCACCTTCGCCAGTCCGTCTTTATAAATACTATTGTTCGTTTCCAGATAGTTTTCGTGAAGGCCTTGGATGATAGCATTAGCTTCCACTGAATGAAATACCTTTTCATATTCTACAATAGATTGCTACAATGGCCTTTGATGTGCATTAGTGTTTTAAAGAATGTGATTGGAAAACGAAGCAGTCACCTTTTCTACATCCAGATTACTCGCATGATTGGTTGGCCTCTAATGTGTCCAGTATATTCGTACGTACGTATGTTGCACTTATTTCTTACCGTACGTAGTCAACTGTGTAAATCGTAGGTGTGAATTCAGTTCTCTTTGATCTTCGTGAACTGTTTATTTCGGTGAGCTAAGAGGCTAATAGATCTGTAATTCTTCAATTCAGTTTTGTCTCCCTTTTTCAATCGATGAATAACTCATGCATCGTTGCATGCTTTTACGTATTTCATTTTTGCATGAGCATTTAGTAATAATTCTGCCAACTTTGATCCAGCAGCTGGTCCTACTTCTCTGATAATATCCACGATTATTCCATCTGATCTGGGAGCTATATTTTTACGTTGTAACGGACAGTGTTCTGACAGTATAGGACAGAAAAAAAAACCAAGTTATATGAAACCACAAAAAGCATGCTAAATAAAAATAGAGATATGTAAATGCCAAACAAAAGATAGAACAAAAATACTCTCCTGAGAAAAAAAAAAGCAAGAGGTGGCGGAGTGCTTAGCGTGATGAAATACGAACACGGTGACGTCACGTATATTCCTGTCCGTAGCACGCGTCAGTGCCGAGTGATCGTCAAACAGACACCTCCCGTGAGCGACGACACAGTATAGGGGGACCTTCCATCCAGCAGTAGATTGACTCAAAAGCACACAAACCAGAGCCCGCATCAGCGAGGGAAACCTGCAGAGCGACACATGATCAGTTATTGCCAGGGGACGTGTGCGTGTACAGCGAGAAAAGCCCTTAAGCGCATTCAGTTTGCCTCCCTTCATGACGTTGATTGACGTAAATGTTGTACATTCTTTTAGTAGACAGTCTACACACATCACGTGACTGTAAAAAGTATTAGAAATTCAAAAATAATCACAAAACTGTATATTTGATATGTGTCAAATAGTTTTTAATGTGGGTACCATGGACTCAACTTAGATCATCTTCATAGCTGAAGTAAAGCTGACTATTTGAACAAATACAAAATAATATTACAATAAAATTCTATACGTAAGGGAAAAATCAATTGAGAGGGAGTGATGGCGCATTGGTTAACACAGAACACTTTTAACCCAGTGACCAGAGTTTCATTCCGGACCAGGACCAACATCCACTGGTAAATGTTATCTGAACCGGTGCTTCCACACCCTCTTTTCCAACCTACAGTGACCAGAATGGTGAAGATGTCAAACAACCACCATGACCAAGAAGGCATGGGGGAAGGCTTTCAATCCAGCAGCGGTTGTAAAGTCTAAATTCAAATTACAGGCAAAAAATATATAAAACATTCTCGCACTTTTTTAAGGCCTCGTCACAGAAACGACCTCTCTCTTTCTGCCGATACGTGTTCTCTCTCTGTGTGTCTGTGTGATGTCTGTCTGCTTGTGTGTCTGTCTATAGTTTTCTGGTTAGATTTTTGTTGCTATTTCTTTTATACCTGATGATGATTGCTTGTGTTGCAATCGAAACGTCGTAGTATGCTATTATTTAATGTATTATTTTATCTTTATACGTGACTTAACCGAAAGAACCAAAGAATAATTCCTGCAGTCACGAAAGCTCCAAAATTGAGATTCTAGCACTGTTATATAGCATAACTATTCACAAGTTGTAAAAACACTTCTTTTTATCAAATCTAATTTTTTGTCACGGGAATGCCTGAGAATGTCTCCGCAGCTTCGTCAGTGGGGAAACCACAGACCAGATCTGTTTATATCGATAAGGTTCATGTCACAGAGTAATGTTGTCTACGAAGAAAACTGTGAGTTTATATATATATAGCTTCGTTTCTCATCCCTCGCCTCTCCCTGCTTCTCCCATCCCCTCCTGCCCTCTTGTGGGTCAAGGTTTACCCGACGAACATCCGCTCCCTCGGCCTTGGCTCGTGCAGCTCGACGGCGCGCATCGGGGCCATGATCGCACCGTTCGTGGCGCAGGTACGCAAGCGGAGTGGCGCTCCTTGCCCCACCCTTGTACACAGACAGCCCCAGGGCAGGGCTGGTTGCTCACGACTGGCGCTCTCGCTCGCTATAGCCGTGACTCAAGATCAGAGATTTTTCACGGTCACCTTTCATGTTTGATTATAGCAACGGTTAGGTGATGCACAAACGACAACTGAGCTTAATGCAAAATTTGTTGCCTTTTTTAGTTTTTACACTTTTGAATCGTTATTTTTGCACAGCTTGGGATTGTACATTGGCAGAGCCCAAGACAGTTTTTAGAGTCGCTCTCTGGGGTTTTATTGTTGGGTTGTTGCAGGCGTTGTTGTTGAACATGGCATCCCAAGCAACTCCCCAGCACGTAGAGTGAAATGTAAGACGTCACGCCAAACAACACGCACTGTAAATTTGTCCTGGAGTGTGTTCAATGCTAAAATCTTACTTTGGTGGGTACATAGATTAAGCAGCGGAAAATAATTAGTTTGACCACGACGCTAAATGTAAAAGCCATTTCGTACACATGAACACGTTCCTTTATGTTTTAACATCCTTTAAACAATAAAACCTGGTTAACTACACCTTGTGTGCTAGGTCAAAGTAAAACAGTATACAAAAGGCATCACTGGAACATACTCTGTGCCTTCACTCACATCATAATGTATTCGTTATCTTGCAGCTTTTACACCTGCTACCAGCAGAATCGGCAGCAACTCATGTGCCGTGATCACCACCATTAATCACAACATCTGAGATATTGAAAATAGGTGCAGTGGGTCCCCTAGGCAGTTCTGATCACGTCATTTGTATTAGGAAACAATTGCGAGTCCCGTGCCCTTATACCACATTTACATCACCACTAGAAAAGGGTGCTGGCAGGTTTCTCACGGCAACCCTACCAGGCCAACCCAAACATCAATGTGGGGCCTTGGGAGGCTCGCCTTTCGAAGAGAGAGCTGCATGCTTTGGGCTGCGCTCGGAACTGGTCACGTGTCAATGCAGAAATTGAATGCACAGCCCATGATCTCCAGGTTCATAGGTCACTTAGTCTGACTTCAGGTGCATTTTTACAAATAGTATGGCAGAAAGATTATTCAAATAATAGGGCCTAATGTAAAGCTTCATTAAACATTAGCTAATACACATTTTTATAAAGGTTGCTTCTCAAGCCTCATGTGGATAGTCGGGTTGCCAGCAGTCCCTGGTGTTCCCAGGATTATCCACATTTTGAGGTATCTGCCATCCTGAACATTCTCTAACTCTTCCTAGGATGTTAAAATAAATTTGCGTAAGCACACACCGCCCAAGACAACACATTTACATGTGGTCGTCCCCTTTTCTGGTATCGTGAGATGTTCTTTCCATGACATGTCCCAGTTTTTCTGTACCTCAGAGGTGGCAACCATAGAATACGGGGGTGGAGTGGACCAAGCGCACGAAGCCAAAAGGGGCAAAGTTTGGTGACGCACGGGCTTGTGCCGTGCTGCTAATATTAATAATAGTAACTTTATTTCACCAGGTGAGGCCCACTGAACTTTTTGCTCTTATAGTGGAACACAGCTGGGCTGCTCTTAGGCAACCAAGCCTAGCTGCCTGTGGCAATGGAAACAAAGCACTAGAAATCCTTGGCTTTTTAAAATATTACCGTGAGGTACTCTAACCGATGGGACAAAATGCTGGCAATGGAGGCAAAAGCTTATGGAAAGGTGACGCAATGAAATCTGGACACGTACATGTGATGTTTTGTCCGCGTCCACAGGTGATAAACCAGTGACGAGCTTGCTAGAGGTTTACCGTATCAACCCACCTGGCAGCCATGGGCTGCCATCACACTGATCATTTACTCAAACATTTGTATTCGTTTGTCGGAAATGGCTACGCACATGTACTTCTACGTGGTATATGCTCGTCATTTCGTTTATGTTAAACTGAATTGCGTGACGCAAAACCTTAACTATTTTTACCCTTTACATAATTAGTGCAGTCTTGGCGTGCTTGTACGAGGTGTTGCCTTGGACTGCCCTGAAATTAACCTTAACACAAATAACTGAATACAATGTTTGGAATGCTGTGACTTACTCTTTAAATTAAAAGTTAATGTCTTGTGACTATTTTGTTACCGATGAGAGTAATACCATTTTTTAAGGTAGTGCTGATAAAAAATGGCCACAATAATCAACATTTTAGATATTTTGAGTTCCGTCGATTCCTACATAAATAATATTGCACACAGTATGATGATGTGTAGCTTTTTAAATGGCAAAATTATTGTCAAGGCAAAACAACACTGAATATATACATATTTAATGGTGAAACAAATATTGAGAAATACACATGGGTTGAATAAAATGCTTCATTTTAAAATGGTAGCGGTGAATAGATAATCACAATTAGCGCTCTTGAGGTGCTTTCAGGCAGGACCGCGTGCCGTTTGGAATGATGTCCTAGGTTTCACTCCGTATATTGGGAGCTTCTTTATGAACTGAATTCCTTTTCTTGCACTGAATAATTTAGTTTCTCAAGATGCTTCCAGCATGTGGATCAAAACGTCGAACAACATGCGGTAGAACCAAGGAAGACACAATGGCGAGAACCTATACGATAGCTTGGCACGTAGTTCACGCTGATAGCCATGTAAAGAAATCAGTAGCACTAAGTGAGCCATGGATTAAATATTCACTAATGAGGTTTTGTGTCCTACAGGTGATCCTTGATATTTCTCTGCCCCTGGCTCTGTGTCTGTTCGGGAGCGTGTGCGTCATATGTTCTGTCTTGGCGTTCACCCTCCCGATTGAGACAATGGGTCGAGAAATGAAGGTACGTTCTCATTGTGAATGTTTTGTGTGTTGTTCATCATACGGGGAGCGGCATTGCAGTAGTTAGCGCACTGCACCTAGGAATCCAGCAACCTAAGAATTAGAATGGTTTAACATGTAGGCTTTCGCAACCAATATTATTCATAATCAACGTTTTTGGGTCTAATCGCGTTATTTATAAATTTGTCGTAACCCTCCACCATCCGACACGGCCAATCAGCAAAAAAGTGTCACGTTGACAAAAGAAAAATATATCACTACTTTAGCCCACCGGTGTGTTGAAGCGTGAAACCACGACATTTACAAGTACTCAAACTTTGTAAATGTCGTGGTTTCACGCTTCAACACACCGGTGGGCTAGAGCAGTGAACTATTTGTCTATTGTCAACGGGACACTTTTTTGCTGATTGGCCGTGTCGGGTGGTGGAGGGTTACGACACATGTATAAATAACGCGATCTAACCCAAAAACGTTGATTATGAATAAGAATTAGAAGAATTAGAATACTAAAAAAGTAATGTTTACTGACGTTGATTGTTAGAGAGTAGGAGAAAACTAAGTTTAAATTTACGAAAGAATACACGTGCGTTTTATCAAATATCTCTGAAGCATGTTAAAAGCTTAATGGTATATTGTGCGTGATGAAAAACAAGTGAGGAATGTATAAACTTCAACACAAATGTGAGTGAAATGTTTTGCTTGCAACAGTGCACTGTGTTTGTGCATCTTCATGGAGGCTTCTGTTTCAGTCACAGCAAACCAGCTTCGCTTAAACCGCACTTTCGTCGCGACCACTGCTGCTGGACTTCTCGCCACGGAGACATGCCGTGGACGCTGCTAAAGTCGGAATGGAAGACCTCGCACCCTCATGGTTGCAACGCAGACATTTAACACTAAAAGTGACGCGTATCCATGCGCGTCGGGTACAGTGGTATATGGTGCTCTGCACATTCGGCGGCGTTATATCCTCTCTCTAAAACGGAACGACGGAATTGGCGATGGTGCAGTATGGCTTGGACGTCTTGGGAACTGGATAAAAAATCATGATCTGCGGCTCGTGTTTGTGGACACGTAAATGCTGTTGCTGATAAGTTCAAGAAGAGTAGTACTGCCCTGTTCCTGGCAGGTTTAGCCTATGCTAACAGCCGTTGCGTATGGGCACACATGGGATATTAAATTTACGTTCGTGGAAGGTTTTTTTTATTGCACGCTTGGTCGCCAGCACTTGCCTTTAAACTATTAACCTGGCAATGATCCATGAGCATAGTTATGCTGTGTTTTCACAAAGCGAGTTGAGCCAGCCTGGTTTGTAATTGGGAATGTGGCCTTGGCCCAGATCACCACAACTGCCTTAAGGGCCATCCGTTTAGTACGTATGCATGGAGGGGGGTTAACCCAAATGTGTACGCTTGCGTATGGGGGGTCTACTGACAATGTACGTACGTATAGGAAACGGGGGGGAGAGGGGGGTGAAGCCTCGATAATAATTTGTCTACGTTGGCCTTAAGGTGAGTTAGATAGTCCAGCGGTGGATTATCTGTTTGCTTCGACACGTTAATATTATTAATCCTTGATCGTTTCTGCGTGGATTAAATATCGGGGGGTTCTATAGGATTCGGGGGAAGGGGGGTGTGTCAAGCGTACTTACGCAGGTGGGGGGAGGTGTAACAAGTATTCGTGCGTACAGGGAGGGAGGGTGGGGTCAAATTTTGACAGATTTTTGCGTACGTACTAAATGGATGGCCCTTTATGACGGTGCTGACTTGTCACCAAACCGTCTGCTTCACCAAATTGCATTACCAAGCCCCATTTGAAGTGTGACACGATTTTTTCCCAGGTCATCCTCAGAACAAGCTCCAATGCCACAGGATCAATGTAGAAACAGGATGTTTAACCAATGGTGTTCCTCATCGAGGACCCACGCTGCCACAGAGTTTGTTGCATGACAGTCACATGTCTATACTCTTTGGTTCTTTCAGTAAAGTCACGTAGGTAGAAAATAAAATAAATCACGACATTTCGGGCGCAACACAAACGGACGCTTGTGTTGCGCCCGAAATGTCGTGATTTATTTTATTTTCTACCTACGTGACTTTACCGAAAGAACCAAAGAGTATGGATTCCTTTAGTCGCGGAAGCTTAAAATCAATCACATTTCTATTTTAATCGTCAATGCCAGAATTTATGACAGTTAGAATGAAAACCAAAATGTCATCTTTTTTTTGTGTGTGTAGACATTGGTGACCGAATTCAGACCGACAGTTCAGGACACTTGAGAAATGGCTTTCATCTTGGATGGCTGAAACCTGGATGCAAACCCAGCTTCTCAGCAGTGCTGGCTGAACAATTTTGCCTCAGTCACCTGGCTACCTATAGGGCTTTAATTAACAAAAAAATGTTGCCCAATTTAAGTATACTTTAAAGCTTGTTCGTAAAGCAAATTTATTTTGTGATGACTGCTTCCCTCCTGCTGTGGAGAAACGGGATGGGGGGGGGCATGGTGTGGTGGAGATGTAACCCGTGGAGCCAGCCATCTCAAAACGCTTTGGCACGCAAGAGTTGTCGTTATGAGGACCCTGGGACTCTCCGATTATTTAAGTAATTGCTTTCTATCAATTATTGGTTCTATTACTCGACTAATGGGATAGCAAATCGGGAAAATGAAAGCCTCACCTTTGTTTGCATACTTGTCGTTGGACGAGTGGTGATGGGCGTGGCTTGAAGGGGGTTTCCTGCCTTCGGAATGCAGGATATCTGTGGGCGCAATTTTTAAGGGGGCCAGAGTAATTTATTACAAAGATAGTAATGGATTCAAATGTTTAGTTTAATTTACTTAATTGACTAATCATTGCAGCTCTAGTTACACGCATTGGAACAATTCATTACTTTTTTTCTGAGTTTTATTATTTAAAGTTGTTAATTCACTAAAGTAAATGTATTCATTATTTAAGATGAAACATATCCCCATAGTTATGCACTGAACAAATGGAATTTACATAAACAATTATTCTAATGCATGTATATGCACAATTGTTACTTAACAGTGGGTTATTGTACCCTTTCATGATGGTAAAATTTGGATGGTTCCTTTCCTCGTATGTATGTATGTTGAACTTTTGAATTTACGTAGCCAACCGAGCTAATCGGAGGTGCGGAGAGTGACAGCAGTACATTAATTGAAACATTTACACGATATTCTTTGGGTCTTTCGGTAAAAAAAAGAAAATAACAAAAACTACGACGTTTCGATCGCAACAAAAGCATTCGTCATCAGGAAGAGGGGGTTAGCTTCTAAAGGCAAACTGTTTGTAAAGGTTTGAAATGGGCGTAGCCCAAATGTAAGTAGCCAATGATAATGTAAGTGGTGGGCAGCAACCGCGACGGTGGTGGGTTTTCCACCAATCAAAGGGCTGCCAAGTAAAAATTTGCATGTTAACATCGCCACCTCAGGGCGCTGGCCGTGGAGGCCACTCAACGATCTTGCATCTTCCTGTGGACGACCGCTTGTGTTGCGATCGAAACGTCGTAGTTTGTTATTTTCTTTGAACCTATCTACGTGACTTTACCGAAAGACCCAAAAAATATGAATTCCTGCAGTCACGCAAGCTTTAAGTCAAGAATTGACATCATAATTATACTGGGCATTGGTGAGAGGATGACAATCGAGTATATATTTTTTTATAAAATACTTGTGTGGATGTCTCATGAGCTAATTTCCAGAGCCACTCCTACTAGTATGAGGGATTTACAATAAACCCCACACAATGAATAATGTACACGTACAGCACTTTTGAAAAGTAATCATACGTAGAGCCACAAGCACACCGCATGCGCCTGATACGATGGTTGGCAATCTTGCAACGGTCTCCTCCGGGAAGGGCGTCGTGGTGGTTTGGTCCCCAGGACCTGGAGTGGAGAAACAACGCGCGAGTGAACGAGTTACATGTGCAGCCATTTCGTAACTCCACAATCCACGACTGGCTTTCCCCAAGCCAGGCGGATTGTTTGATGATTCTTCACCAAGCTGGCCAGTGCGGGTTGGTGAAGGAAAGGTAGCATGGATTTAGAAGTTGTAGATAGTACGATGCAACAGTTTTTTTTATGCACTACCCCCTCTTGCCAGACACCATGTCGTGCCGCAATCCCTGTGACAAACTCAATCAGCCGCCCAGGAACTTTCCAGGCCCATCGGGCATCCTAGTGATTTGGACAAAGGTCAATTCATACCAGTTTCAATAATAGAAAGGCCTTTGTAAATTTACTGCTGGATGAAAGCCCCCCCCCCCCCCCCCGCCATGCTGTGTTTGATATGGTAGTTGTTTGACTTCACAGGTTCAAATTTGACTCGACAAATGATGGTAGCCATGGCTGAAAATTGAGCCATTGTTGTCCGGTTCACAGCGCAGTGTGAACCAAAACTGACCAATGTTACGTACTTTTTAATAATAATAATAAACTCACTTAATTATTTTTTTAAACGGTTTTATTCACAACTTCGTTTAACTCACCCTCGAGAAGTACGTGAATGATGCGGCGCCTGCTCCCACATCAACGCTTACTTGAAATAATTGGTTATTTTATAAATTAATCTTCAATGTACTACTTTTTTTGGTGTGGAGTGATGGTGCCCGTAACTCGTTCACACGGAGCAGGCGCGCCTGAGACACGCGGTACCTGCCAATTAACTAATGAATTGATGTCGATTTTGATACAGGCATGCATTGTCTCCTGGATCTGAGTACGTGTGCAAAATTTGTAATTGATTGGACAACATGAAATAGACTAACTTTCCATTACAAGATTTGACCACGACAAACAGGAGTGAAGTTAAATAAAACCGTTGAAAAATAATATTGCCGTGTGTTTTTTTATGCCGGCACCATATCTCTGAGCGTGGAGATGATATCTACTGCATTTGTACCACGTATTGGTAACGTAATTCCAAATACTGTAGTTGAGGATACGCATTTTGACCCACCATTAGAATAGAATGAAATTGTAGCATCTTGAAATATGTCTTGATCAACTAAAATGCGCACTTGGGAGCCGCTTGAAGAGAATGCTTTTTTTATCAGCTTTATCAGTCATTCTAAAAATGGGTGCATGCAGAGGAGGTTGTTTTATCATCATCGATGACCTAAGAAATTTGCACAATATACGTTTGTTTAAAAATAATGTACATAGAGCCAGCTGTGTAATTTGTGAAGTTTATTAACAGGAGTGTGTTTCAATTAGTCTTTGTTAAATGGGTTGTAAAATAGCATTAATCGGTGTTGGTGTCATGTGAAGCAGATGAAATGTTAATTAACTTGCGTTCACCACACTTAACTTATGTGTGTTTTTGTTGTTGTAAAAGTTATATTTCCTACTGTCGGGCGTTTGCACACGATTTACCTTTCATATGTTTCTAATTGTCAGAATTCTGAAGTGCCTTTTGTCTGAAAGAACTGAATAATCACTATTCGATGTAAAGCTTGTATGACTGCAGGGATTCCTATTCTTGGATCTTTCGGTAAAGTCACGTAGAAGGGAAATAATACAATAATAAAATTCTCACGACGTTTCGGCCACAACACAAGCAGCCGTCCTCAGGTGAACAGAGCTGTCGGGAAGACAGCGTCCTAATGAGCGTCCTCATTAGGACGCTGTCTTTCCCACAGCTCATTAGGATGCTGTCTTTCTGACAGCTCTGTTCTTCACCTGAGGACAGCTGCTTGTGTTGTGGCCGAAACGTCGTGAGAATTATAAAATGTTTTATTTTTATTATTTTATTATTTCCCTTCGACGTGAACTTACCGAAAGATCCAAGAATATGAATAATCACTATCAAAGTCATAAACCAATGTTTGTGAAAAGTGTACACGTTGACCACATTTGTGTAAAAGAAGCTCCTTCGGAGGTTACATTTTTTAGATTTATTTCACGATAACGTATTTACAAGGTACTCGAGCCCAATAACTCCTCGAACTTTAAACTCTTGCATGGAAAAAAAATACAAATTAACGTTTTATTCGGTGGTTACTCGTCATAGACACGGATATGAGTAATGGAGGGATGATAGGGGTGGCAGAAAGGTCATAGGTTATACATTCCGGTCATCCATGCAAATTGAACTGTCTTAATTTCCGTCATTCACGAGTTAACGTGACCACCACGTTATTTATTACAATTTTAAGATGACGGGGAAGTAAATGTAGACATGTACTATTATGCTGTTAATTACATTTAACAAGCTTTACCATTATATCATAATTTCTTCTAAACCTTTCTCATTTTGAAAATATTGTAATTTTTGAATAGGAATGTGTCCATTTTTATCAGCATTACATAACGTCTAGATCACAAGCACTAATGAAGAATATCTAGTCTTATGCTGTGAGATCACTCCCACCAACAAACACTTCCATGTCTGCTTCGAATGTTTACTTATTGTAAATGTGAAGTGTGTATGCGTGTGAGACTCTTAAACGTGTCGTTACAGAATGGAATCAACAAATTGCTGTTAATTTACGTTTGTGCTATTTTGAGTGTTTCATCATTTGCACACGTGGATGTCAAATGTTCGGACTTGCAAAAAGTAAATAAAATCATTGTGATGGAACATCCCAAGTTACTTTTGAATTTTGTTCCTCGTGCGGACACTTTATCATCACCGATAAAAAAAAAATATGTCTAACGCATTGCTACTGTGCTGCATTGAATGCGTGTTTGTTTATGGATACCCAGAGTTTGCTTTTATTGATCTCATTAAACGTGCACGCATGAGATTCTATTCTGAGTGCCTTTCGCGTACTTCGGCCCGCTTCGTGACGTACTGCGTGCGAGTCAGTGGGCGGTGTGCGTGCGTGTGCGCGTGCTTCGGTGTACGACATCGGAAGGCGAGGCATCGTTATAAGGGCAAGGAGGGGAAAGGCTAGCCATAGTAAGCTCTGCATTCGGCGCCTCAGCTCACAATCCTCAACACGTCCACGGCTGCTGCTGCTTCGAGTCTTGAGGAGCCGCAACAAGAATGCAGAGATTTATTTTGGGTGGAAGCCTTATTTGCTTGTGGTTAATTTCATTTCCACTTGAATCGCGCTCGGCAAACATAGGTAAGCTATGTGCAATGGTTTACTTTTATATGGGTTTTTTAAATTTTCGTACAGGTATTTTTTTATGCTTTAAATTGAGTGACAATTTTGATGTTAACTTTACCAAATAAAAATAACCTTTGAATTAATATCGCAATGCTTGTTTTGAGTACAGGTATAACAAATGTAAATACTTTATCACATGTTTAATGTGTACTCTTCTCAAGTTCATTTCAAGTCCTGTAAAACAAAATTAATCTGCTCTTGACACCAATAGTTTGGTTGTGTGGTTTTTAGTGTGCATTTTTTTAACCATGAATCTCGGGTCCAAAGCTAATTCATCCAAAAGAAAGCTGCTGTTTTCTAAAACATTGAACTTGAGCCGTGTGTTTTTATGATACAGCAGCTTCAGTAAATAGTTGATTTTGAGCAGGAATATGTAACATAAAGAGGCTCCCTCGATTTGAAGTTTGCTGTGTTGTTGAGGGCAAATCTGGTTTTAGGATTTTATTGTATTATGCCATTGGGGTGTTAATTATCAATTTGTGAGCCGTTTCACAAACTGTATGAATGCAAAAAACATCGTATCACTGTTCATAATAGTGGATGATCGCATACTTCTGTCAAACACATTTTTTTTTTGTAAACTAGTGACCGAATTTCCACATTCCGCGTGTGTCTTTTGCGCCCACAGACCCATGCTCTGTGGCACACTACGTCAAAACCAACACGACATGGAGGAAGAACACAGACTACAACATTATTCCCAACACCACCACCGCACCGTTCAACAACGACAACACCCTTAACAGCGAGTGGATACGCTACGTGTACGGGGCGGGCGTCCAACTGATCCAATCCTTCCCGGGATTGTTTCGCTGTGGCACTCGGCGACCCGTGTGGCTGACGGGCACTCCGCCGACCGTCATCAACACCACAGACGAGGTGCAGGCGTGCGTGCCCTCCTACAACGTGGCCACTGCCACTCCAGACTGCGACACGCAGCTGTACGTCTCCATCCGCCTCTGCCAAATTCCCAACACGGCCGAAACCTTTTACGTCTACAAGCTTCCCACCACGCCTCTGGACGCAGCCTACTGCACAGGTAAGCTTCGTCGTGGTTGTTCTTTGTTCGAACCTAACAAAGATCATCTTTTCCGCCTCGTAAAAATGTTATCGTGCTCAATATCCCATGTCATGAGATCCATTCGGATCTCTGGCAAATCAGTGCCACGCTCCGTGTTAGATAATTGGTTGTTGAAGCAAACATCGAAGAGCTACTTCTGAGATCCCTTGAAGTGATCTGTTGCGTTTTGTGTCTTCTACGCAATTTTTTAATGTTCAGTACTCTGCCAGTTCGTTTTTTTTGCAGTAATTCTATCGGAAGCATCACTGCTAAAGAAATTGTTTCCATAAAAGTACATTGGCTCCATCCCGGGTGTTGCATATTAAAATAAAGCCAGATAATTGTATTTTTTCCTTGCAAGGGGTTCATTGTAAGTCCTGACTGAATTATATACAGTGCACAATTGAAATTTATCTTTATTTTTGAGGGCAGTGCCATAGATGTTTTTTTTCATGGCTTCTACACCTTGTATCAAGACAGCTCCAGTGTCAAATTAAAAAAATTGGGTGTGGTCCTTGCCTGTCCATTGTACTGCATGTGTTTCAGCTCTAATACGAGCTCTGAAACATAACAAACAGTAGTTTCTGCTAAAACTTTGTATAATATAATTGCTATTAGTGTTTGGCATGGCTTTACGTGTATATGTGTCTGTCAAATGCTAGTGTTCATCAATTCGACCTCCAGACTTCCGTTTGAGATATTTGGCCAATTTCAGCCAAATAACCCGGAGATAACCCATCATGTGCATAACACTCGCAACCTTGCTCACACGTATTCAAGATCCATTTTCTAAGCCAACTTGCAGAAATGGTGTTACGTGCCAACTATTATTTGCCTCATTAAAAACTTGAATTTAATTACTCCCCCCACCCCGGAGATAATAGGCGGTATGCTCACATCCAACAACAATGTAATGGGGAGGAACACATTCTTGGTGCGAACATTGCGTGATTAGCCCCAGGCTGTTTGTGGTTTACAGGGGGTACTTATTCAGGAGTCTGGGACAAATAATATATATGGATTTTTTTTATTTCAAATGTCAAATATACATTCGTACTGCAATGTTAGGCTGTTGTTTATATTACACACCCTTTAACATCATGGGAGGGTTAAAATTGTCAATGAACCATTTGCGTTGGGTATTTTTGCTGGAGTAAGTAAAGGATTTAATGTAACGCTTCGTAATACAGGGTGAGGCGTAACTGTGTGTCTGTTGTTTTGCACGCACAGAGGGCGACAGAAACGAGTGCTTGGAGAAAACCGATTGCGACCTCCTCACGTCCACGTGCGTGGACATCGTTTACAACACGCTCAACAACTCCGGATTTTACTGCCAGTGCAAGCCTGGGTTTGCCAAAAATCCAACAACAGGAAAATGTGAAGGTCAGCAAAATGCCATGAGCAGATATCCCAGAGCTACTTTACAAGATCACTTTTAAGTAACCTCTTATAACCTCGTATGCACGCGTTCCCGCATGCCTTGATACAGAGATAAGTTCGTTAATATCAGTGAAACTAATGTTACTCTTAATTCTGTGAGCTAGAATCTAGCCAAGTCAAGTGACGAAAAAAACAATTTTAATGCAATTTATTGTTTTTGTTTCGCCCTTGGTCACAGGACTGAGACCATAAACCTGCTCCACTTGATAACCCATTGTTCCATTTAACCAGCCGTGTTCTGATTTGAGTGTAGCTTCAATGCATTTCAATAAGGTTTTGTATATTTTTTAAAGCAGGCTCTGTTGAAGAATTAGTTGGTATTCAGTGCAGCATTGTTGTTTTTTCTTTTTCAGATGTCAACGAGTGTCTCTCACCGCAGCAGTGCCAATTGTCGGCGCATTGCGTCAACACCTATGGGTCTTTCACATGTGCTTGTAATGCAGGCTTCACAGGCAATGGATACAACTGCCAAGGTAGGCACTGCACAAGTAGCCTGTTTTATGAGTTTGTGTCGGTAGAAATTTAGAGTAAAAGACATTACTCATAACGAAAGCACTTCCTTTTTAACATGGCACGGTTTGTGCCTATGCTGTTCATACAATAATAAAGTCGGCCGAGCAGTGGCCCGGTGATTGGCATACTGCGCGATGAAACTGGTGACATTAGTATGTCATTTATGAACAGCTCTGGCAGCCAACACGAATTTTTTTTTATTTTAGCAGGTAAGGTCCACTGAGCTATATAGCTCTTTTTCAGAAGTGACTTGGTCACAAATTATAGCTCAATGAAGTGGATCATCGTGTGGATTGTTTTTATAGCAGCTAAATACTCGAAACGCATTTAAAAATGTGGAGGGGAAAAACCAGAGGACCCGGTGAAAAATACAATCGACCACAGGGAGAATGTGCAAACTCTACATATACAGGTGCCATGGTCGGGATCGAACCTACGGCCTCCTGTATACCAGGCGAGGCAGTTCACATCTCCTAGCCACCGTGGTGTCCGCGACGTGGGTAGGCATTCATACGGCAGTGGATCTACAACAGGCTATATATTACAATTGTAACTTTTATGTACGTGAAATTTGTAAAAGTTATCATTATTCAGCATATATGCATATATATATATATTACCTATCTGCATATGCAATTCTACCTGCATAGCTAATGAAGCTCACTCTTTGCCGTAATCTTAAAATATCAGACGTCTGTATAAGCTACTGTGACATTCACTGTTGTAAAAACCAGCGTCGCTAATTCCAAACCATCACTTATGTGACAGCAGCCAAAGGGCTGCAAATACACGGGAGTGACATTGAGAAGGGTAGACGGGCGGGGTGGCACACAATGTGTCCGGCAGCACTTCTCCACTCACTGAGCACAGCTACACATAGAGAGCTTAGGATCCGGCCTAAGCTCTGACCGTTAATCGAAGCCCTTCTAAAAACATTTTTTTTTTTACCAGGTAAAGCCCACTGAGCTGTATAGCTCTTTTTCAACTTGGAAATAAATTATAGCTCAACGAAGTGGTTTATCACGTGGAAATTTATAGCAGCTGATTACTCAACGCAGGTTTCTAAATGTGGAGTGGAAAACTTGAGGACCTGGAGAAAAATTCATGGGGAGAACGTGCAATTCATGGGGAGAACGTGCAATATTCCAAATTTATAGGCGTCAGGCTCGGGATCGAATCCACTACCTCCTGTATACCAAGCGAGGTAGTTAATATCTTTCCACTGCGGCACCCCCCCCCCCTCTGCACTACCGACAGACATCAACGAGTGCTTGAACAGAAATGGAAACTGTAGCGACATCTGCGTGAATGATCAGGGCGGCTACCACTGCGCCTGCCCGGTTGGGTACACGCTGGACCCCATCAATCATGCGTCCTGCTTTGGTAAGCGAAGCCCTGCGGCAGGGACCCCCAAATCTGACTTGGTGACGCAAAGTCGACCTTGACTTTATGTTTCCTCTACACGTTTCAAAAACATAATTTTTTTTTATGAGCAGAGCAGGTACCTGGTATGGTTGCCGTCTGTCCATGTTTTTTCCAGGATCCGTAGTCATCTTTTTGAAGTAGTCTTACTGCAGAACCAACCTGCAAGTTTTCCGGGACAAGTGAATGTTTTGTCAAGACAATGCATTGGCATGGTGTTTTCCCATCTTCTGGTTTTGTGAGCTATCATTCAATGCCGAGATATGTCTTGAATTTTTTTGTACCTTAAAAGTGGCAACCATCGTACCAGGTAATACGTGTATTTGCCAACGCGCGTGGGGAACAAATGTCGATTGATTAACGTTGAATGCGGGACCCATGAAATGGAAAAGGTCTGGCTTATGTTGTATGCTCATTACACAAGGCTCGGTGAAAACGCATTTCCAGTCAAGCTTGCTTCCACCATCTGTTCTGTGTTACAGTAAAATGTGATGCTGTGTATAGCTGGTGATGAAAAAAGTTAAGAATTGTGTTCGCTCAAATGGGTGTATTTGTGCATGTATCTTGTGTATGTGTTTATATACCTAATTATGTATGCAAGCAGGCTCGGAAGTTATGTATTGTAATTGTTTTTGGTTAAAACTGGTCGAACTCCCTTGCGAACTGAGTGGTATCAACTCACCCCAAACTACCTTCTGGATCTGGACTTGTGTACCGTAATGTCCAGTACCGTATATCAATAGAATCAAAAGTAAGCGGCTACTTATGCATAATACGGGTTTTGCTGCAAATGTGTTTCCATCACGATCATAATCACTATTAATATTCTCAATTATTTATTCCTCCTACTAAAGACATAAACGAGTGCATGGTGAACAAAGCGAACTGCTCGCAGAACTGTCAGAATACAGAGGGCAGCTTCGCCTGCACCTGCTGGTCGGGCTACACCATGAACACCACCACCAAGACGTGTGTCGGTAAGCAGTCCTTCCAACGCGCTCCGAGCCGCCCCACAGTTTCCACAAAACGCAAACGTCTCACCCGCACCCATGAACGCATCCGTCTTTTAAGATCCTCGCCCCTCTCCATCTCTCCTGTCTTATCTCATTGTACCTCTCGACACATACACACACTCTGCTCCAGCAACAAAAGCTTTCTGCTGAGGCCCTCGGTCAACCTTCAGTCAGTGGGACATCGCTCATTCTCCTCTGCTGCTCCCACATTCTGGAACTCCTTTAGCCATCAGTGCTGTTAATTTCCCCTTGAAGTCCAGGATCACAACCTTTTTCCATTCTGCCTTTGATGGACTGCCCCTCTCTGAAACAAGTATACCCACTGTTTCTGTACAGCAGTACAGAAGTAGTCGCATTCAGATGCTATATCAATTCAAATTGTATGATATTCTGTTATTTGTTGCAGAGAGCAAAATTGTTCATGGACAAAAGGGCTTACATTGTGAACCATCGCTTTTGTGACTTAGGAAAATGATTTCATTCTCAGTAAAGTTGCTTGGGTCAACACTTGGGTTTGTTTCAATCAAAACTAGTTTTCAGTATTTCTTGTTGATGTCTGTGTGTTTGTGTTTATCTTAGACATAAATGAATGCCTAAACAATCCATGTGGAAGTAGTGGATCATGCTCGAACATTGATGGATCTTACGTCTGCAACTGCTTAAGAGGCTTTCAGCTGAACTCTGCAAGGATCTGTGAAAGTATGACATACAACATGTATACATAACACTCTTCTGAATTCTAATCGAATCCGCTGTGTCCTTAACCACGTATAAAATGAGTAATTCGAATTGCAACCGACTGTTTACAATTGAAACATGCGTTGCTGAATTTCCGATTATTTTGTGCCGTCATAAATGTACATGAACCATTACGCATGCTTGACAAAGTAACCAAAGCACTCAACAATGCAGCAATGTGTAACTTCAACATAATTATCAACATATACCATATATCGGTGAAAATAAATTAACTTGACTGTCATTATAACAGAGAATACATGAACAAAGATTTACGCTCCGTTTGTTTTTCAGACATTAATGAATGTTTGACGAGTGCCTGTGGCCCCAACGCAATCTGCACTGACCTCATCGGGTCATTCACCTGCCAGTGCCAACCCGGATACTCCTCAAATGGAACAATGTGCCTCGGTAAGATCACCGTCAGCCCACAATCCACTTGTGCTTTCCGTAACATTTGAATACAATTCAACTTTGACTTAACGGGGGGGGGGGGGGGGGGGTGCTTCACTCTCTGCTCGTAAAACAGATTTACGGTTGTTGAGCATGCAACGTTTGATGCTTTTTACTGCATTCATTACGCCTTGTAGACATCAACGAGTGCGCCAACACTGCCAGTCCCATGTGCCCCATCGGAACGTGCGAAAACCTCCCCGGATCTTATCGCTGCAACTGCCCCTCCGGTTACACCGCAGCCAACAACACCTGCAGAGGTTGGTGATGGAGCCCCTTTTTTATTTTATTGACATTCACGTCTGCAGACACCAACAGTGGCTGAATATATGAATAGGGTTTTTCCCCTTTTCTCTGGCAACAAAACTGACACCTTTTGCCAGAGAAAATGGGAAAAACCCGATTAGTATATTTTGGTACTGGCAAAGGAGGCCTCATGAAGTGGCTGAGTAGTTTTTAAATGTAAATGTGTGATTTTTTTTCAGCCATGTGCTCTTCTCACTGTGACATTAGGTAGTTGTAGGTATCACTATTCTTTGTTTTCGAATTCCTCATGAGGTGTCGGGAATCTTGGGAATGACGTTTGATCGCTCGTCTGTGGGTTCACTCGTTTGGCCAGGAAGGACCTCACGCATTTTTTTTTTGCTCACATTTCATGTTGCTTTGGTTGCAGATGTGAACGAGTGCCTGATATCCGCCTGTGGATCCAACTCGATCTGCCAAAACACTCCTGGCTCCTACACCTGTCTGTGCAACAATGGCTTCACGAGCGTATCGGGCGTCTGCCAAGGTGAGGAGGCCACGTAACGCAGCAAGCAGACAGGGCCCCAATTGCGGCTTGTTGCTGAATGTTCGTGTCACCAATAATGGGGCAAATTGGCAAGCGATGAGTTGCGTGCCATTTTGTCAGAATGTGAATCAAGCACACAGCATGTAACATAGTGTAAGTGGTCAAACACATTTTGTCTTACAACTTTTCTTAATTGTTGTTAATCTTCTCTCCTTTCTGCTCCTCCGATTGGCACGGGTTGGCTACATGCGGTGCGAAAGAAGTTCAACATACCGAAGTCAATTTACGCGAAACTGAATGTTAATTCCTAAATGTATATGTATATGAGTCGCATCCTTTTTTGTATATGTACGAATAAAAACAACATTTGTCATTTAACACTGCCTTGCAACAGATACCTGAATAATATTCTAACATTTTTGGCAATGGTTCTTCCTTCTGTAATATGTACCGTAATATACCTATATGTATTGCCTGCCGCTCTCTTTGATTTTTCTTGATATATATGAAACACTCAAAACAAACATGATGTTACGTTTGTGCACCGCTTCAACAGACATCAACGAATGCCTAGCGAATCCCTGCGCAGCTCCAGCGTCGTGCATCAACACCGCAGGTGGCTTCCAGTGCAACTGCCCCCTAGATTACCAGCTCAATGGAAACATTTGTGAAGGTCAGTAGCAAGCACTAACCCACTCAAGCTACAACAAAAGTTACATTTCACATTGATCTCTTAGAACTATTTTTCGGTTCATTGTATTTTGTACGTGTAATTTGCACGTCACTGCTTTTACTTCGTTTACCTATTCTCCATTTGGCAAGATTTTTCTTGTTTTTTAAAGTTGTGTTTTCATTGGCAGGTCCGTATTGTCCTGTCAATGGAGTGTGCAATTATCCCAATGGCTACATCGCTTACCTCAACTACAGCAACAACGCGGACGCGCACTGGAACTTCAACTACAGCGCGAGCAGCGGCATCAGTGGTAGGCGGTTCGCATCTATACACTGGTCACCGTGTATGCACACTAGGACCAAATGTGAGCTGACGTGCATAGCGATCGCTGTCGTGGTGGAGTTGACCATATTTTTCTGGGATAATCCCTTTGGACTCCACTACAAGCTGTGTCTTTTTGTGTCATGCATAAGGTGCTCCATTCGTGAACTAATGCAATGAAAATCAGGTTAATTCACAAGAATAGCATGTTCTTTTCTGCCATAACAGAGGAAGAATGTATATAACGTGACATATTGTGCAGCCTGGCCCAACTTTATTTATGCCCATGTTTTTGTTCTCCCCTATGGGCAGGTTACTAATATGCTTGAGTTTATTTTTACGGCTCATTTTGCCACTTGATTATTCACAGCAATGAGTTCACACCCACGTTGATTTCTTCTTCCGTCCGCGGGGAAAACACAGGTGTGACGCTGACTGTGGAAAAGTTCTGCACCCAGAAAAACCAGGACTATCTGGATTTGGGCCTCGGAAGCAACTACCTTGATCAGACCACGATCAAACAGTCGCTTTCAGGCAACAAGACGGCAGGCGAGACAATCTCGCTGCCGTTTATCCCCGGCACGCCGGCCTACATGCACTTCACGTCCGACCGCGACATCAACTGCACAGGCTTCAAGTTTCGCTTCACAACAGGCAAGCTTTCTTTTGAAGATGATTGTAAAATTCGTACGTAAAGCAACATAGTGCATGAATGCATTTTTTCTTGTAGAAGAGTTTGCAACGTGCGCTGTTTTGAACAAATCATTGCTCCTTGACAGCCGCGTATTCCAGGTAAAATGTTTGTAAAATTGGAAGCTAGCACGCATATGAATGCAAGCCGTGAAGTCGCTTACATTATTTTAGGTGTAACAGTACCACAGCAGTTCCAGAATTGCGCTATGAACCTAGCAAACCTGAGTTTGATTCCCGACCTCGAGTAACATCGGTAGCGAGTGATGTGTGAACCTGTCCTGGGCTCCCCTTCACCAAACCCACAAAGACCAACGTGGTGAAGTATTGTAGAAAAAAAATCCCCGTGACTAAAAGGCACGGATCGACCTTCATCCAGTGGTGGATTAACAAAGGTCTGCAAATTATCATTATTTTATTATAAATGTGATATATTTCAGGGTTTACAGTAGCTAATAGAGAATCTTCATTGGCTAATGAAAGATAATACATAAGAATAGGGTAAAACCTATTCTTATATTTTGATACTGGCAAGGGAGGTCCCAAAGACAATGCAGCCGGTATATATTTTAAATGTGTCAAAGAAATTAAACTTTTCATCTTCATGCGCACATGTATTGCAGCGGTCAACCAGTGCACAGTACCTGGCCAGAAACTCTGCAGTGAAAATGCGGTGTGCATCAGCACGCTGGGGACATCGGCCTACACGTGCCAGTGCAAGGCTGGCTACGCAGGAAATGGCACCGTCTGCACGGGTATGCGGTCCAGCTGCCGTGAAGGCACTGACATCACTACAGTCACTTCAGTCACTCGCTCTTATCCGTAGCAATTCGAGGGAGCTACTATTTATGGCTCCCAATATCCACATTTTATGATGATACTTTTTAATGGCGTCGTTTATGCAAATTGTATATCACAATCGCCGAGAAACCAAAGACAAGGCAGCCAGGTGGTGAGCCGGTGCCAATAATTGACCAAGCTCTGCCATCCGCTAAATATAAAGGTGTTTCAGCCCATTGGGTATCAGGCCCATGTAGCATCACCTAGTGCTGCACAGGGGCAGCTGTCATTGGGGGTCCACTAGGTTACAAAAAGAGAAATCACAGGTGGGCATATAAGGTGCTTTGAAATGCTGGGTCATTTAAGTTCCCAATAAATACGAATCGTAATCGGGTAAATTACTGCCGAGTGTTTTGGCAGCAGGATTTAAATGTTAGATCGAGATAATGTGTGTAAACCCCTTATCTGCAAGCCAATAACGTCCATGTTGGAGGTAGTACAGCAAATATAATTTGCAGGCTGTCTGTACGTGGACATTTACTGGGCTTACTCTGAGCACACTACATTTGCGTTCATTGCTAAAACGCTTGGAAATGATTTTGACAAACTTTCCAGAGCAGGAGCCCCCTGATACGAGTCTCTAAGGCCCAGTGAGGCCAACCTGTGAAAGTTAAATTGTTAAAGGTGCAGCCCTGCAATTCCTTGCTCACGCCACGAGAGGGAGCGCTCTGCTTCAGCAGACACTGAGCATGGACACTTTGTTCGTACATGTCAATCTGTGAGGCCAATGCAGGCCGAGTCTGTATAAAAATTAACCCGTAAAAACAAAGTTTTTCACTATAAATCCTTTATATGCGTGGCATCGGTTTTATTTTATTATTCATTTCTGTTTTTCTTGAGTAAGAGTTTAATTTTTATCACATTGGTATTTTAAATTAAATATGAAAAAAAAAAATCCTAAAAAGTGGAAAAGTTTGGAAAAAAATTTCACGAAAATAAATTGTCACGCACAACGAGTCTGTGTGCAAAATGTCAGCTCGATTGGATCACTAATATAAAGGATTTAAATAAAAAACGACCGAAAGATTTGCACGGTCGTAAGCGCGCAAGCAAGCAAGTGAACTTAATATAAAGGATTTAAATAGTCACAGAGTGTGGGCCCATACAGAGTGCGCGTGTGTCCCCTTGCCCCTATTTGAATTTCCTCAGACGTGGATGAGTGCCTGACTCTGAACAGGTGCGGAGCTAACCAGGTGTGCAGCAACAATGTCGGCTCCTACAGTTGCATCTGCATCGCAGGATTCAACACAGTTGGAGGCACCTGCCAGGGTAAATCCACCCACACACCAGAGATGAGGAAGGCAAAGAAGCTAACCAACCCCCACCTCCACCCCCCCTCCCCCACAAATATGAATCAAATTAATTTTCAGAATTTGGGAGTGTGATTAAAATTAAGAGTTTATAAATTGTTGTCTTGTTTTGTTTCTGTGTCAATTTGCTGGTTCCCCCACCCCTCCCCATATCCCATTTGTGCAGCTTTGTTTTCTGCATTATCTAGCCACATTCACCAGCCACGTGCCATGGGCATAATTTCCATGCATTTTAAGTCCCCTGCGACCACCATCACCCTTTGTTGCATGCATCGTGAGCATAGGGATCGATGATTTTCTTCCGCCATCGCTCACGTGTTGTTGTTGCGCTGCGGCGTTGGTGGCTGTGTGCAGACGTGGATGAATGCGTAAGAAAGCCTTGCCCAGTGAACACCGTATGCCTCAACACGTTCGGCAGCTACACCTGCCAGTGTGCCGCAGGCTACATCTACCTGAACAACACATGCACCGGTGAGGATACCAATACAACGGCGATTTGTAATTACTGCACATGGCATCGTAATTCAACTTTGTTTTTACAAGACGCTGCGGTATGCGTGCATAGCTTTCAAATTCGACGTGATAATACTGGCAATGGGAAGCGGTCAGCGAGACTACGCTGCTGACCTGGCCTCTGAATGTGCTTCTCTCTCTCGTTGCAGACCTCAACGAATGCAGCAGCGTGAACCTCTTCTCTTGCCCACCGAACTCGAAATGCGTGAATGCAATCGGCTCCTACAGCTGCCAGTGCACGCCTGGCTACCAGGACGTGAAGGGCGCGTGCCAAGGTGAATGCCTCCTCTGCACTATTCAAGCAGCAGCAGCTAGCGGCGGATATTAAGAGTGTGAATGTGTGAATAATGTCACTGACACTTGTCTATGCAATGAAACCACATCATCGGGCATTAATTGTGTTGATGGGTAATTTTACATCGGCTCAACACTTCTGTGAATGTTTCTCTTGACTGTGTTCTTGTCCTGTTTCACACGAAGGCAATAGTTGATGTGTCATTGGATGTACAACACACCCTAACCTGCATGTATACATCAAAATGTATCTGCTCATGGTGTCTCCTGAAAAAACACTGTTGAAGAAGGCCAGGGGAAGCTATCTCAACTATCCTTCCCTAGTTATTGCTCAGAAACTCTAGCTGTATTGAGGTGAAGAGATAGAGAGAGTGGGATTGGCTGAGATGGATAGAACTTGTGGCCATGAACCTGTCTTTGGGTAGAATGTGTGTTTGATGTCGGAGGCGTGCCCCTGCTGTTTGTATCCTGAGCTGCTCCTGTTACTGAATGCAATCGGTGACGACAGCAACAAACTTGCAATCACTTCTCGCCCATGCCCGTGTACCCCCCCCCCCCCCAAAACACAGATGTGGATGAGTGCCTTCGCGACAACGGGGGCTGCCAGCATATCTGCTTCAACAATGTGGGCAGCTACCGCTGCGGATGCCGCCCCGGTTACCTGAGCGTCGGGCTCAACGGCTACATGTGCCTCGGTGAGTGCCGGAGCTTCGCGCTCCCGTCTGCAAACGCGACACCTGCGGCACAAGCTGCGGTGTGAACGTAACCATTGCTGGGGCAAGCAGGCGCTTGCCCAGCCGCAGTTTTTGATGAATGTTTAGTTCATGGTTTCCACGGTAAGTTTGTTTACTTTTGTCCCCCACCCAGTTACTTAATGTTTTCTTTTTGGAGAAAATGTAAATGGAGTTGTTGTGTTTTCTCCGCCAAAAATTATCTGATTGTGGGTTTTTTAGGTTTTGATGTCAGGTGCTTTTTGAGATGCCGTGTAATTTAATCGCCTATAAATGAAAATCTGTTTATTTTTTATTTTTTGGATGAAAATAACCCTTTGAGTGGAACATACAATGCATTGATCACTGTAAGTAAGCACGTTTTTTGTGGTCATTGCCAAAAAACTCGGGGTTCCCTGGGTGATTTTCTGGGCGATGCTCATGATGGGCACATGTTGTCCATATTTCCACAGACATTGATGAGTGCCAGAACCCAACGCTGAACAACTGTAATCAGAACGCCATCTGTACCAACACACGTGGGTCCTTCAAGTGTGACTGCAAACCCTACTTCAAAGGGGATGGCATCACTTGCAATGGTATGTCACACGTGAAACGGAATCCACCACCACCATCCCTGCACACATGAAAACGTCGTTTCATCTTAATAAGTCTGATATACATGTCTCCCTAATCAAGAAAGGTGGATAAATTATTTTGCTCTGAATTGCAGTTGCAATTAATTGAAATACTTTGCCAAACTAAAAAGCCATGTCACGTTTACACTTTTGATTACCCGCGTTTATTAAAATATCTGAAATGTACGTCCAAAATGGTGAAATGGCCCAGCAGTTTTTTTCACGTGCTGTGTATCGCTCTTCCATCCTAGGCTGCTACTGCCCTTCCCAGGACCTTGCCACAAACAGTCTCGAAGTGCCTGCGAAGCATGCATGCCCCTGCTTTACGGGCTACATCACGAGCCCAAACTACCCTGGAAACTATTCCCTCAACAGCAACTCATACTGGTTCTTCGACAGTGCACAGTTCAACAATGACTCCGTTGCTTTCAATGGTGAGTGAGGCTTAAACAAACATTTTCAAAGCATTTTTTTCCCAATTATAGCGTTTGTGAAAGTGTGCTGCTAGCTTTTACTCTACACTGTGAATCTCGTGACCTGAGTTTGATTCCCAGCCACAGCTAAAACTATTGATATCTGAACCAGTTCTTGGGTCTCCCCCTCTTCACCACCCTGCATTGACCAGCCTGACAAAGCACGGTCAAACAACCCTAAAGACCAACACGACTACATTGGCGTGGAAACTTTTCACCTGGAAGGGAATTGACATTGGGCCGTACATTGTGATTGTAATTATTTTCGCATATGCCCACCACAGGACTGAGCTTCAAAATTTGGAACATGTCGTTGGAGAAGACGGACGACTACGTGGACTACGGCTGCGGCATGGATCCACCGCAGTTGCGCCAGGGCAGGCTCACGGGGGAGAAGATTGACCTCAGCTCCTTCGTCTTCTACTCCCTCAACTGCAGCAGCACCAGCACCTGGGTCCAGTTCCACTCGGACGCCAATGAGCCCCGCACCGGCTTCAACATCGAGTTTGAGTACAGTGAGTCGCTGCCCGCTCGAGCATGCCACATTCACGGCCGTAGGTTCCTCTTGGTGCCGTTGGTCAAGTTGATTTGCCTCACTGTGACATTGGCAGATGCAGATACCTGATGTACAAAAGGAAAAATTAGAAACTCTCCAATGTGCGACTGCGATTGTCCAGAACGGACCGTACAACATGCAACTATGCAAAATGCCCAACCCACAAGGTGATAGTTTGGCTTGACCATCTGAAAGTGAAATTGTAGTTGTTGCTCTGTATGTATGTCGAACTTATTTCACACCGTACGAAGTCAAACTTGCTAATTGCAGGTGCTCTGCATCGACATCAGCCATACGAAAGAAGGAGACTGACATTTCAATCTGCCTCTCTGTCTGTGCTATTTTCCCTCTCTCCCTCTCCAGTTATCAACCCCTGCAAAAACAGCTGCGACCCCAACGCCATCTGCGACATCAGCAACCCTCGGGCCCCACGCTGCGTCTGCCCCAGTGGATGGGTGGGCACTGGGAAAAAATGCTATGGTGGGTATTGCTACGATTATTTTCACAACCTTCATTTACCTGTGGTCAGCAAGTCAGTGCATGTAAAAGGAAGGGGCTCTGAAGCCTGAACACTGCCTCCGTGTTTGTTGTGCGCGTGACAGATGTGAACGAATGCCTAAACCCTTGCACCTGCCCCGCATCCACAACGTGCATGGACTTGGATGGTGGATTCAAATGCATCTGCCCTCCCGGTTACGTCTTCTCCAACAACGTGTGTGTGGGTAAGTGAACGCAAAACATCAAATATTTTCCAAGAAAGTGTGGCTTTCTGAGAGTAGATAGCTCAAGCGGAAAGAAACAGTCCATTGTGAAGCAAATGTTCTCGTCAGTCTGAGGAGAGCTGATATAGTGGGTTTTTTTCAAGCTACCAAAAGTGCACGGGTCATAGGCTACATACGGTGCCAAAGAAGTTCAAGATACATCCATATATGTTGACTACGTACGGTGCAAAATAAGTTCCACATCCATAACAAGGAGACTCCGCATTTGTCTGCGTCCTCATTAAGTAACATTTTCTCACGGGTTTATCCACAGAGGACACCTGCCCTTTCACGGAGATCCTGAACGAGAAGAACTACACGGTCACGTTCTGTAACCGATCGTCGGGCTTCTTGCGGTCCCCGCGATGGCCCGGCGAATACCGGCCTGAGGAGAACGTGGCCTGGTTTTTCAACCTCACCAACTACTCGGGTACGATGAGATCACGTCTTCGGCGACACTTGGACCGTTGTTGTTGTTGTTTCCTCCATCCATATTTGAGGACTCGGCCCAACACACTGACTGTTTAAACTTCTCCATTCTGTGTTCAACCACCACGCTGCAGGTCACAACAGGGTGCCACGGTGGCGAGGTGTTAAATACCTCGGCAGGTATACAGGAGGTCGTGGGTTCGATCCTGACCCTGACGTCTGTATATTTGGAGTTTGCATGTTCTCCCCGTGGTCGCGTGGATTTTTGCATGCACATTTAGAAACATGTGTTTCGAGTGTTTGGCTGCTATAAATGTCCATGTGATAAGCCACTTCGTTGAGCTATCATTTGTGGCCAGGTCGCTTCTGAAAAAGGGCTATATAGCTCAGTGCCTTAGTTTTTAATTATCTTTCTGCTTCTTTTCTAATGCTGCTCCACTTTAAAATTTCTGCCCATTACCTGTTCTATGAAGTTTTTTATACCCTTGCTTCATTCAAGAAACGAATTTACTCGTATCGATTGCACCTTCATAATTTATGCTTTTTGCTGGCCGCTTGGCTTGTTAGGCCTTTGGGCCTGTGCTCAGGAACTTTGGTTACAAAAAACACAAAGACACAATGAGGTGGCAATTCATGGCATTGGGCTTTTTTTTACCTTAATTGAGATGTTTGTCTCTTTCCCCCCAGGCATCTCCTACAAGTTTGTCAATTTCAGCACTGAGACTAAAGAAGACTTCTTTGACATTTTCAAGACGACACAAATTAACCTCAATGACCAGGTCCTGCAGATTTCTGGAAAGACAGGTAAGGTTGCAACAGCAGTAGCCGTGTCATGATTAACAATTTGTGCTAAACCAAATATAATCATCGCCTAAAAGTGTAATTATTCTGCTTATCCACAACATGACCGACCACATGAATTACATCTGTAACTGCAGTGTAAAATGTAACAACCAACAGGGCCACAAGCGATGATATCTCCATTGTAATTTTTGTGCATTTAGTCAGGGTGAGATCATAGAATGTTGTACTCTGGAGAACACATGAAGTTGTTTCAGATGTGATCAGTCCATCATCGTTACTAATGAAGCACTATGTATCAGCCTTGTGCTACCGAGCCGCGTCTGTCGCAGCTGTGTGTATTCATGGTCGTTTCACTGCCTCGCAGGATCCCTGCAAGAAACGTACAAGCAAACCGTCTCGGACAACATTCCGGACAACTTCACTCTCACTAAAGCCAACGTCAGCGACTTAATTTGCAACAGATTCATATCCGACCGTCAGAACAATGGATACGTCAAGGTTCAGTTCATGAAAGGTAGAGAAGGGTGGCTCACCTACATCATAAGCTATGAATGCATTCATCATCATCATCAATACATGTAAAACCTGCTCACAACTTTGTCAAACTACTTTGCTAATCTCGCCGAGGAGATCATAAACTATCACAGCGGCTTTTGGCTAGCCATCGCGCACTTTCAGATCCACTTCTGCGACCGTCTGGAACGCTCTTCCTTCCGATGTTAAGAAGCCGGTGGAGCTATGCACTTTTAAATATAGATTGAAAACTAATTTCTTTAGAACTGTTCTTTGTGTTTAGTATGTTACCCTTCCCCTACACCTTCGATTATCGCGGCTGGCTACGTACGGTGCAAAATAAGTTCTACATTCATACATACATTAACATTGGTCGACGCATGCTTACGACATGACTGGGCAATTAATCTGCATTGTTTCCATCTCTCCAGTCGGGAACAACTGTGCAAGCAACCCCTGCCAGCACAACGCGAAGTGCACAGAGAACGACAATGGCTTCAGCTGCTCCTGTGTGACCGGCTACACGGGCACCTACTGTGAAGAAGGTGACGCATCTCACCGCACGCTCACTTGAACCCAGCGCTCTAGACGTGCCATGTAACCAGGAGATTTATGCATTAAAAATGTTTTTATTACATACCATATTTTTTTTTTACGAAATACAACTCTGTGAAACTCGAAATTCCATATTCACAGCAACAACAATAGTCCACCATCTTCATAAACTTAATTAGAGATTAATGACCAATACATTTAAGTAAGGTTTTTAGTTTCTTGTTGTATTAACAATCCCATTTTGTCAACATTGGAGAATATATTACTCAAAGACCCAAAAACCTTACCTTGCAGCATTGTTTGAACCTCAATAACATCGCACAACCTCCAAACTGCAAGGACATCGATCTCCATGGAGCCATTCATTCATTAACTTGTTTTGCCTCGCCACTGCCGCTCCTGCTGTGTTCGCAGAGGTGACCCAGGTGTTGAGGTTGGAGTGCACCGTCAACTGCCGCTCGGTGACCGTCACGTGGGCCCTCAACTCGCGCGGGGCGCCCGTTCAGGGGCTCCTCTTCCGCCAGGGGCTCACGAGCGGCCAGACCGTGGTAACCAGTCACGTGCCCTACCAGCTGACGAGCCGCGTGGTGGACAACCTGGAGCCCTTCACGGAGTACGTCATCGACATTCTGCCCGTTGTCTACACGGGCCAGAGCAAAGGCAGCAGCTGCTTCGTGACCACCCTCTGCTACTCCGGTAAGGGGCATGACCACTCGAAAGGGCTCCATGTAACAAAGGCAAAGATTCCATGTTTTGCCACGACGGACTTTTGGGGCAAGTGCTGTTTGCGAGCACCTAATGAAGGCCGGAACGGCACACGACGGGGGTGGGTGGCCAGCACCACTCTCAGTCACCTTTGTCTTCCCAGTGGCGATGTTTACACTTCACACCAGGTACTCGCTTGAGTCAACTAGGACCCGTACTCCACGTAGTATAATAAGAGCAATTTCCTGGCCTTTGTCAATCCACTGCTGGATGAAGGCCTCCCCATGCCGCGTCGGTCATGTAGGGTTTGTTTGGCCACGCTTGTTCACGCATTGCACTGTGAACCCGGTGACCTGAGTTGGATTTCCGGCTATCATCAGTAGTGAGTGATATAAGGACCGGTCCTGGGGCACCCCTTCACCCACCTGCACTGACCAGCATGGCCAAGCGCATGCTTAAACACTCCCCCCACTCCTCCCAACCGTGACGGGACTGCACGAGAAGGCTTTCATCCATCAGTGGGTTGACAGAGAGGTGAAAAGGGCCGACTGGCACAGCCCTTGCGGGGACAATTTAAAGCTCGTGCCTCTGTTTCCCTTCCGTGTGCTCTCTGCGTCTCCAGACTGCCTAAAGTTTCAGACGGGGCTGCAGGCGGTGGCGCTCACCGCCTCCTCCGTGGAGCTGCAGTGGAGCCCCACTCAGGAGACACCAGCTGCATTCAAGGCCGTCTACTACACGGAGCCCTACAACTCGCTTGAAGTGAACAGCATGCCCGTCCAGCGAACATCCACCAAACTCCCGCTCACCAGTAAGCATGCTCGCCTTCGCTTTGTGCCTTGTCTTGCCACTTATCGGCCGTCCTTGGATTTTTCGTCCGTTGCTTTTCTGGGGGTTGTGATTCACACCGAGGTGTCGTGTTTCCAAGTACTGGAAAGAAAATGCCGAAGTGCATGTTTTTGTGCGTACAATGTTTTGTAAATTCTGACCTGTTTTCCGTTTTGCAGATTTGAAACCGGGTTCAAGTTACCGCGTCTGCTTCAGGCTGGTGACTTCCGACAATAGTTGCACGATAAACGACGGAATCTCGTTCATGACACGGCCAGGTACAGTACAACATCCCGGTACCTTAGGTCATGTTCAACTTCACTCTGACTTTCAGCGTTTTGGTACACAGTGAAAACACATCAGGGAGATATACAACAGAACTTGAAAAACACACATGGTAACCTTCAACGAAATGTTATGTTTTTTTTCAAATCCACCAACACGAAATAAAATCTGTAAATCACGAGAAAATCCAACGGAACAATGAGTGCTCAGCAGCAAAACGAAAAGTTTCAACAACACACAGAGAGGAGAACACATCGTCAGAAAACTGAAATCCACCTCACTCATCGAAACTCATGATGTTTCGTTGGTTTATTCCCCACCTAACAGACCCGGCATCTGCCATCGGCAACTTCTCCGCGGTGAGCATCAACCCGAATGGGGGGACCTTCTCGTGGGACTCCAACGCCCCGGCTCCTCTCAAAGTCACCGGATTCGACCTCGTCGGGAACTGCAGCACAGCCGCTGGCGACCAGGTCATCCGCACGGTGCATCTGTCGGCCAGCGATCGCAACGGCACGTTGACGAGTAAGTCACCCCGCTCACCCCCAAAGAGGGCTTCGCGAGCGCATCGGTCGCAGCGGTTGCTTTGATAGTTCGGGAACATCTGTGAAAAAGAGCTTTGGAGCAGATCGGATTCCTCCAGTATATATACTTATTCGGATTCTGATTCTGAACACAGCAGCCAGTTGCTGTTAGCTCACAGCTGCACACAATGCTCATTGCTCGGCATGCAATGGTGTATCAGTTCATCGATTGTTTGTGTGAAATTAATTTATTGAAGATATATTCCTGTTATTTGCTAATGTTACATTTAAGCTAATGGAGTGAGCTATATTGTGCGAACGAAACAAACGAAGACAAGAAACAATACAAACGGGATGGTAAAAATGAGATGTAAAATAATGTATATTTTTTATCGAATTGTGACCTTGTATTTTCATAATTCATAAAATTGCCCAGGGGGTGAACTGAGATGTGCCTACATACCACAACAGGTTGATATCCTCAAGTAATTGAGGCCGCTTTTCCCCGTGATGAGTGAGAAATTATGTTGCACAATGTGGCCATCTTACAAACCTGCCAGCGACAGCAGTAGATGGAGACAGCTTGCTGAAGCTTGCTGATGGATTAAAATATCTTCAACATGTGTTGAATGTGGTAACCCCCGATGGGAGTTCATTGTTCCAGATGTGTGCACTCACACAATGTTGTAAAAATCGTTCACATTCAAGCAAACTGTTGCACATAACAGGGCAAAGTGCATGCGATAACCCTGTTCACACCCATCTGTTAATCCCGTCTATTTGTTGTCTGCAGACTTCCCTTCGTTGTCCAACTGCAAGGCTGTGCTCATCGTGAACACAAGTAAAGATGGGTTGGCCTCAAGCCCACCCATTGATTTCACCACCAGCATCGGTAAGCAACCACGTTGGCGAGCGGTGCGGTCTCGTGCAACCAGAAGAGTACAACGGAAAGCAAGTGTGGATTGTGTAAAAGTTGTAAACGTTCAGTTTGGCAAAACAGCGTGGACGGATTTGTCGTATCGAGCCACGCTCTATGGCCCATGTCTTTCTCTCTGCAGGGGCGGCGAACGTGCGCGCAGTGTCGGTGAGCAACATCACCGAGACCTCGGCCATCGTGTCCTGGCAGTCATTGACTCCCAACGTTCCGGGAAAGTTCTCCACGGTGTACTACACGCAGATCGCCAACAACACGCCTGTCGGAATGCTGATGAGCACGCACACCAACGGGACGACAGTCGACCTCCTGGGCCTGAAACCCGGGGTGGTGTACAACGTCAGCATCGTCGAGTCCATCTATGAGACGCGCAGCAGCAACTCCACCCCCTACTCCTTCCGCACCGTGCCCGAGCCCGGTACAACAACCGCTCCCTACTCGCGTGGTGTCAGAAACGCTCGGCCGTTTTACTCCGAATGAAAATAATGCAATTTGTGCGCACGTTTGTGTGACTTTCTAAGGGTTTGTTGCTAAAGTATCAACGAATGAGTAATTGTTCATAAGTCAACACCGCTCATCTTGAAACTTCTTTACAAATTACATTTCTATCAGGGCCCATTGTTTTGTAGTGCAGTCTCCAAATAATATTCACTCAAGCTCTTACTATGAAGGTCCATTGCCCTGAAACATTGCCTAAATAGATGTAGTTTTGTTCCTCCTTTGAGCAGCATTGTTGAAGAATGTGTTGCGTTTTAGGCAACAAGATGGGTCTTCGGTTAATGACGCGACCTTCGATGTATGACATAATCTTCGGTGCAGAAACAGTGTCAAGATAGGTAACGAGATAGCTCCCGCCGTCACATGCTAAATTGCGTTCCTTCCCTCTCTCTACTGCCCGGCCCAGTGCTGCCGCTGCCCAGCGTTGTCGCCGTGAGCCGCCAGAGCCCCACGACGGCGCTCATCGCGTGGTCTCCGCCCATCGTGACGGATGGCGTCGACCCCGTCTACTCGCTTCACTACACCAACCTCAACTCGAGCGACCTGCCCGAGACGGTGGTGCCCCTCAACGGGACGGTTGGCGAAGTCCTGCTCAGTGGTCTCACGCCCGGCAACACCTACTCGGCTTATCTGCAGTGCCAGAAGGCACTGGGCCCACAGAAGAACACCGGCCCCATGTACTTTACCACTCAACGTAGGTTTATATTTTATTTGTCATCTACATCTTCATAAACAATTTGTATGGCCACGATTTGTGCAAATGTATTCATTTCATGATGGAATGTTACAAATAAAGTTATACTCTGGGATTATACTGGGTTTAAACAATATCGCGTCTCGTCTGGCACAGTGTTGGAAAAGTAGGCCGACACATTTTTGTTGAGGGGCTCGCTCCAGCTAATATTTGTGTTTGCTCTTCCACCAGTAATGGCATGAGAAAGCAATTGCACGACCGCGCCTTTACCAGCATTTATACAGATTGAAGCCACGCGGGTTGCAAAAGTGTGTGTGTGTGCGCACGCGTGTCCTTCGTGCAGCCGCACAGAAGGTGTCCGACGTGCAGGTGTCGAACGTGACGATGTACGCGGCGAACCTGCTGTGGGCGGCACCGGCGAACAACAGCTTGGACCCCGTGGTGTTCTACAACGTGAGCGTGTTTCCCGAGGGTTCCAGCACCCCCATCGCGGCCGTCATCCTCCCCGACAACAGCACCTCCCTGCCTCTCGTCGGTGAGGTGGACGCAAATGAACGCAAATGGGCAAAGGCACTCCGCTAGCAAGAGCCACAAAAATAAAAATAAAGTAGTGTAACGAAGCTGTAACGTGGGCGGTAGAACGGGGGCTGTCTTCAGTGCCTAGGAAGTAACGGCTTAATTCTGGCATGGAAAATTGTGTTTCACGAGCGGGGTGTTGTATTTGACTTTCATGTTACGTCTTGGCTCCTCGAGATGTACTGCTTGGGAGGAGCGGTATAAATAGCAAACGACGATGGTGGCCATTCATGTTTTACGGATTGTTTTTATGATTTACCAATGCAGATTGTTCAGGTAGACCCAGTCGATAAACGCCTGTGTGTGTATGTATTCGAGCTTGTCTCTTGAACACAGAGTCGGTTGCTCGTTAGAGCATGGATGTACAACGGTGCGTGCAGGATATAACACAACTAATTTTATTTTGTTTTTAAACAGGTCTGGTGCCATCCACCAATTACATTGCTTACGTCACAGCAGTGACAAAAGCCGGCTACGTGTATTCAAGCGACCCAATGCCTTTTACAACGGACAGCGGTGAGTCATGCTACGTAGCCATGCCATGAGGACAGTGCTGCATTATCCATCGTTGTGCTGTACTATCTATGATGAGGTCCTCGTACAGCAGTGGATCGACAACACGAGAGTTGTATTAACTCGTATATCTAAAATGTACGCATCAAATATCATTGGCTTTGACAATGCTTGCGATTTAACATCCCATGAGGGAGTTTCTATTAGGGTGAGCAATGAAGATGAACAGCATACGGTGCAATAGGTGTTGAGGATCATGAGCATAATGCGTGACGAAGAATACAAAATTATCAAATTAGGCAATGAATTATTTTAATATCGCAGTGTCTAGAGGCGTACAACAATGGATAAACCAGTGTGTCAAAAGCATTGATATGTAGCCGCTTGTCCATTCGGAACATGAGTGCATGTAACAATCCACCTCTTAGATATCCGGTTAAATTCCATCATTCGGGATCACGCTTTGATTCACAATCCTAAATGTAACAGCGCATAATTTGCACAATATGCATACATCGTGAAAAAATCAATTCTCACGCGCACGATTTTATTTACGTGTCATGAGTGAAAGAATTTATATTGAATTGATTTAGTGATGCATTGTCACATGTCTAATAAAACCTACCAGTTTCTGAATGAACAAGATTGTCTCCTACATGTAAAGGTTATTCATTCAGCACTGCAATGGCTCCAAATTAATCGTTGTTTCTGCTCCACTTTGTTTTTTTTTGCAGAAATTCAACTGGTGCAAGAGACAAGCTCGCCGACGAATGCGTTCATCGACTGGGACTACAAGAACCAGGCCGATAACATCACGTCCTGGCAGGTGCAGGTTATCGATGACCTCACCAAGCAGACGACTAATTTCACACGGTCATCCTCCGATCTCAACCTTCAGGACCTGCTGCCCGGCACCAACTACACAATTATCGTCACCCCCATCACCGCCGCGGGCCCGAAACCCTCGCGCACGCTGCATTTGACAACCCAGCCCGGTCAGTTCCGCTCCTGTCGCTCACATAAAAGCGCACGTCAAACCTTGGCGGCCATGAGAAATGTATACTTGACTTAAAGCTTTCGTGACTGCAGGAATTCATATTATTTGGGTCTTTCGGTAAAGTCACGTAGGTAGAACAATAAAATAATAGAAATAAAAATAAAGTGAATAAAAAATAATAAAAATATTATGACGTTTCGATCGCAACACAAGCAATCGTTATCAGGAGATGCAATCTTCCCCCTTTTGATGACGATTGCTTGTGTTGCGATCGAAACGTCGTGATATTTTTTTTATATTTGTTATATATTTTTTTCACTTTATTTTAATTTTTATTATTTTATTGTTCTATCTACGTGACCTTACCGAAAGACCCAAAGAATATAAATGTATACTTGATTTAAAAATGTTGTTGCTGGTGTTACATTGTTGTGTACGTATGTATTTCATTGCAGATCCTCTGAATCTGCCATCCAGAATAAGGAACTTGAATAAAATTGAGAGTGAAATTGATGCAATCTTCCTTGCTTGGGACAAGCCTGAAAGGAGTGGAAATAACTTGACTTACAAGGTAGATCCTCCTGCACCCGCCAAATCTGCCAGGGCTGACTCCTTACCTTCAGCTGAAGTGGTCACCACTTGGGTTTTCTGACGGCACTAGGATTCCATGAATAATGCGCAAAACTCGGTTAATTGTATAAGGCAATCTATCACCGTTTCTTTTTATGTTCGTGCTTGGTCATAAAAATCGGGAAAACATTATGAGCAGCTAGGGACTCCATAAATATGTCCTGCCCCTGCACTTGTTATACCAGTGCCTCCGTATAAAACAATTGCACCCCCTTATAGAGAAAGTAATTTTTTTAAATCAATATCATTGAGAGATTAGTAAAGTTTTTTTCCCCTCATGAAGTCCTGTGTTCGCTTGATGACATTGATGTTTTGTTGTTTTCTCTGACATGATTAGTCTGTTATTTTTTCAAACGTGACAGAAATATTATTATTCTAAATATATAATTAACCAAATCTACTCGCTTGATCGAGTAAATGTGTAATTGCTGTGAGCTTTTGTCTTAATTTTACAAATTGTACATACTCCTGGTAAGTCGAAATCATTTTTAAGAGAACGCCGTTAGGTATAAATTGTGCTCCTCGAATGTCACAACGATGTTCAAGGGCCAAATGATAATTTAGCTGCTACTTGTCGGTCAAGATTCTGGAGGGACAGAGCTGCTCCTGCTACAACCTCTGGTCCTCCAAGCAACCCTTAAGGTTGAGAAGCAAAATTACAATGCCACATGTGTTGCGTTTCTATCCTAAAGGTCCGAGTGGAATCGTTCAGTGACGTTCGGGAGAGCGTGACCGCGAGCAACTTCATCACGCTCTCGGGCCTGCTCGACGGCGTGGCTTACAACATCAGCGTAGTTCCGGTGGACGACAATGGGACAGGGTTCCCGAATACATTCTCCTACAGCAAGCCCGCGAAGAACAAGAGTGACGTCCTGGACGGTCAGTGCTCAAACGGACAGAGCACCCCCCCCCCCCCCTGCACACTCCACGGCTCATTCGAGCCCGAATATTAAAATTGGCAGAGTTTAATTGGCGGTTCTCTATGATGGACGTGCAAAGATGCACTGATCGATTCGGTGCCTAAAATGGGTTTTTGCTCTCACGATACAAACGTGGAATCGATATGTGTGTGGTAAAAGTAGAAGGTAGAGCGAAGCTTTTGGGTGCTCATCCGACTGCCGGTGGAATGGCCTCCACTAGAGGGAACAACGGAGAGCCACTCTCCACTCGAAAACTCTTAACTCCTTCCTGTATAATACAATGGGAAACAACTGTACCATTGAGTGGGTGCAGTAGCTAATACATTTACGACCAAGGGTACTTATCATAAGAGTCTCGATCTTGCATTTAAACACATGCCTAATGATTCTGTGGTGTTGTCAGTTGTGATGTGGATATCAAAAACCCCAGTTTACTATTTTACAAGAATATACCATTATGTTTCCATAACATAACCCAAGAGGGTAGATTATTTGTGCAGTAAATAGTCCACTGCTATAAAGACCATTACCTGAATTAAATCCTAAACACAGCTAATATGTGTGGCGACCGCTATCCTCTACACCGGTCCTGGCCTCACTCCCCACCACCCACCTCATTCACCAACCTGAACTGACCAGCATGGTGAAGTATGATCAAACAACTCCCCACGACCCACACAGCATGGGCAGACCTTCCTCCGGCAACAGGATTGACAAGGGGCTGTAATTTGATTGACGCTGCCCAATTGTCACAAATTTGGTCCAGAAGAAAAAAAAACTCCACAAATGACAGAAATTGCCTTTGTCGACGACAGCTTCGGGGTCAGAGCTGCGGTTGGAGCCCGTTGTCCTCAGCAACGTGGTGGCGGCCGTGCGTCAGCATTCCATCATCATGCAGCTGCCGCGCTGTGATTACTTCAAGAACATCACGCTCGTGGCCAATAAGAAGCTGGAGGACGCCTTCGTCGTCGTGATAATCGCCGAGAGCGCAAGTGAGTGTTTGTCCGCTGGTGTGGGGGAAAATTCACGGTCGCAGCCACCTGAAGCTGATGCGTGACCCAGTGCCGTGGTCGCCGAATCTGTTTGGGGAATTTGTTGCGAGCAGCTGGGCTGGATGCAGCTAAAACAAGGTCTTATACATCAAGGTACATTGTTATTCATTCGGAAATTATAAATGATGCTGTCAACATAACACTAAACTGCACTTTATAATAAAAAAAAGAGACTTTGAAATACCAAATTTCAAATAATAATTCCATAAATATTTTTTTCAAAATTATGTTAAATAAACTAAGCCTCATCTGAATCTCGAGATTATATTTCGGGAGAGTCCTGTTTCTGATAGCACCACTAATTTTCTATGACGTTAGTATTATTGTTCGCAGCTTTAGTGGATACATGATTTAATTTCATCCAGGTATCTACACTCGGCAAACCGCAGTTAGAACCGTTCGCTATGAACTCTGACCACTTATTCACATCTACTCCAGACTACCGGTGACTGGGAAAATATTCAGTGAGAAATGAACTGATCGTTTGTTTTTTCGCCTGTTCGTCCCACACAGAGGCGAGCGAGAGTTACAAGCCTCCTTCAGACTGGATCAACCAGACGTACTTCGAAACGGACAAGGGCAGCTTGCGTCCGTACGTGGCCGCCAATCTGACCCTGAACGATTGCCGTGGCACCAACGCCCGGCGAAAGCGGGAAGCCATCGTGGACATAGCCGGCATCGACGCCTTCCGCGTCGGAACGGAAGAAGCGTGTCCAACCAACACCTTCTGCAATGGGCAACTGCGCGACAACATCAACTACAGGTGCATGCCAGGGTCAACCGTCACTGTGCCCGTCAACAGCGTGATGAAATGGGTTTCCTTTTACAATGTCAGCAGCGCACTTGTACCGCGTGATCAAGCGGTCGATTGTTTCTGGATAGGTTTGCCGTGTGTAATCTTAAATGCCTCTCCCTTTTTCTGTGATTTCAGCACCCAATATGTCCTCATGAATCTAAATGAGCCAATATCCCAGAGCAACTGGTCTGCACCCATACACACCCGAGCAGGTAACAACCCCTTGAAAATTCTGGCCTCTATAGTATATTTGACGTATATAATTTCACACATATATATAAAACACACTAAGAAATAGCCAGTTAAAATTCAAATTGTATCAAATAAAATAGTTTTTAAAAAAATGTGCCATAAATTATTATAATGTTTAACGCCATTTGGTTTTCTTTTCTTTGTTTTAAATGACTACTCCTTTGTTGAGGAAAGTCAACAGTGGTTGTCTTATGGCCAGAATGGCCCCGCCATAGAAATGTGGCATTTCCACTACTGGCGCAGGTCTGTAAAGAGTAAATGAGCACTGCCTAAATGCTCGTTTTCAGCACGAAATCACTTTTGACGTTATTTTCTACTTGTTGTTAAGCGTCCGAGTACGATGCCATCGACACGAACTTCATGCCGCACTCGGGCGGCATGATCGCCCTCACCACGATCCTCGCGATCCTCCTCGCCTTGCTGCTGCTCGCCTTGCTGCTGGTCTGCTGCTTCTGCAATCGGTGAGCAGCTACGCACCATCTCACACCTCGACACGACTACTTATTTACTTATTTCTTAGGTTTTTTCGGTAAAGTCACTTGATACAGCTATCGTGCTGTGACGGTTCCACCTGAAGACGGAAGCTTGTGTTGCCTCCGAAACGTCGTGATTTTTCTTTTCTTTTTATTTTACTTTTATTAATTTTAATTTTTTACCTACGTGACTTTACCGAAAAACCCTAAGAATACGAATCCTTGCAGTCACGAAAGCTTAAAATCTAGAAATACTTATTTACTTACTTGTAACCATCTGGAGAGGTTGCGGTGGCGAGATGTTAGATCCCACGCCTGGTATGCAGGAGTTCATGGGTTTGATCCAAGGTTATGCCCTCCACATTTAGAAACATGCGTTGTGATTATTTGGCTGCTACTTGAACATCCCACATGACAATATAAGCCACTTCGATGAGTTTTCATGTGTGGCAAATAGCTCCGTTGGCTTTACCTGGTAAATAAAATCGTTTAGTTTTTTTGTTTAATTTCGTGCATGAATTATTAAAAGTTAAAGCAAATAACTTGACTCAAACGAACACTAGAATGTGAGCATTTTTCATTCTTTCACAGCAGTTTTTTTTACATATATTAGCAGTCCACTGCCGTGGACATGATATATGAGAGGGTTATATTGCCCACTTCGCCATGCGTATGGGTGGTGGTGGCCGGAAATCATACACGTATGGTGACCTTTGAATTCTCAGCGCCGATTTTGGCACAACGCACCAGGTGCTTAAATTTAGGCAACGCCAGCATGGGGAAGGCCCTCGTGTACAGCAGCAAGTGCCTGATGTGCCACTACATCCACAGCAGACTAAGCGCATACCACACTTAAAAGCATAACACACACAAACGCACACAAACGCACACATCCACACATCTCTGTGACAATGGTGTGCTCTGACGGGTTTGGCCACGGTGTTGGACTTATCTTCTCCGAAGCTCTTGTCGCGCACTACTTGCGGGCATCTTTCAGGCGTTGAAGTGAGGGTGCCGCAGTCGATGAAGATGCCCGTACGTGGTGCGTCGAGTGAGCATGAAAGAAGAAAAGCTCAAAGCGCAGCCAATCTAGGAGTCCACACTATGGTTACGAGTGGCAGAAAAAAACCTACGTAGGCTAAATCTCTTCGCTACTTTAGATTTCATAGAAGAAGAAAACCACTCCAGCCGCAGCTGCGAGTCTTTCCAGAGTTGAGTGCAGGATTGTGCGTGAGCAGCCAGCCTATGTTACCTCTGCAGGCGCCGGGAGAAGACCCTGCCCTCTCTGAAGACCTATAACCCGCACTTCGGCAGCAAGGTGAGCCACGGGAGCACCCTGTACCACGAGGGGCCCGTCCCAGCGCAAGTCAACGAGCTGCACCCCCAGGACCTGAGCAAACCAGTCGCCGGCGATCCCAACAGGGCGTTCATGTGAGTCCCATGCAAAGCTTCGCTCTACACTCTGTTGTGGCTTCATCATGTGTGTAAATCTGACCACATCTAACGATGCTGTACAGCTATTAGGTTTTAGTATAAAGTTGATTTATGTAGGCTTTGGTAGTGCTCGGGTCAGTTACTGATGAGTAAATCAGAATAAGGAATCCGATGAGCTATGAAGCTCTTTTTCAAATGCTCTGATAACAACTATGTAAAGCCAATGCCTTGTGCGGCTGCCTTCTCGTATTCCTCTCCCATACCTACTATCAAAGAGGAGAGGGCTGAGAGAGAGAGCAGAAGAGCAGTAGCACCCTCCCTTTCACTGAAGGTAGCCTGAGGGGTTTGACGAAGGCCCTTGTTGTTGGAGCAGAGGACATATGAAAGGGAGTAGAGATGAGAGGGTACAAATAGACAGTGGTCAGTCCTTGGAGACAATGGTGAAGGCAGTTGGCGGGGGGTGGTTGTGTATTTTGACCTGTGCCAATGCGAGACCATCAAACAATGGTCTGCGGAGTGACTCTGGTAAATGGCAATTGCTGCTCGCTGCTTTGTTTAATATTCTTCACGACACTTTTGCTCGGCAGGTTCAACCGTATCATCACTGATGGCACCAACCGTCTGGAGGGGGCGTACGGAGGAGACAAGTCGGCCCTAATGGGGGGAGAGTTGTGAGTACAGCACCAGGCAGCAATGAAAGCCACGTGTACCCCTCGGACACTGCATCCCACTCGTCATACTTCCAAGTTTACTATCGTGTGCATTAGATAATTTTATTTTTATAGCTGCACTCGCAATGTTTACAAATTATAATTGGACATTTTTCTTAGACTGTTGCAGTCTGAATAGCTATTAGATTATATTAAACATCTATTTTCATTTTTGAAAAATATATATATTTGGTAGATTGAGCATTAGTATAGTCACAAATAAGTATTTGTGATTTTGTTTTGTTTATTGTGAGTGGGCATGTAATGATGCATTGATTCATCGATTCAAACCAATTCTTGCACTCATGATACGTGCATTAAAATTGTGCATGTGGGAATAGGTAATACGATTTATGCATACAAAATGCTAATTATATATACACCTTTTTTTATTCATGCCAATGGTGTGAACATGCCTGCACAAGCGAGACACCAAACAAAAAACAATACAAGCCAGACATATCGTATTACAACTACAACATTTACAAAATCAATGCGTGCCTAATTGCGAGGTTTTCTCTGCCTTCGTTTCTCATGGGCAGCTTGCCGGGCGCACATACGCCGCCCAACACCATGAAGCCCCAAACCTACGTGGTCCAGCAGCCCCACGAAGTGCTTCCGTCAGCCCCCAACGTCACCAGCATGAAATCGAACGTGGTGAACCAGCAGCCCAAAGACGTCCAGCAGGGACCTGTTGGCGTCACCTACGTACTCGGCCAGCCTCAAGAGGAATCCCTCTACTCCATCGTGCAGCAGCGCCCCACCAGGACCGCTGAGCCGTGAGTTCACAGAGCACCCAGGACAAACTCTGCATCTCCATATCTTTCGTACAATACACAGAGAGCCCATCTTTATTACTCAGTGATCAGTTATCCTGTATTAATTCTAGATTTGAAGCTTTCGTGACTGCAAGGATTCATATTCATCATTTTTTTTCGGTAAAGTCACGTAGATAAAAAATTAAAATTAATAAAAGTAAAATAAAATAAAAATAATAATAATTGTATTTTTATTTTATTTTACTTTTATTAATTTTAATTTTAATTTTTTACCTACGTGACTTTACCGAAAAAACCTATAAATAGCATCCTGTATTGTTTTGTCATTTTACATTCGAGGCTGTGGTCTTGAATATAACATTCCTTTGACTTTTGAATGACGTTGAAGTGATTCCTATGGTGTTATAGCTTTAGAATTGTAACCTATTTATTTAACTGTAAACTTGCAGACACATATGTCGCTATACGCTTAAACATATAATGTAAAGGAATCTTGTATATTTGATGTGAAAGTCAAAATGCCATGCCAGATGGCTTCTCAACCCATTTTAAACAGAGGAATCCTTTACAGCTATTATAAAATGTCACAGATCCCAATTATAATGAGTGGTTCTGTGTGTAGTCCTAGCAGACAAACATGTACAAAATCCATCATTTCTTGAAGCGGGGAATCTTATGGATGCCACTGGACTTGCTTGACCTCTCCAAGTGGTGAACCCATTTTTTTTATCGTGTCCTTCATGGCATGAACTCCTCTATGTGCCATATGCAGGACTCTGCAAAATCAGCAGTCTTCTGAAGGCGATCTCCCTCCATACATCTCACCAGACTACCCAACCAAATAAGCCCTGGACCTGCTACAGCGACAGAGTGAGTCTCATTCACTCTATGTTTTGATGCATTCATTTAAAAATGCACATTTTTTTTATATCAAAATTAACTTGCAATTTGCATCAGAGTGATATTTGCTTAGGTTTTCGAAGGAGAGGCTGTATGGGCTATCCGATGTATTTCCTGGTTGTCTCGTGCGTTTGTTCGGCATGATGCCCGACGTTTCGCTCCATGTGGTGGGAGCTTCAGAAACGTTGGGCAATGTGCGGTACAACCAGGAACACAAAGGAGGGCTTTGCATCAGAATATATTATTTTAATAAAGGACATAAACAGTGTAATAAATCATGATATAACTTAAGAAATAATAATGGTGCACGCTTATCACAAAAAATTGTGATGCACGTGTGAATCCTACTTGTGGAATTTTTACACAAAAAAAATCGTATTTTGATTAATATTTTTCATGTTTTTTTTAGAAAACCTGAACATTGTGGTGCTGGAGGAAATCACCCACCTTCACAACACTGATCATTCTATAGCCTTCAGCACGTGGTTCACAGCATACATTTATCTTCATAATAAATAATATTAATAGTAGGTTACATTCCTTTGTCAGTCCACTCCTGGATGAAGACCTCAACATGTTGTGTTGATCATAACGGTGTTTCACATACCTCACCACGCTGGTTGGTTGAATTATTTTTACACAAACGATAGTTATCAAAATGTACTGCTTATTTGGGTGTGCACTAAATCACCTTTTGATGGAAACTAACAATATCAAGTGCAGTTATGTTTTATTAATTATAACATTGGTATTAGTCCTGGCACTGATTATAGTGATACTTTTTATATGCTGTTATACAAAAAAGGAAAGATAATGGTATTGTCAGGATCTCAATTATTATATTCCACCAAGATGCAAAATATAATAGTCAAATATATATAGTTTTATTATAAAATGTCAAATCTTCATTGAATAAACTCCCATACAGATTCCTAGAAATCAATTAATTAGAATTTATATAGAGTAAATTATTGGTTAAATCAACCAAATTTCAAGGGCAAGCAGCATGTACTTGCCCTGATTTTGCATGGGTAATGTTATAAATGCAACCATTATTCACTTTGTGGTCGTAATTCGTCTTTTTCATATACCCCATCTATCGCTCTTCCTACATGGGTTCCCATGCACATTTGTCGTTGAAAAATAACTGGCGTCATTACGGATGGAAAGCAACTTTGAGTACCATTCAGACGTGCAGTGCTACCTGGTGGCTGCTTCTGGAAACTCCGAATCACTCAAATGTGGAATGGCGTGTCTCTAACGTGGCTCCTTAACTTCACAGTTATTCCGATTGCCATTGTCCAATTATTTTACACCTATACAAGCACGTAACAGCATTATGTAAGCATTTTACCAGAAGCCGTGTTTACCTAATCCATTTACGTTATTGTCGCATGCTGCACAAAATCACATGCTGAAAATGAAACACATATCCAACATTTGAAATTGGCGTTCACGTCTCATACCATTCAGCTGTTTTTTTTGTTACAATTACGAAACAAGCCTTCGTCTATTAATTATGACTCTTGGACATCCTCTGGAAATATGTAAATATGGTTTAAAACAAATATTTGTGAACAAAAGGAACTTTTACAGTCAAAACATAATTTGCAGCGATTTCCTAATCCACTGCTGGATAAACAAGGCTTTCCCATACTGTGTCAGTCATGGGGGTTGTTTGACCATACTTCACCACACTGGTCAGTACGGCATGGTGAAGGGAGACCAAGGACGGTTCAAATATCACTTGCTGATGTTAGTCGCAGTTGGGATTTACACTCAAGGCACCAGGTCTCCCACTGTGCTCCGCCCAACTTTTCCAGCTAATGTATATACTCAACTAGACTCTACGTTGTTTCTGAAATGTAATTCTAAACTTTTGTTGGACCTTGGGATCTGGGATGTTATTTGGAAGCACTTTAAATAAATGGACAAAATAATGTAATTATCGCAAATTCTCACGTGTGTCTGTACAAAACTCTGGAAGGTAGTGTGTAATGTGTGAACATGATTCACCAATAATATGAAGTATGTGCGGTAGTTACAATTACTCTGTAATCGAGGGTACTTACACTATCAAACTGTCCATGAAATTTAAGTGCTGTTCATTCTTTGTTGTTTAACGGATACATGTATGTTTTCTATGGGTTCTGTGTCTTTCGTTTATTGAAATCCTATAATGCAGCACTCAATGGATTAAACATCAATGTTTACATCTTGTCTAAAGCCTTTCTCCTATGGATGCACCATGTCTGTAATGTTCTTTAAAATGTATTTAAAATAAATATAGGAATGTGTACCTACTTGTAACCTTGTGATGGGTATCAATAATAATCGTCACACATTTCTGCATTGTGCCTATTTTGATTCAAATAACCTTAAAATGCACCTGATCATGTCAAATTTTGAAAGCTATGCAATGTTTAGCCTGGTAACTACTTGAATAAGGGACCTCCAGAACTTGCCAGGGACTCTGTTTTTTCCCCCACATTAAAGCCACACTCATGAATGGTATTTGCCAACCATTCCATTGCAGGACTCTCCTGAAAAAGTGTATTGAGACTTTAGGCTTTCCTGAGGAAATAATTGTTATTTTATTTAATTGACTATTTTTGTAATGACTCATTGTATTCATGATTCATCATTGCCTTCCTTAGTATTTGTTAATGGCAACATGATTTGAAAGCTCGCGCTAAGACCAGGAATAAGAATACACACGTACATGGGGTCCATTCCTAAACTTTAGAACAGTCTTAACTACCTAAGCCCAGAACGGCAATAACCTGGCCAACCCCCTCCCCCGCCTGCTCTGACGAGTCCGATGTGCCTGATACCGTCAATGCAACTGGTAATGCCGTCCAGAATTTCAGGATGTTGCAATGTATGATGTGAGGATGTGGAATAAAAATATTTTATGTATATAAAAAAAAGAAAGCTCGTGCTATATGTGATAAAATATTTGCAATTAACTATGCGAATATTCCTTCTCACAAGGCATTGCAATAAGAAGCTGGCCTCACTATCCTATCTAAAATGTATATAAATGTATCCCTTTAATCCACTTGAATGCACGCCTCCCCATGTGAAATATGGTTGTTGACCACACTTCACCATGCGAGTCATTGCGAGTTGGTAAATGGGCTGGGCAGGCCCAATTAGTATCACTCGCCACTGATGTCAGCCATGTGTAAGAATCGGTTATTGAGCTCATACCACAGTGCACTAACCATTACACCACCGCTCCACTTCCAACAAAGTGTATTCTAACCACTCTATATACGACAGTTTAATTGCCCATTATGATTGACATGAAAGACATTCGGCATCGCACAAGTTGAAAAACAACGCCTGGGGCAACACAAAAGAGTTGTGAACGCCTGTTTTTGTTCACTGGGATTTGTACATTTCGCGTCAAGTTGCTCATTGGTGCGTTGAGCAGCAACACGCTCGGGGCTAAACTTGAGGTTGAGCAAATGTACACAGAGCTCTTGGTAGGCAATTCTCATCGCCATTATATAACATGTGATGAAATCCTCTGGCAACAATAACGATGTATAAATGTCTACTAGTAATTGTACATTGACATGAGAGCAATGTAAGTGGTGAGGTGCATCTTCTTGGTTCTTTCGGTAAAGTCACGTAGAAAGAACCAAGAAGATGAATCCCTGCAGTCACGAAAGCTTTAAATCGAAATTTATGGTGGAGTGCAGTAATCTGTTTGTTCGTTTATTTCTCAATCCGCGTGTCCTGGTGAGGGTCACAGCGGTAGCATGTTGAGTAGGGCGGTCCAGACCTCCCTTTCCCTGGCGATGGACTCTTAACTCTTCCTGGGGGATTCCCAGGTTCCCAGGCCAGCTGAGCGACATAGTCCCACCAGCGTGTCTTGTGCAGGCCCCGGGGTCTTCGCCAAGTGAGACATGCCTGGTGGAATTCGAAGGGGAGTCTACCGGGGGACATCCTTACCAGGTGCCCGAACCACCTTATCTGGCTCCTCTCAATCCGGAGGAGCAACAGTTTGACTCTGGGGCTCTCCCGGATTACCGAGCTCCTCACCCGATCACGAAGAGTGAGTCTGGCAACCCTGCGGAGAAACCTCATTTCGGCACCTTGTACCCACAATCTTATTCTTTCGGTCATCACCCAAAGTTCGACCTGTTAACCAAGAGCTTTATTCGACAACTCAGCACCCGCTTCACTACCATGGAATGGTACAGCGCCCATATCACTGCGGACACCGCAACGATCCACTGGCCAATCTCTTGTTCCCACTTACCATCACTCGTGAAAGAGACCCCGAGCTACTTAAACTCCTCCACTAAGGACAGCTATTTTCCCCTCACCTGGAGAGCAGACTCCACCATCTCCTGGGAGTGAACTATGACCTCAGCTTTGGAGGTGCTGATCTTCATCCGAGCCGCTTTACACTCCGCAATCAAACCGTTCAAGTGCATGCTGGAGATTACAGACTGCAAAAAGCAGCTACGCCACCTCCATGCCCCCACACTGGGTACTCTCCATACTTCGGCTGTGCCTTGATATCCTGTCCATGAAAATCACAAACAGGAGTGGAGACAAGACGCACCCTTGGCAGAGTCCAACACCCACAGTGAACGACTTTGATTTAACACCAAGAATATGGAGGGACTGAATAGAGGGACTGGATAGCCCACAAAAGCGGCACCTCCGACAAGACATTCTGGTGAACATGGTCATATGCCTACAAAGCAGAGGTAGGTTGGAGAGGCATACTCCCATGACCCCTAAAATATCTGTGAGAGGGAAAAGAGCTGGTCCATTGTTCCACGGCCCTGACAGAATCCGCATTATTTATTCTGAATCTGAGGCTCAACCACCGGGCTCAGCCTCCTCTCCAGCACTCTGGCATAGTCTTTACCTGGGATGCTGAGGAGTGTGGTCCCTCTGTAGTTGGATCACACCCTCTGGTTTCCAGTTTGCCAATCTAGAGGTACTGTACCCGCCTTTCATGCAACATTGAAGAGGCGTGTTAACCACGACACTCCTACACTGTCCAGCACTTTCAACAACTCTGGGTGAATCTCGTCTACCCCAGCAGCTTTTCCGCTACGAAGGTCCTCGACCTCCGCAGCGACTTCAGCAGCCATGATGGACACCCCCCCCCCCCCCCCCGCTGTTTCCAGGGCTGCCTCCTGAGTGGAGGGCATATCCACTGGGTTGAGGAGCTCCTCAAAGCGTTCGTTCCATCTCTCGACTATCTCCTGAGTTGAGTTCAATGTTACGCCACCCTTACTGGGAACAGCCTGGGCCACGTCCCGTTGACCCCTCCTAAGGCGTCAGATGGTTTACCAGAATATCTTTGAGGTTGCCTGGTAGTCCCTCTCCAAACTCCTCACACGCCTGGGCTTTCGCTTCAGCAACTGCTACCACTGCTGCCCCCTTGGCAAGCCGGTACCTCTCAATTGAGTCGGGAAACCTTTTTTCGAGCATAGCTCGGAAAGCCTCCTTCTTCAAATTGACAGATTCCCTCATCACTGGTGTCCACCAGCAGGTCCTAGGGTTGCCGCCATGACAGGCACCAACTGCCTTCAGGCCACAGCTTTTCAGAGCTCCATTGACAATCGAGGTGCTGAACATCATCCACTTGGACTCAATGTACATAACCTCCCATGGAGTGTACAAGAAGTTAAAATCTTTCTGCACTGGGTCTTCTGCCAGAAGTTCTCAGAAATCAGAGAGGTTCTCTGATTTTGATATTTCAGAACCATTCATGAGGGGCTTTTGTTTGGAGCATTATTTGTCTGGAATCTCCCCCCAGACATGTTTGCCAAGGGAGACCCTACCAGGAGTACAAGACTCTAGGTGACATAACTCTGAGGGTCATTGGAACACACAAACCCCACCACCACGATAAGGTTACGATTATTTGGTGCAGTAATCTGAATAGTGGAAACTATCAACGTGGATAACGAGTAGAACAGGTGAGTTCGTATGTATGTACCGTATGTTGAACTTCTTTCGCACCGCACATAGTCAACCATGCTAATCGTAGGTGCGGGGGAAGGACAACAAACTAAACACAAAACGCAGTTCTAAATAAATGAGTGTCTGCACTGATCACAGATAGACGGGCGTGTAGTGGAAATGACATTAAGGATAGCGATGGTGAATGAGGCATCAGCATTAACGATGAGTGAAATGGGGCCTCTCTTCACCAAACTGCACAAGCCAGCGTGGTGAAGTATAATTGGCACGGTGGCGAGATGTTATCTTTCTCACCTGATATGCAGGAGATCATGGGTTTGATCCTGACCCTGACACCTATATATTTGGAGTTTGCACGTTCTCCCCATGGTCGCGTGGATTTTTCTCCAAGTCCTCCGGTATTTTACCTCCCTATTTAGAAACATGTGTAGTGACATAAGAAGGGAGGGGCTGCTGTAGGCTCTGGGTTCCCAGGGGATCCAGACGCTTTTAAGCCTTTGGGCGCCAGGCGTTGGGTTCCCAGGCGCTTAAGCCTTTTTGGCGCCGCCAACGGTGGGGGGGCTGTGTGTGCTCTGTGGGATGTCTGGTGGCGCACAAGACCCACCCCTCGTCGGACCAGGCATAAAAGGAGAGCTCCCTGGACGATCGGCCCAGTTGTAACTCAAGACCCAAGACCCACGACCAGCCATCTGAAGACCCTGGGATGCTGTGAGGGCCAGCGCTGGGACTCTGGAACTCCCGACGCTACGACCTTGTGAGGGCGAGTCCAGAGCGTAGCCAGAGTAGAGTATCTAGGCTGTGTAGCTAGGCTGTGTACCTAGGCTGTAACAGAGTATCAGGACTGTTGGAGTGTTGTATTGTAATAAAGAAGTTACATCTACAAGTGTCTCCGGAACCCATTACACATGCGTTTATATTATTTGGCTGCTATACAGTTCCATATAAGCCACTTCGTTGAGCGATCATTTGTGGCCAGTTCGCTTCTGAAAACGAGCTGTATAGCTTAGTGGGCCTTACCTGATTAAATAACAAGTTAGTTTCGTTTTAAAATAGTGTAATAGTTTAAACAATAATCCCCTATGACCAATTTGGTGTGGGGAGACCTTCAAGGCCTGTATCTGTACTATCCAAATCATTGAAAAAAAATCATAAGAGTTGCTAAAATGCCCCAAGCCTTGCTGAGGTCTTAGTTTACCAAATATTATTGATAATTGTGTGTTTAATGCATTTCAAATATTCAATGCATCCACAACAGCAATAAATAATTTCTGAAAAAAGAATGAACATTTCTAGTATGTGTAATATATTTACATCCTTGGCATCCACACCCTGCAAATATTTACACTTTTTCTTTATCAGCCAAGGAGCATCATGGTTTAGGAATACATCACGTGATGCTGTCTCGAGATACACACTGGTGGAACCAGCCAAACAATCCATTCATCAATTGAGAACCCAATAAGATAAATTGTCTCTTGAGCATAGAGGTAAAACTGGTTACAGTACTGGTAATAATTCCAAGCAGTGATTCTTAACCTGAGGTGCAAGATAACCTTTCTGGGGGTGGGAGACATACCAGTTTTTTTTAGAAGGTAAATCATTCAAGCACAAATTAAGCACGGGCACGTAAGTACAACTTCGTTGTTTCAACATAGCCACCTCAGCACGCTAGCAGTGGAGGCCGCTCACCGATCTTATATTAACATGCAAATTTTTACCTGGCAGCCCTATAATTGGTGGAAAACCCACCACCATCGCGGTCGCTGCCCACCACTTACATTAACATTCCCTGCCCTGCTCATGCTGCTGACATTTGGGCTACGCCCATTTCAAACTTTTATTAACAGTTTTCCTTTTCCTGATGACGAGTGCTTGTGTTGCGATCGAAACGTCATAGTTTTTATTTTATTTGAACCTATCTTTACCGAAAGATCAAAAGAATATAACATTATACATTGTTTAACGATTGAGAACCAAAGGAGTGCAAGGCTGGAGTAAAAATTAAGAATAATTGGTTTAAGGTGAGCTGATTAATATTGTTAGTGGTGGATTCATGGATTTGGTAGAGTGTATGCCATTGGCATCATATGATGAATATTTTTCCATATGATGGAAAGTGATGTTCAACATAAAATTTAGAGTTGGCAGAAGAAAATGTGTGATTATGTTTTCATGGAAGTTAACGCATATCGGTGTAGTGTAAATCACAAAACCAAATAAAATGTGGAAGTCACAAGTTTGTATCATGCATGATCTCATCGTGGTGATTTAGTGGGCCCGAGCTTGGTAAATAGGCGTTGCACATTTTCATGAGAAAATAAACTGGAACCTTTACTGCTGCTCCTGGGAAATTTCAAAAGACATACATTCTTTAGTAGTAGGTTTTTACCGTTTTAAACTGGTACAAAACTGACACCTTTATTCAAGGCATCATGTTTGCAATAACCACAACACAAGTAGTCAAAAAAGCAAACAAAAAGAAGCAACTCTGATAATGATAATAATATGCACTGTCCTTGAAGTTGATTGGTCCACACCCGAGACGGCTTTCTTTAGAGCCTAGTCCCCATTGGTGTTGGACCAGATGACACCAGAAAGCGTACAACTCAAACACAGTGCAATATCAGAGTATAGAGAGCTCGGGGTAAGCATTTACACTATGAGATCTCTTTTACCAGTGGCAAAATATAGTAGTAGGTTTTTACCCTTTTAAATTAAGCCGTCTCGGGTGTGGACCAATCAACTTCAAGGACAGTGCATATTATTATCATTATCAGAGTTGCTTCTTTTTGTTTGCTTTTTTGACTACTTGTGTTGTGGTTATTGCAAACATGATGCCTTGAATAAAGGTGTCAGTTTTGTACCAGTTTAAAAGGGTAAAACCCTACTACTATATTTTGCCACTGGTAAAAGAGATCTCATAACATAAACCCTTTGTCAAACATATTTTACAAAGGGTTCATATTTTTGAAAGCTCGCCGAAGCAAATGGCTTAATTAAGTGTAAATAGTATTTAATTCACAGTGAGTCGAGCGGTGTAGGTGTAAGACTATACATGAGGTTACATTGACCCCCTGTATCTCAGTGACCATAGGGAGCACACATGCGCTGGATGTGTATGGTCAGTGATTAACAAAACACCCGAATGCCACTCTTCATCGCATATTCTGCTGCCACGTACGCTGTGCTTAAACATCCCGGCGATGAAATGAATGTGGCGCATCGAGTAAACTGCAGTGCAAGTCCCCCGAATGTAAACCGAGCAGATTGACGGTGAACACAGCGTACCCGTGAAAGTGCGGGAAGTGTGGTGGTTAGATTGGAGGATAACGCTTATTTAATCCGTTGCGTTTCCTGCGGGGGTGACTTGTATCCTGTGCAATGCCCTTCCCCTTCTCTGTGATTCGCCGTGATCCTCTTGAGCAGCTGCGCTGCAATGAAAATTAAAACTCCAAGCAGCTGAACAGGGGCGGGGTGGTGGGTGGTGTGTACCTCCTGACTTGAGCATCCTCACTCGCCCCATTACTCACACCAAGCCCATATAATCACCCGAGCCCCAACTCGCCCATCCCTTCTCAGTTCCCAGTGCCATCACCACAACCCCCCACCACCACTCCACTCTCTCTCTTTTTCTAAAAATAACCCGTGGCGACTGGCTCACCCCTCGGCTTCTCTCTTTCGCATGCGGGCCCCGCAGTCGGCAACGTTATTGGGAGATTGAACGTCAGCCGCTCTTATTTTCCCCGTCGCCCGTTGTGAATTTGAAGGTAAACTGTTGTCGCGAGTGTCCACTGAGAGTTGAGTGAACTTTGTCGGTCAGCCTCTGTGAGTGCCATTGGAAGAGGGCGAGAGAGTGCGTAGAGATACGAGGCTGGGTTGGAGCGCATGTATTTGAGCGGCACGTGTTTCGTTCATTGCGAGTAGCCACAGATGTTAATGAGCGAGTGCTTAAGGGTTGGCAATGAGTAAATGTCGTCCTGTGCGTCAATGTGTACTGGTGCCAAACGGTCATGTCTTTTTCGTGTGATAAATTACATCAGCGATTGCATAATACTACAGCTCGTCATCGTGAATGGTGCTTGTGTTAACGTCGTTTGTTCGAACTCCTGTCACTGCCACCTTCCCTCCATTGCCACATCTCAAAGCGTTAATACAAGTCTGCACAACTGCGGCGAAGCAGCTTAGTTTTCAAGTGCAGTAATCTCTCAATGTCCCCGAGAACATAATTACGGCAAGGGATACGTTACCTCGTCAACTGGTATGGAACAGGGCTTATATAAGTCACGCAAGTCAATGCAATGCAATTTAAACCATAACCCTACTGATATTGAGTCATGTAAAGATGTTTCCTTTTTAGAAACTTGGTTTAGAACTTGAAAACCAAGAGTAGTACGTGGATAATAATGAATACACAAACATCCGCATACATAAAAAAAAATCCCTCTTTCCAAAATGCACGTTTTTTTTTGAGATCACAGTTTGCAAAAGACCACCGGACTGCAATCTGCGAATCACGAAGCAATGGATATTGAGGAAACACCAGAGACTATGCCACTGCATGTTTGTAAAAGGCAAAGCTGGAGAGTGGGCATTGTATGCCATTTATCATCCATCCATTGAACTAAATATACAGTAGCCATAGTAGCAAGGTGGTGCTAAAACCCAAAGGCATGTCTGAAGTTAATTGAATAAAAACTACAATAATTCACGTCATTGGTACTGGATATGTGCTTTTTATTTGCCAGCTCGAAATTCTTAAAATTCCTGCTGTGTGTGTGTGTTTTTAATTACCGATACAGGTACAGCAACTATTTTGCATCAATAAACAGGTGAACTTTAGGAGGAATTGGCAGCACCTGCCATTTTAAGCTGCCTGGGTGAAGGATGCCTCTTTCCTTCTGCGGAAGTGACAACAGCTCCGCTTACAGCGTGGACAAGGGCGTCCTCAAAAATGCCTGCTTTGTGGATGCTCTCAACCTGGTGCCTCACGTCTTCCTGCTCTTCATCACGTGCCCCATCCTCTTCATAGGCAAGAGATGACACCACCGATGGTGTTCATACCACGCCAGGCACTGCGATCTGCCACTCTGCTTCACCTTGTTACAGTGGGTCTTAGAATTGACGGGCTAATTCAGGTGTGGAGTGGCCCTTAGTGTGTTCGTTTCCTTGAAAAAAAACCTCTTGTTATTTCCAGGAAGACTTATTTAGTTCATTTATAGAATGTCATGTTATATAGATATTGTCTATCTATATAGAATACATCTTTACAAACGATTTAAAATGTATAAACGAACATCACAGCCCATTCTTGAATGAACAATCATACGCTGTCGTTACAGGATATAATTATACTGGGACTCCCTGTTTAACACGGAGGCTTTCGCGAGCGATATTAACCATAACAGAGGTTTTTTGGGTTAAATCGCGTTAATATAAATGTGTCGTTAAACCTGCCACCACCCGACACAGCCAATTAGTAAGGTTTGTCACGCGAAACAAAACATGGCAATTCGTTACTAGTACAGCACACCGGTGTGTTTGAGAGTAAACCCACAGCATTTACAATCTGAGTACGACGTTTCGCCAGTAATTACACTAACATCACCAGGCGACAGCCAGGTTTGTGGAGAAATCCTCCTGTTTCGTTCTTAAATAGAGGGATAAATGTGATGTCGTCACTCAGGAACGAAGGCCGGGGGGGGGGGTTAATGCATGCATATAAATAACAATGCCTGGCCCGTGACGTTAATGTGCAGTTTGTATACAAAGCTAAATGCAAGTCAGCATTTCTTATTCAGCTTTTGCACTGTGTTATATTTTCCCCAATAAGGACAAGGGTCTCCCAATGTGCCTACAATTATATGGGAGATATAGTATGTCTGCTGATGTCATTTCTAAGATACACTGTAGAATCGTATAATAGGACATTGTTTTGGCAACGCTAAACGACTCTGCAAATATCAGTATGTTGCACATCCCCATTGGGCACAATCACAAGCATTCGGTGAGTATTCATTGGCAATGTCCTGGTGCGTGACTGTTGTGACAGAGAAGACTAATCTTGCGGGAATCTCAGGGCCATCTGTGGCAAAACCCGTCAGAAACGAAGGCCCATTGGCCGGTGAAAGATTTGCTCGGGAAAATATCAACCGTGCTCGAATGCCTTTGCGAATTTGTGCGTGTCAGTTTCAGTGCACTCAGAGCAGGGGCCAGAGGACACTGAGTCACTGTCATGCTACTGTCGTATTGAACTTTATTGAGCATTATTATAAATGTACAATTAAGTAAAAAAGTGTTTTTTGGGATGTGCGCATTTAAGTTAATACAGTATCGCATGCACACATTTCTGCTCCAATTTTTTTTAATCAAATTAAATATGACAGAATTTGATGAGCAGCCAACAAGCAAAATGAGTCATGCTTTTATTACAAAGTGATCTGTTGGGTAATTATGAATTGTCATGATTTAGGGTGATGATGTTGTTAAAATACGTAGGTGAATGCAACGCCGCTAGTGGCTGCAGATGTCAAATCAACACGTAATATTTAGTCGATATGTAAACTATTCTCATGTGCACAATTCGATTCCTCTTTTGCGAGTGTAAGTATCCTTTGTAATATATCAATTTATATAATACCACATGCCTACTGTTAGTTTAGGGGCCCAACTGTGCAGGTTTTGTTTTTCGCTACCGCTTGAGGAACTAATGTTTCACGAATACACATTACATTTTTTGATATGGACCAATAAAACATGTTAATTAGCAATCGCATTTTAGTAATTCACTTTAATTGGTCACGTAAAGACATCAGTACCACTAGTTTTGCCACTTGAGGTAACACTGACTACTGATGTGACCCAAGGACTAAATGTCCATTCATTAAAAATGAAACTGATGCCATTTATTTATTGAGGTCTCAAGACTATTTTGTATGTGAGAAGAAACCTGTGGACCCAGAGAAGTCCAATGCACGCTAGAGGATAACGCTCAAAGGTTCACACAGACGGGTTCATGATCACAATTGCCGTACTGCCATTTTCTAGCCACCTTACAGCAAGCAGCGTGTGGGAGAGACTCAAATACCTGCGTGATTCACCAACCCTTGTCTCCTAAGCGCAAGATTTCTTGTGTGTGCCATGATCATACCCGGTTCATGACCTCGGTGTGAGTCTGTGTAAATGTGTATGTTCTGGGAGAAAAACGAGGATAATGTAATGGCAAGATTGAATCTGCAGATATATTCTTTGGGGTCTGATTTGGTCCACAGATAATGGGAGTCACAGGTAAAACTGCTTCAGATAAGTGTCTACATGTGTAAAGGTTTTGGGATTAAGTTTTGATTTAAAGCTTCCGTGACTGCAGGGATTCATATTCTTGGTTATTTCGGTGAAGTCACGTAGAAGGGAAATAATAAAATAATAAATTTTCTTGCTGTGGATTTCACACCTGATGATGATTGCTTGTGTTGCAGTCGCAACATCGTGAAAATGTTATTGTTTTATATTTTTATTATTTTATTATTTCCCTTCTACGTGACTTTACCAAAAGAATCAAGAATATGTCGTGAGAATTATTTTATGTTTTATTTTTATTATTTTATTATTTCCATTCTACGTGACTTTACCGAAAGAACCAAGAAGATGAACCAAGAATATGTTTTGGGATTAAGTTACATTTCCCATTGCGGCACTGGCTCATGTGACAGTGCTGGACTATGCTCTTTGTTGTTGTTGTTGTCTATTGACTGCGGTGCAGGCTGGGGCAGCCAGAGCTCCAAGGTGCAGATCCACCACAGCACCTGGCTACACTTCCCGGGGCACAGCCTGCGCTGGGTCCTCACGTTCACCCTCTTCTTTGTGGGCTTCTGCGAGATTGCCGAGGGCATGGTCTCGGACAGGTGAGCAGCGTTTCCTCGACCGGTACTGCGAGATCCGACCGTGTTTGTCCAGTGCTCGCCGAGCTGCATTGGCTTACGGTTTTGCCGAACAAATAAGTTACAAGGTCGCACTCGTTGCACACAAAGTGCTTTGCCGCAAATCAAGCACAATACCTCGCTGATCTCGCCAAGGTGCATACACCATCACGCGAACTCCGGTCATCCTCGCAGCGGATTTTGACTGGCCATCGAACTAAGACGGTCACCGCATCGCGCGCTTTCAGATGCGCTTCTGCGGCCGTCTGGAACGCTCTTCCTTCCGATATTAGCAAGCCACTGGAGCAATGCACTTTTCAGTCTAGATTGCAAACTAATTTCTTTAGAACCACTTTTTGTGTTTAATTTGTTGTCCTTCCCCGCACCTCCAATCAGCACGGTTGTCTACGTACGGTACAAAAGAAGTTCAACATACATAAGAGGAGCAGTGTCCTTTTTCCTGGTGGTCACCCATCCAAACAGTGTCCAAACCTACTTGGTTGGCTTCCGAGACGGGACGCGATCAATCACATCCCCCACGCGATTCGGTCGGACAGTTGTAGGCTGTTGCCGGGGTTGTGCTGTCAACAGAGGGCAGTGCAGCAGAATCCATGGTACTGCCCTATGCTCCGTCTACGCTTGCTTCCTGCCTGTCCTGCACCAACCCACGCTGACCAGCATGGTGAAGTATGGTCAAATAACCCCCGTTGCGAAGTAAAGCCATTGAGAGGCCTTCATCCAGCAGTGGATCGAATGCTCACTAATAGAACACGAGCAGACACCTCGGATTAGCACGGCTGGCTATGCACGATGTGAAAGAAGTTCAGCATACATACAGAACGCCGTATGGATTGTAATGATACCGAATATACAATATGTTCCACCTGCTGCCAGATTTATCTTTGAACCACCTGACGACCTCTTCCATCATTGCTCCACCTCCTGCCTGTTGTTAACAAACGTCTGCCACCAATTCAGGCTTAACAAAGACTCACACACCCCCGACAGCCAAGTAGACTGTAAGTGCTGTTCGCGAGACACCCATATCAGCTGGTCTGACGCACACAAGAGTAAAGGTGGCCAATACCACGCGCAACCACCTTTGTCTCCCCCTGTGCTGATGGTCACACTTGGCATTTAAGGCTGAATTAATCGTCATAATTTTTATTTTATTTTTATTTTACTTTTATTAATTAAAAATTTTTACCTACGTGACTTTACCGAAACAACCCAAGAATATGAATCCTTGCAGTCACGAAAGCTTCAAATCTAGAACTGAATTAATCCACAGGATGGATGCCCAAGAACAGACAGGTTCTGAAAGTACACTATTGACCACTTGTGTTATCCGTGGCCGGGTATGAAACTCACGTGCGCAATTGAAAGGGATAACCACTGAACCACTATATCCACTCGAAGAGATCTTCAGCTTCGCCAACATAGGATATTGAGCCATGCCCTGTTAGCGAGCACCCGTTAAGGCCAGCACAGTGCACGCCAGCATGGTGTCAACAGTACCACACTCGGTGGTGAGGTCACCTTTGTCTCCTCAGTGCTGGTGTTTATGTATTGCTCTCCACACACATACACGGACACACTGCCAAGCGCATACAGATTAAATTTTTGCCATGATGCTTGTTGGAGTAGGTGCCAGCAAGCTCCTGTTATATGCCAAGGCTCTAATGAGTGGATGAATTACGTTACAGTATTATTTTTGGAAATGATACTTCAAATTAATTGAATTATTTTTTTATTTGCCTTCACAGTTTTCTAAACTGATTACTTAACAAAAATTGATGCTGGCAGTTTGTGCAAAACTTTGGTTATGAAAGCATCACTGGTGCGCTGTCTTCTTTGTCAGTGTCATTAGGATTTAATTAGCTTTTAACAAGCTATTCAGAAACACTCACGCTGCACAGATTGCCACATTTTCTTCAGGGGTTTTTGCCAGCGCACAAGTCAGACGTTGCATGTTCATTCGTGCCTGTCGAATGAAAACATATTGAACTTGGGACATTTCCCTTGATCACCAAATTATGTTACCCTATTTGTATTTTTGTGTTTTAGGATTGTATATTACGGCTAGTTTACATTTTATATTGTATACTTTTTCAAAATTTTACATACTTTAGCCCCTGAGTATAGACTTTTTAGTATAGTTAGACTGTATACCACTTATTTAAGTTTTAAGATTCTGACATGTTGAATGTATGCACCTTCCTGCCATAGTAAATTCCTTGTTTGTGCTAACTTTCATGGCGAATAAAACCCTTTCTGATTCTGATTAAAGCCAAATGAATGCCTCACGTGAGTAAGCCTCGTTACCGAAACACACACACCACCACCGCCACATGTACAAACCCGATATTGCACTCTTCTGGATTTGATTGCAGCTTCCTGCCAACGAGCCACCTCCACCTCTACATGCCACCCATGATGGGGTTCATCGCTGGCTTGGCCTCCATCGTCTATTACCACAACATCGAGACGTCCAACTTCCCGAAGCTCTTGCTGGGTAAGCCATGTATCTTACATTCCTGTCTGTGCACTGTTTTATTTAGCTATTAATTGTATACTTAGAGCAGGGCTGCGTTATTGGCAAGCAGAGCTCAGGGCAGCACAATCAATTGTTTTGTACTTCTATATTCCTAACATCCATGCTGCCCACCTTTGCCGACCCCTACTGACCGGCGTGGTGAATTCTGCTCAGATAATTTCAATGATCTGCACAGCGTGGGGAGGCCCTTATCCAGGAGTGGATTCACAATGGGCTCTTCATGTGCATGCTGTGGTGTGGGCCAGGGAATACATTACTTTTAAGACATGCTTCGAGATCAAAGGAAAACAGAACACAGTTATAATTATATCAGTTGTAATTTTGATTTGAATAATTAATCGTCTCAAATTAACTTAATACATCTTGTAAAAAATCTAATGGTGGTCTGTTAAGCAAACATAACATGCTCATGGGTTCAATTATTAAACCCATTTTTTGTATTTCATTTGCAGCTGTATTTTGACATTTTAATAGAGGAATACATTTCAAATTTTTATTCTGTCGTATACGACATTTTCAGAAAATCTATTTCCATCTCTAGTAATTAAATACAGATGATTCATTGAAGATGACAAAAAGTTGTATTTTTACCAATGACATACGTGGCTCGTGATGAAGAAAACTGATATTGACAACAAGTGCTGGAAGCAGAAGTAGGCCATGGGGAGATGGGAGGCAAGCGGGGTTGAAAAGATAACAAAAGGAGGAATTGATTAAAGACAAGAGGACAGGGAGAGGTGTGATACAGTCTGTAGTAGGGAAGGGAAAGAGTACAGAGAAAGGGAAGGACACAGGGAAGAGACAGTGCCATCTCAGAAAGTAATTCTGCTGGATTCTAGATTTTAAGCTTTCGTGACTGCAAGGATTCATATTTTTAGGTTTTTTCGGTAAAGTCACGTAGGTAAAAAATAAAAATTAATAAAAGTAAAATAAAAGTTAAATAAATAAATAAATCACGGCGTTTCGGAGGCAACACAAGCTTCCGTCTTCAGGTGGAACCGTCACAACCGTTACACGAGGGTTAGCATTACACCCTTGATGTGACGGTTCCACCTGAAGACGGAAGCTTGTGTTGCCTCCGAAACGTCGTGATTTTTATTTTAATTTTATTTTAATTTTACTTTTAGGAATTTTAATTTTAACTTTTTACCTACGTGACTTTACCGAAAAAACCTAAGAATATAATTCTGCTGGGTCTGTGTCTTCGGCAGCCCTGCTGGGATACTGGCTGTTGGCCTTCACCATGAAGCTGCTGAAGCTGGTTCAGTTCTGCCAGCACAGCGTGGGGCCCAGCGAGCTACGCTTCTGCATCACCGCGTTGCTCGTCTTAATCTATGCCCTCTTCCTCTGCTTGGAGGTTAACATCATCCGACTCCGGGTGAGTCAGCCTCTTTGTCTGTCAGACAGTGATTCTTATTCCCACGTGTCCATATGTCTTTCTGCCTGGCTGCCAATTGTCAATCTTAATTCCATATCCCGATTTGCACAGTGCTATTGTATTATGTTGTATTTTTATTCTTTTATTATTTCATTCTACGTGACTTTACCGAAAGAACCAAGAAGATGAATCTCTGCAGTCACGAAAGCTTTAAATCGAAATTTAATGCTACGGAGGGCGGAGGGTATTTTAGCGTGAGGCCTCGTGAAAATGCAAACCTCCAAATGTCTATCCAACTGAATCGATGAAAGACAAACAAAATCACCATAGAAACAACCTCTATATGCCACCATATTTGTTTTGTAACAGCATTTTATTGAACAGCCTTTTATACTGACAATATCAAACCGATCGGTGTGATGCCAATGGCAAGATGCTTGTTAATTGCAGAGCTGCCAATGATACTATTATCGTTGCATCTGTGCATGCCACAACAGCACAGTGATATGCTTTAACATGTGCCAAAGAGTAAATAATACCTCATATTGGCAGAAATCGAGTGTGCAAGCTGGGCAAATTCACCAAGGCCCACGGGCAAAAGGGCCCAGGTGCTATGTTACAAAGAGGTAGGAGGAAATTGCACAAGGGCCCTAAGTCATTCCTTGCACCACGGTCCAGGTCAACCATGCTACACAACTCAATATTGGCTATTTCATTATTTTAACTGCTACTCGCCCCAAGGGCAATTCTGGTCTCCACAGATGGTGGAGTGTTTATTGTATCCTTGGGTGCATCTTCCCATTGCTCCCCCATTGGGATCTGTGCATCTGTTAAACTAACCCTTCCAGCACACCACCTGACCCAGACATAATTACACAAGCTACACCACCTTTCCCGTTTGCTGATTTCAAGCCTCATTTCAAACACTGACACTGCCATTTTCCAGTCCTTGTACTCCTTGCTGTTACATCTGAGAGTTGCATTTACAACCGTGGCTAATTTTACACGAGGGTTAGCATTACACCCTTTGTCCATTTTATTATGTAATTCTTCCGAGCCTATTTTTGGGCTGGCACCAGTGCTGCTCACTGTAATTGGGAGGTAACCACGTGTCAGCCACCATTGGTGGATCCAATGGCGCCATGACAAGGATGTCTACAATTCTAATTTCACAACTGCATGCTCATATATTCTTCTGTCACAAATGCCAGTGTCACGTGTATGGCTGTTTGATTCCTATATGTATTTACTATATATACTGGGTAGAAAAAAATACACGTTCACATTCATTCACGTGTTTATTTTTAATGTTGCGTTTTCATTGCTGTACTGAAAGATTTCATGCTGCCATGGTATAATGGTTAACACACAGAGGTGGCAAGATGTTAACTACCTTGCCTGGTATATTGGAGGTCGTGGGTTTTATATAGTTGGAATTTGAATGTTCTCCCTGTGGTCGTGTGGATTTTTCACGAGGTCGTCCGGTTTTTCCCTTCACATTTAGAAAGATGCATTTTGCGTATTTGGCTGTGATAAATTTCCACATGATAAGCCACTTCGTTGAGCTATCATTTGTGGCGAGCTCGTTTCTGCAAAAAAGCGCTACACAGCTCAGTGGGTCTTACCTGGTAATATATTTTAAAAAATCGTTGATAGTTTCAGGCTGCCAGCCCAATCTCCAGGCCTGGAAGTTGCAACAATGGAAAAGTGTCTTAAATCCCTCCGCCCTTGTCCACCAATCAGGATAAATGGATACACCACAGTTTGGGTATTCTCACCTCCTCTGGGATGTCTGGCCAATGTGGAGAAGTAGACCAAATCTCCTTTAGAGCAGCTCTCTAGACCTCACCACAGTCAGTGGATCGATCGGCAGGCCATGTGTGGTTGGGATAAAGTTTGGGTATTCTCACCTCTTCTGGGATGTCTGGCCAATGTGGAGAAGTAGACCAAATCCCCTTTAGAGCAGCTCTCTAGACCACTCTTTAGCAGAGGCTCTTCCATCCGTGGTGGCATAAACAAGCAGTTGCATGGGCGGCACCTTTACAGTTTATCCGTTGATTAATCCAAGAGGATTCCTGACTCATGTGGGCCTAATGCCTGAAAGGTGACGATCAGAGTCTGTGAAACCAAATGTAATATTATAAAATCTGCCTTTTTTTACAATTTCACGTACCACTTAATTTTGATGACGCATTGGTTAGCGAACTGCACTTTGAAACCAGCGACCTGACTTCCATTCCTAGTCACAGCAAACATTGGCGGAGAGTGATATTTGAACCGGTCCATTCCTCTGTCCCCTTTACTAACCTGCACTGACCAGCATGGGTGAATTATGGTCACACAAACTTCATAACTAACGTGGCATGGATAGGCCTTCACCCAGAAATGGATTCTAAGTTATTGTTACCACTCGATTGTCACTGACTTGGCACATTCATAGCAACCACCTGTCCAATAGCACATGAGAACCCTCAGCAATAAGGGCCGACAATGTTCTATCTTCTCACGTGACCCAATGGGATGGAGATCCTCGGTGTCAGATTTTAGAGAATGTGAATAAGTGCTTAGTCAGAAACTATAAATACTTGAGTGGTTCCTCACATACATCCTTCCCCACCTCATCGGATGTGAATATCGCACGCATCGGTGTCCCTCTGCTCTGTTTACACACATATATACCAACAGCCACTAAGTTGGCGGTGACGTCACCAGAGCACTTGTGCCAGGCTGGGTACACTTCGAGGCTACGTGAAGTGTGGAATTCTCACTGGCAAGAGGTGACATGGCAGACCCAAGTCTTATGGGTTAACTGCCCGAGATGACTGTACCATCTGCGCCACCCACTTTGCCGCACACACAAACGTGTTTTTCTTGCCCCCCCCACTTTGCCGTGTGTGTTTTTCTTGCCTCCTATTTAATGGCAAATAGTGTTGCACTATGCACGACTCTGCAATCATCTCTCTACATTGGTTTTCAATTTACTTGTTTGTTCAAATAAGTGACATTTATTCGAGTGAAAATGGTTACGAAAATTAACAAGGGGTAAAACAAAATAATCGTCGCAATAAAGACCAGAAAGTAATGTTGTATACTTACACATCTTGTATTGAATACATTTAGCGAGTGTGCACTTAATGAGAAGGATACATATTCACACACGTCAAGTGATTTCTCCTTCTACTTATTGGAAACCAAGTGACTATGGCAGTTTATGGGGATCCTGCCAGGATAAATAAAGATGCTGATTCTGGCAACATTTGCAATAGAATGCAGAATTTATTTTGCATCCTAATGCAACGGCATCTCGAGGTGTTGTAGAAAAACGGTGAGCATATTAAATTTTGTAGCGAGAAAGAGACAGTCACTTATAGGACGCCAATGAATTGGATGACAACAGCATGCAATGAAAATTGAACATATCTAGAATCTACATTCCAAGCGTCTCACAATGATATACAAATAGCAGGATGCACATTAAGAGCAAACGGAGGAATACAGTGATAGACGTGGGTAGGAGAGAAAAAGATGGTCTTGAGCCTGGGCTTGGGCCGAGGCTTGAACATGGAATCTACAGCACAGACAGCTGGGGAGGTGGGGGGGGTTAGACTATGGGGTGCAGCATAGGAGAACGAGCTACCTCCCAATCAGCAAAGGTTGACTGGGGGCTTCAACAGAAAGCATTGCTCGCTGTCGCAGAGAATGTGTAGACGGGAGTGGAGTGAGATATGATGGGAGTGATAGACATGGGCGAGTTCATGGGCGATCTTAAATAAAGGTAAGTGCCCTCTTTTACATTGATCAGTAACTGAATTGGGAGCCAGTGGGAAGGACTGGCATATCGAGGTGGTGTGGTAACATTTACGGGTGTCGGTGGGAGGTCTGGAAGTGGCATCGATGTCGTCGAGCCGAGATGTGCTTGAAGGCATGGATTGGGGGTGTCAAAGGCAGCTGGAGTAAGGAATGCCAGATGCAAGATATATTCTTGGGTTTTTTCGGTAAAGTCACGTAGGTAAAAAATTAAAATTAATAAAAGTAAAATAAAAAATAAAATAAAAATCACGACGTTTCGGAGGCAACACAAGTCTCCGTCTTCAGGTGGAACAGTCACAGCACGATAGCTGTATCAAGATTTTATTTTACTTTTATTAATTTAAATTTTTTTACCTACGTGACTTTACCTGAAAAAACCTAAGAATATGAATCCTTGCAGTCACGAAAGCTTAACATCTGGAATAGATGCAAGATATGTTGCATAGATGGAAGTATGAAGTCCTGCAGAGCTGGGATATGTGGCACGAGAGTGAGCGCTTGGGATTAATGAACATAGAAGGACATCATTGCTGTGTCTTTATTTGGATAATAAATACTGAACGGCTACTGTATAGGCACTGTAGTTTGGAGTTTAGTGTTAATCATAAAATTGGTTTCACGTATGCTGCTTTCACCAAATGTCTCTGTTCTATAAATCAGACAAAACACATTACAAAAAAATAAAAGTACACAGGTCTCTCCTTCCAACTAAAAAACATAAATCAACATTATATTTGTCCATCGACCTAATGGGCCTTCTGGACCAATGCTTTCTAGGCAGCGTTGTCCCGGGAGGCAAATTGTGGACCGGTTTCGATTTTCTGAACCTCGTCAGCAGAGGAGATCCTGTTGAACAAATATTATTGGGTTGCCTGAAGTAATGTGGCCCATGAACACACCAGTGCTGAAAGGTACACTGTCCCAAGGTGACTGTCTGTTTGCTAACTCTCTAGTATTGTACTGTAGACACTACCTACGTGCACAGATGCCCAGTCACTCAAGCTTTGCTATATCTATTCATCCCCATGGATCTCTTGACATGCATAGAGAGCCTTTGCTGCATCTCATGTCTGCTGAGTGAAGCCAAAAAGTGGCAAACGATGCTCCAATATGGCTATCAAGTGATCGTCCACGAGGTTATCTTAAGCCACGCATTCAAAAAAACACCTCCTCAGCTGCCTGCATCAACGTGGCCCACAATTTCAGCTGACAAATTCTTGTTGAGTCTGCAGTAGGGGCTCCAAACACTCCCACAATTAGCGTTTAATTCCTGAACAGCCACACACTACCTCCCCAGAATCACTGCATGTGAAATGCAGAGCAGAGGTGGATATGTGGGAGAGCTGGGGAGATACATTGTTTTGCCATAGACTCAGCTGGCATTCAGTTTTATGCGCTAAATTACAAGAAATTAAAAATAAACTAGTGAGGATTTGTCCCTCATTTACACGAAGACCAGAAATAAAATCCACAGATGTATGTAGATCTTCTTCAATGCTTGTAGTTATTGTTTTTTTCCCGTTACATGCTCAAGTTCAAGTTCATTTATTAGGTATAGCCCTGTGAGCCATTCGGCTCTTGAATCGGGTGCAACCGCAACAAAAAAAAACATGAACAAAAAAAAACATCTTAAAGTGAATGTGACTGAGTGCAAACAGAAAATACAAGAAAAGACAGCAAAATATTGCAGAAAAAACACCGTACACCAACGCTGTGTGCAAAAATCCCAGTGGGATGCAAGTCAAACAACCAACAACAACCACAAGACAACTTAGATTAAGGCCATCAGTCTAACTATGTACTACAACAAACAAACATGGCCAAACCAATACACTTTTCGATGCACCTATGACATGAATTGACACGCCTCATTTAATCCTCAAACACAGCGGGCACGGCACGCCAATGTTCACCACTGAGCCAACAGCGACAACAACACCTCCTTGACGTGCTTGTATGTTTTTCACAGAGGTACATATTCTTTCGGAAGCCGCTGAAGGTGAACCCTCCGGATGACCTCCTGGACCTGGGTGTGCGATTTATGCACCCGTTCGTGAACCTGCTCTCGCAGTCCACTTACTGGTGGCTCGGCAACCTCATCAGCCTGGCCCAGAAACGACTCATAGACCTGGAAGACATCGGCAAACTGCCCATCGGCATGCGAGCTCTCAGCAACTACATCCTTCTGCAAAATTCCTTCCAGGAACACAAGGTGGCGTCGTATGCAACTGTGGATGTTCACATGAGGGGTTGTCGTGATGTGGCGATATTGCGATATGGTTTATGCTCTAAGAGGTATGGTAATTGTTTCGCCCCTTTTGGAGAATGTCGTTATGTCGTGGTTGTTCTTGCCAATGTTATGTTTCTTAAGTGTTTTATTTCCTGAAAAAATATGTATAAAGTATCAAACGCAATAATAAAAGTTATAAATAGAAGGTTATTATTCACTAACTTAATAATTATAGAATGGGCTTATTAAAAATATATCATTGGTAGTATGCCAATTATATGACCTCATAATTTTCTTAGTTCATTTACTAAACTGTAAAAAAAATTATTTACAACTTGTTTGCTACTGACTGGACTGCTTTTTGGTTCAGCAATTTAAGAGTAAAACAATACATTTAATAAAACAAAAAATATATGCTGAGACAATGTAAATAATTGATACTAGTTTTTACATATCCCATCAGCCAGTCAGCATTCTGGGAGCACGCATTCGTTCAATAAAGCAAACTCAGGACCGGTTTTGACAATAAGCAGAGTTAGGCAAAAAAAACTGTGCTGGTGAATTGATAAATGTGTATTGGCAAAGACCACCTTCTGTTAGATAAGCTTCCTCGTTCAATGCAAAACCACACGATACGCAACAACAATAACGACTGGCATTGTTTGAAAATGTATTGGGATTTGGTAAAGTTTTTTACATTAATCAGTCCCCTATTCTGACAAAATAAATGTTGCAACAATGCTCCGTGTGCCGATAGCGCGAGTGCGAGGCGCGACAGGAGGTTGTGCCTTCGCTCTGGCGCTCGGTGTTCCGCACCTTTGGCCGTCCCATCCTCGTGAGCAGCGTGCTGCGCTACATGGCCGACCTGCTGGCCTTCACTGGGCCCCTCTGCATATACGGCATCGTGCACCACCTCAACAATGACGAGCAGCAGCTGAAGCCACAGGTTATTACTGCGGATGTAGTAACCATGCAAATACCATTCTACACAACAGAGACTCATTTCCTGGCAGCGATTTCAGCCGCACCACCTCTACATAATCATAGGCTCAGTCAACCATTCTACACAACAAAGACTCATTTCCTGGCAGCGATTTCAGCTGCATCATCTCTACATAACAAAAAGGCTCAGTCCCTTTTACACGCACCTTTACATCATCCGCACCTAGTTTACACAACAAAGACTCATTCCTAACAGCGTGCTTCAGCCGCACCGAACCTCACAATAATAATATTCAGGGCCTACCTTGGCTCCTCCCACCCTCAACCAGTATATTTACAAATACTGTTTTCTTGGAATTTCTCTCACTTGATACAGCTATCGTGCTGTGACGGTTCCACCTGCAGACGGAAGCTTGTGTTGCCTCCGAAACGTCGTGATTTTTATTTTATTTTTATTTAACTTTTATTAATTTAAGTTTTTACCTACGTGACTTTACCGAAAAAACCTAAGAATATTAATCCTTGCAGTCACGAAAGCTTCAAATCTAGAATGCAAATACGAGGCCGTCTGCTTCACAGTGGACCGATGGAGATCCCCTGACCTCATTCAGGGGATCTCTTCCATCCATGGTCCAAATTTGTCAATTGGGAAAATTACTCACAAATTCTCAAATCGGATTACATATGTATATATTTCGATTTAAAGCTTTCGTGACTGCAGTGATTCATCTTCTTGGTTCTTTCGGTAAAGTCACGTAGAAGGGAAATAATAAAATAATCTTTCCGACAGACCTGTTCTTCACCTGAGGACGGCTGCTTGCGTTGTGGCCGAAACGTCGTGAGAATAATTTTATTATGTTTTATTTTAATTATTTTATTATTTCCCTTCTACGTGACTTTACCGAAAGAACCAAGAAGATATGTATATATGTTGAACTTTTTTCGCACCGTACGTTGCCACCCGTGATAATCGGAGGTGCAATATTGGTCTCTGCTGGAAGACTATATCTGTCTGAAGCATAGCCTTCGTAATAGCCCTGCGGTATGTTAATGCAACGAATACCAAATGCACCAAATTATTTAGATTTCACGTGAACATTCACTCGCACATGTATGCAATGGTTGCTACTTCTGAGGTAACAAAAAAAAACCCAAGACGTATCATGGGAATATCTCACAGATACCAGAAGAGGGGGGGGACTTCACGTGTATGCAATGCATTGAGTGGTATAATATTACGCAAATTGACAAAAACCAGGACTTGTAATGTCTCGGGTAGATTTACAAATTTCCATCGAAGTCCACCTCAAAAAGGGGATGGTGCTGGGAAAATCAGGACCGATGGAGGCCCTAATGCAAGCATGCTTTCATTGGCAAAGAGAGCCAACCCATGTTCTCTATAGATGTCCTTTTCACCCCAATGCAGCTAGCTATTAAACCACCACTTATCCAGTGTTTATCTCTTAAGTGGCCCAATACCAAACATAGGTAGAGTGGTGGGGCAGTAGTTAGCCCACTATTAAGCGACCACTTTCTACTAATAATCTAGTGTTTATCTTTTAGTGACTTCATATCAAACAGGGGTAGAGTGCTATTGGAGTGAATAGGTCACTGGGCAATGAACCCGGCGACATGAGTTTGATTCCTGGCCAAGGCTAACATCAGTGGTGAGTAATATCACCAATCAACACTGACCAGCAAAGATTGATGTGATCAAACATTTCTCATGAAAGACATGGCATGGGGAGGCCTTCATCCAACAGCGGATTAACAAAGAGCTTAAATTATTAATTCCAGACTGTAACAGAGCAAAAAACTGGTGTGTAAAAATATATGTACCGTGTTTTTTCATGGCTTGTTTATCCTCAAAAACAATTTCATAACCAATTGACCCTGAATACGTCCAATCTTATCAGATCTCGGAAGCTAAGTGGAGCTGACCCTTGTGGGTATTTGGATGGGTCACTCGGGTTTGCCAAGTGTCGTAAAATTGGGGCTACAAAGTGGTCAACTGACTGCAGTGTTCAGTGTTATCCTTTAATATGCGTATGCTTTCTCTGGATATTTCAACTTCTTCGCAAACGGAATTGGCCAAACATCGCAATGACGGACCCTCCTAAAATAGAGTTGTGAGACTCATTGCGGCTTCGCTGATGAAATATTTTTCACCATCGTTATTTTTGAGAGCCCTAATAATGCATAGCCTGTTTGGCTCCTCAATATGTTTTAGGCCTCAGGACACCAGTCAAGACAGACCCCTCCCTTTGACAACCCTGATACATTCTACAGCTGACGTTATTATAGTGTGGCAACTGAAACAAATCTCAATAACAATTCATTCTTTTTTTGAAATTTAATAATCAATCGTTATTATTAATACTTCCAAATGTTGCTCGTGGCAGAGCACACAGGTGTGGCCACCTGCCATTGCCAGAGGGCCCTGACGAACAGGGCCACCCGCTTTTGCCTGGCCAGGTGCACCAGCTTGGCGTGTACTTCATCTCCTCGCGCGAGTTCCTGGCCAACGCGTACGTGCTGTCCGTGCTGCTCTTCTTCTCGCTGGTGCTGCAGCGCACCCTGCTGCAGGCCTCCTACTACAAGGCCATCGAGACGGGCATCAAGTTCCGTGCGGCGGTGCAGGTTCGGTTTTGTGGGTCCCCCCCCTCCTCCCCCCCCCCCCAAGTAACATCCATTATTGTTTGCCTACACGAGGGGGCACAGTTTGGAAATGCCCTGAACAAAGTGTTCTTTTTCGATTTAAAGCTTTCGTGACTGCAGGGATTCATCTTCTTGGTTCTTTCGGTAAAGTCACGTAGAATGGAAATAATAAAATAATAAAAATGAAACATAATAAAATAAAATACTTTTCATTATTTTATTATTTCCATTCTACGTGACTTTACCGAAAGAACCAAGAAGATGAAAGTGTTCTTTCCATGAAAAAAACTATATTTTCCAGTTTCAGAGGTTCAGTTAAGTTCAATGTCAAATGTAACGATATTATTTTGTGCAGAAATTGTTGATACGGCTGAAGCTGTTAACTTGCTTGACTTCTGAATGCAGTTTAATTATGTGTGGCTGCCTAGAGTCATCCCCAGAATATCAGGGGCACCAGCTAAGTGCTCTGACATTTGACTTACCCTCTGAACAAGCCATCCACCTCTAGCAGTACACATCTATTGCTCCCCTGCTATGGTCATTACACGTTCTCATGTTATAGAACAACGCTTCGTATTTCTCTCAACCCAGAGTTTTAGAAAGTCCAGGTTTTCCATGTGCATAATCCACCTTCTCTTTAAGAGCTGATCACAATATATAACATACCCGATCTCAATTAATCGCAGACTTTGAGTGAATGAGTGCTTCAGATTAGAATTGCCACAGAACAGAATATGTTGTGCTCAACTAATTCAATTTTATTAAGCAAGTTATTCTCATTTGTCCAATTTGTAACCAAACAGGACATTCTTATAAGGAAGGGCCTTATGATTAGGAAGACCTTGGCTAGAAAGTGCTTTTCATTTATACCCTAATTGCAGAATTAAATGAAAATCTTCACCTTTGAAATTCGAAAAGAAAATATTTGTAATGCATTGAGTGAGGCTTAAATAAATACTGCCACTAATATTTGTAACACTTACACTGCAGTAGTCAATTAAATACCATTTATCCACTGCTCGATGAATACCTGCCTACGTCATCCCTCATGGTCTTGCAATTATATAATCTATCTAATTCCTGCGCATAAGCTAGCCCCATCGCTCCATCTCTGTGGTGGTCGCCCTGCTAGCACTTCATCACCATGCTTGTCAGTTCGTTATGACCCCTTCGAGGAATGTATCCTTCCTTATTCCACTCACATTCGTGAACAGTCTATGTGATGTCTGTAATTGGCATTTGTTCTCAGATCCAGATGTTCCTCTCTTTCTCAGTGTAATTCCCAGCATGCATTCTCAATTTTTGTTACATTTTCTTTGTCAGTGTCCAGGTTTCCAATCCATGTCGAAGCAGGCAATATACACTAAAAACATTCCTCTACAGGAACGTTGATGTGTTACTTACCATTATCAAATTCACATTAGCATTCCAACCTGCTCTGGCCTGCCTCTCTATTGTATATGTTGATCCCAGTCTGCTTTCAATAATTATAATTAAAAAACAAATATTTTGAATAATTTTCCTTTACTCTTGTATGTTAAAATAATTACATAAAAATGCCTTGTTACATGCTTATTTCAATTGTTAGCACAGTGCATTGTGCAATATATTGAATGTTGATATTCACCAGTGCTACATATAGGCACAATCATAGCTTTTTCTGCTATGTCAGCACATAGCACACACATGGAATCTTATTTAATGAAATTGCTCGGTTCAGGTCTCAATATTTGACCTAATTTGAAATCCCTGGATGGTGCAGGTGGCCAAATTCCAATATCCGACCGCAGTTTCCAACACCTCTGGATTCCTGAATTAAAATCTAACCCTGACTGGGGTGAACAATAACTCTCCTCACATCACTAGCTGCCAAAGTGGTCATGGCATAGGCTGGCTGGGAGGATCATAGCTCAGTCGTTTATGGACATTTGGCCACAAACACAAAACGGTCAACAGAATCTTATGACGGGCATTTTATCTGGAATTCACAAGTAAAAGAAGATGACGGAGAAAAAGTGGACCTTCTTCGTTCGTATTGTCTCGCTTGAGCTTATATTACACCACCATTTATAGTATTTTAAATTTGTGACAATTTCTGTACTGTAAGAATAAATCATAATTTAGAGACCATAATAGAGGGTTTTGTGGGTTAGATCGCAGTAAATATAAATGTGTCGTAACACCTGCCACCACCCGACACAGTCAATTAGTAAGGTTTGTCAGGTAAACAGAAAATGCCAATTCCGTACTAGTTCAGCACACTGGTGTGTTGGAGAGTAAACCGACAACATACATTTTTTTTTCAATTTTTGTAAATGTTGTGGTGGCAGATTTAACGACGGAATTTTATTTACACAATCTCACCAAAAAACCCTCTTATGGTTAATATTGGCTGCGAAAGTCTACTACATGTTAAATGTGAATTTAGAGACCTTTGCCAATCCATGTCGGCCATGGAGATTGTTTGACCGTACTCCAGCCTGCTAAGTGCAATTGATTGAAAAGGGCGTCCAGTACCAGTTCAGATTCCAGCTTGCTACTGATATTGGCACTGGCCGAGGATTGAACTCAAGTCCAAGGGTCCGTAACACATTGCATTACCACTCCCCTGATACAGCAACTCCAATTGGCGGAGTTGGCTACGTACGATGTGAAATAAGTTCAACATATGTACTGTATTACTCGACATTACAATATCCCAATTTAAAAAGCATTCAATATTATAAATAAAATTCACTACTGTCAAGTCTAAGACCACACTATTTACAAATATAAAAATGGGTATCCATTAAAATGTATTGTACATTGTGTTCTTTCGCAGGTAACGTCTATCACACATTGCTATGTTGAATACATGTAAAAAAATATTAATTCTATATTATATGTAAACTCTTCAATGTTTTCCAGACGATGATTTATGACAAGATTCTACACCTCTCCACGTCCAGCGTGTCTCGTGGGAAGATGACCTCAAGATACATCTCCAACGTCGTGACTGTCGACTCCAATCAGCTCATGTGGTTCCTCTTCCTGTGCCCCAACCTCTGGGCTCTGCCTGTGCAGGTTTGCAACGAGATGTCAGTCTGAGAGACGCGACTCACAATCACCTTTGTTCCAACAACAAAAGCCCTTTCACAAAGATATCCTCATCTCCAGCTGCTGTGACGAGACTTGTGATCCGGCCTTTTACAAGTCAGACGCCTGGTATCACTTCGTTCATAATTATGATGCGAGCATTCTTAAAGTGTGGACATTTGAAGACATGGACAGTTGGGAGTGTGACTGGGTCATTTTGACCCCACAATGAGAACCACTGCCCTCGTACACATCGTTACTGGATTACCTATCATTGTTACAAAGTCGAGAGCAGTGTATTGTCAAAGTACGGTAAAGTTAGTAAAATTTACAGAAGTCGACAGACCATGCATGTCTTGTACAATAATCTAAGCTATTCATTTATTTATCTCAGATGTATTCACTTTGAAATGTCGTTATCTTTTTAATTGCCTTTAAATTCAAAATAGTAGCAGGTGCTTTCCCTGATGAAAAGTCAGCAATGACTAATATGGTGTTGTTGGCTTCAACAATATAAATGTGGAATATCCACCACTGGCTTACGGACCGCAAACTAAGAACAGCAACTACTCCAAGCTCGTCTCAGCATGGAGTAGAGAGCTGGGACTAGTAGTGTGATGAAGTCAATTCCATAGCTGTGAACCCACACGGTTTCCCGTATTCTTGTGCAGGGAAATTGAGCTTTCAGGTCCATACGGCGTAAAGCCGTTTCAATACGAGCAAACATTTTTGTGTCTAATTGTTTGAGTTTCTCCCTTGTGATGGGACTTTGTAGGACGAACGTTGAGATTTATAAGGGCACGGGGTGACCAATAAGGTCTGATTAGGTCTGTAATAAGGTAGGCACTGATAAGAGGTTGACAGGTATGGAATCAATCGAATAAATGTTGTAATTGACCAATTTACTTTGTGGTGGATTACTCAGCCAAAAAATGGTTGCCGCTCTGACATCCTGCCTCCAAAAGGTGGGAAACTCCCCACCAGCCGACCCCTACTTGACACGGCCCATGATGCCGATGATATCATGAAGTCTTGTCCGTCACCCCCTGTGGCACATGTGCGAACGGAGACGAGACTTTTTTTCTCTCGCAGCTATTTGCGCGTTATCCGATGTATTGTAGTGATCGCACCAATAAATGGGCGAAGGAAAAATCGATTGCTGAAACAACGCGAGATCCCAGCGCTAGGAGTGACCTTTCACTCCCGTGTCCTCTCCGGCGCTTTGCCCGGCAGATCATCGTGGGGGTGTCGCTGCTCTACTCCCTGCTCGGGGTGAGTGCCCTCATCGGCGCCGCCGTCATCGCCCTGCTTGCTCCGCTGCAGTACTGCATCGCCACGAAGCTTGCCCGCGCACAGAAGCTCACGCTGGTGAGCACAACTACCTACCCGAGGTCATGGGACCTCCTTGTGCCAGTACCAAAATATGAGAATAGGTTATCCCCTTTTATCTGGCAACAAAACAGCTGTGTTAAGTTCTTCTTGGTTCTTTCGGTAAAGTCACGTAGAAGGGAAATAATAAAATAATAAAAATAAAAGATAATAAAATACAATTCTCACGACGTTTCGGCCACAACGCAAGCATATAAGGGAAATAATAAAATAATAAAAATAGAACATAATAAAATAATTCTCACGATGTTTCGGCCACAACGGCTGCTTGCGTTGTGGCCGAAACATCGTGAGAATTATTTTATAATATTTAATTTTTATTATTTTATTATTTCCCTTCTACGTGACTTTACCGAAAGAACCAAGAAGATGAATCCCTGCAGTCACGAAAGCTTTAAATCGAAATTTAGGTGTTAAGTTGTTAAAACACCGAACTGAAACCTTTTTCAAAGAATCATGTCTGCATTAACAACAATGCTTGTGGTCAGAATGCAAACAAAAAACATCCTCTGATAATATATGCATTGTCTTTTAAACTGATTGGTCCACACCAGAGACAGCTTTCTTTGGAGCCTAGTCTCAAACGGTGTTAGACCAGAGGACGCCAAAAGGCGAACAGCACAAAGACAACGCACTACCCGTGACTTCGTCGTGTTCAGTGATGGACTCGTACCCCTCCATCCCTCCACTCCCCAAGCCCCCCCCCCCCCACCCCCTTAAGCCCCCCACCTCCACCCCCTCTTTTTTTTCTTCCCATTCTGTTACCCAGATGGAAGTTCTGTTGCGTAAATTTTTTCTCCGTGTTGGAATATATTGCACTAATTGTTGCCAATTAATGAAGTGACTCATCGTATTTGTTATTTAATGTATGCTTTATTTAAATGCTGCTTTAAGATGATCGTGATGTACAAACCACACGGGGCACAGGTTAAATGTATGTTTGTCGTGGTGTCCATGTATTTGATTGCAAAAATATATTATGTGCACATGTAATGTTTTATATCTGGTTCATCTTTTCATCTCTACACCTACGTATAACGCTGCACATGTATTTAATATATACACATGTTACTGATTGTATTATCTCGTATACTGAATGTGTTACATATGAAGCTCTAATCATTATTCTGAAGAATAAAATTGGGAGATGATTGACTGGTTAGCAATGCGCTTCCGCTGCATTGTATTGATCCAATAGGCACATTTTGGATTGTTGTGGCAAGCTTAATTGAACAACGTAATTTTTGTTATCGTGAAAAATAGTCGCACAATTCACTAAGAAAAGTAAATTGTTACGGTCGCTTCGAGACAGGGTCTGTACATTTCTGAGTGGGGTCAGGTGCTCACAATGGGGCCTATTGGTGTTCGTATTACTGCACGTGTGCGTGTGTGTGTGCGTGTGTGTGCATTCGGTTGTGTTTTTGTGATGAAGAGTGGCACAATGGTTAGGGCAACGTGCAATGAAATCTGCAACCGATACTCGACCACGGTCAACATCAGCTGCCAGTGGTATTAGAACTGTTCACGGGCTTCTACTAGGTCGACCCAGCCTCAAATGGGTACCTGGTGCAGTGTGTAAACATCAGCACTGGGGGGAACAACGGTGGCTGGGAGTGGTGCTGGCCATGCCTGCCTTCATAGGTGATCGATAGCACCACTTGCTATGCAGAGAATCTTTGTTCTTTTATTTGTATCTACATGCATGTCTTTGTGCGTGATGGGTGGAATGTTAACGTAGTGGTTAGCGCACTGCTCTATGAACTGCCACCACCTAGGTTCAATTCCCGGCCACGGCTAACATCAACGGCAAGTGCAATCTATACTGGTCCTGGGCCACGCCTAGATCTACTCAGCCTTAAATGAGTACCTGGTGCAGTGTCGGAACATCAGCGCTGTCGAGATGAAGGTAGCCATTGTGTATGCCCCTGTTCGTGCCATGCCGGCCTTCACGCCTACTCGCTGACAGAGATTGTCCCAACAGTCTTTTGAAGGCTGCATCGGGGACCGTTGTCTTTTGTGCGTATGCGCGATGCATTGCAGGAGCACAGCAGCTCGCGGATTAAGCAGACGAGCGAGCTGGTGCACGGCATCAAGCTGCTGAAGCTGTACGCCTGGGAGCAGGTGTTCTGCAGCACCGTGGAGGAGACGCGCTCCAAGGAGCTGCGCAGCCTCTCCACCTTCGCCATCTACACCGCCCTGTCCAGTGAGACGAGCACGGGGGGCACATGGCTCAAGGGCACATGGCTCAAGGGCATGGGTCAATGAGCATAAGCCATCACGCGAACTCCGATCATCTTCGAGGTGGCTTTTGGCTAGCTATTGAACAAAGGCGGTCACTGCATCGCGCACTTATGCAAACATCTGGAATGCTCTTCCTTCCGATATTAGAAAGCCACTAGAGCAATGCACTTTCAGATCTAGATTGAAAACTCATTTCTTTAGAACTGCTTTTTGTGTTTAGTTTGTTGTTCTTCCCCCGCACCTCCGATTAGCACGGTCGGCTGCGTACGTTGCGAAAGAAGATCAACATATGAGAATAGGTTTCCCCCTTTTTTCTGGCAACAAAACAGGTGTTAAGATGTTAAAACACCAAACTGAAACCTTTTACAAGGAATCATGTCTGCATTAACCACAATACTTGTGGTCAGAATGCAAACAAAAAACACACTGTGATAATATATGCATTGTCTTTGAAACTGATTGGTCCACACCAGAGACAGCTTTCTTTCGAGCCTCGTCTCAAACGGTGTTAGACCAGGGGACGCCCCAGTCTCAAATGGTTTTGGCGTCCTCTGGTTCTCATGAACGTAATGTAGGTATTCATGTGATTCAAGTGTAGTTTTATTATTCTAATTTTGTTCACTCGCAAAAACTATCTCATGTTTTATAGAGTTTTTTTGCTAGGATTGCACTCTCCATTTCCCCCAACCCTGCCGCCACCTAACAACCCTTGTGCCTTACAAAAAGGAATGCCGTTGAATTCATACCGCATGTCCACCCTGCAATAGGGATTCATTGTCTCAATGGGCTTTTGCCTGATTACACATGAAGCGCCTGAACAAGATGAATAAATGAATCATTCATACTTTTTTTGGACCAATCACTGTACCGACAATCGAGCGGCCAATGCTGACGAATGGGTTGGACTCTTGGTCGTTTATTCCCACCCCCAGTGGCAATGAATGTTTGTTTCAAGGCTGTGTTGACAGCTCGTAAATAAATATGGCTTTGGAATCGCCAATGAAGGTCTTGGAATCAATCTTCTTTTGTTCGACCCACATATGGTTAATTCACTGAACGTGTCACTTCAGGAAAACTCGAAATGCAAATGTAATAACAAGATTCAAGAAAGCTGCGATTACAATATTCCTTACCTAATGCTTGTTTCAGACAAGCCAGAGGGCAATTTGTGCTTAAGAGATACTGAACGGCTTCAATCAATTTACTGCACAGTAATATAAAACAAAAACAATCATTTCATTACTGTATTATGATTTATTTCAATGTTTCCAAGCATACGGTTTTACAATCATCCCTCCTTTTCAAATTTGGTAAATGACAAATGAATGATTCATGGTTTTCAAATGAATGCACAATAAGGAGTTGTCACAGTTGATTCAGATCACTGGAGCCTGCACCAGACACTCATCCATGTGTGGTATTTTATTGATTTTATTTCTCCATGCTTGCCATAGATATCTGAGCACCAAGAAACTTCCAAAGTCATGGTCTACACATTATTGTGATGATGATGGTGGTAAAAGTATTATTGCAGCCCTGTGATTGTGTTCTTACACCCATGTTGGCAGAAAGGCTTCCACTTCAAGAAGCTCAAGTGAGCTCCTCTAGAGGGTAGAGAGTATTTTGGCCTACTCTGTCACACTGGTCAAATGTCTTGGAAGTGGTGGGAGTTACCCACACTTTGTCCCACCATCCACTGCTTTCTGATTCACTCACTGTGGTGTACCCATAAACACTGCTGAGTGGACAATGGCGGAGGGATTAAAGAAATTTGCCAAATGTTTAAACTGCTGCCCAAGGAGATCTAATCGAACTGGTGACCTCTGGATTGCAAGTCCCGTCTGCTAATCATTACAGCATGGCAGCATCAATGATGATGATGATTTTATTCCACCAGTTTTATGTGATATTGAAGCAAAGTATATTTGTTAGTGATATTTGTATTGTTTTAAGGGTTAAATTTTTTAACGTGCAATGCTTACTTTTATGGATATAGGAAGTACCTTAAATTATGTTTGTGTTTTATTGAATGCAGCCTTCATGAACGCGGCCATACCGATTGCGGCTGTCATGGCGGTGAGTCCATTCCTGTTTCCTGCTTGAGCAAAATCAAAATAACTGTTCATGATGGATTTCAACAGCCGTCACTCATTAAGTACTGTGTGTGTGTATGTATACCACTGAATGCGCGGAGCAGTCGACTGCGGCGTTGGAGTCTCAGTCGGACTTAGGACTCTTATATTATTGAGTTTTATTTGAACCTCATTCCACGCGACCTGTGCCTCATAGCTTACTTGTTTGTTAGTAAACCAAAGGTGAAATGTTTAGTTTTTTTCTTTAGATTACCCCAGCAGGCATTGCTGAGTGTGTCCACATCTAACACCTAACAGGTCGGCATTGAATCGCCTTGCTATAAATTGAGGTCGCAGCATCTTGAATTGGTCAACTTCCACGTAACAGGCTGGGCAGTAGTTGTCATGACCCAAAGGCGTTTGGTTACATTGGTGAGCTGTCTACGTTCGTGCGTGGTTCCCCGTGCATTGTGAGCCTGCTGTCCCATCAGTGGCAGTACTAAGCAGCCAGTTTATTTATTAGAATGTGTCCCCAGGAGAGCACTTCGGAGCCATCTATCCACTTATTATCCTCGTGGGACAGCCTGCTCCATCATTGCAGTGATTAGATACATTTATTCACATCCGGACGTATGGAAAATTCGATTAACATTTACTGTCAATAAAGAAAGGCTGTTGCGATAATAAATGGATGCCCTGCTGAGCAATGTAGCAAAAGAGATAATGTTGCAGAAAGTTGCAGGCTCAACTTGTGAATGTCACCCAAATGTAATCAACAAGGCATGTTTGCCATTTTCATATCTGCTCAATTTTTTTTAAATCTGCATTATTGTATTCACATTTATAATTTCAAAGAAGTTTTATCAAATGTGCCATTTTCTTATTCTGATCATTTAGAAAAAGTAGTTTAACTCACTAAAGTTGACAGATACAATTAAATATGTTCCGTGGGAAAATGGATGCACGTTTAACTCATCTCCCTAAATTGAAACCATTCGGCAAAAATGCCAAGGATGCAGACAGAATTAACACAATACATTATATTTTCATGTCTTAACTTGTTATGATTTGGGGAAGATTGCCCATGCAGCAACAAATGTAATTAATTGTATTTAAATAGGTAAATTAGTGTAATTCATTTGTGCGTGGCTTTTAAAATGTTTGAGCTAGTTTCTAGCAGTTGCGGCACTGGGCAGTCAGTTTATTTATGAGAATGCCTCCCCATGGGAGCACCATGGAGCTGCTTGATTACTTCAAATGCCGCTTGATGACGTGAAGGAAAGTGATCCACAGAGTGAAATGAAGAAGAATTTTCAAGATGGGGGGAGCTTGAGCCAAAGACCTGCCATCCTATTTTTATTAATTGGCTTTTCCTGTAATTTGATTGGAGTGTAATTATTATTACTGACTTTCATGCTGTGTAATTAGTTTGCATTCCATATATATAGCAATTTTAGTCATTGTTTTTTTTTCTATTCGTTTTCAGCAATACTTGAGAGTGTTATTTTCAACTACAGTAATACCCCGATTTACGTCTTCCCCTTTTTACGTAGTTTTGCAAATATGTCGTCACTGTTGATACCACGAGCTGATTGCGTGGCCTCAACCCACACGTACGTCGCTGACAGCATCGTCTGTCCTTTCTCGTGTCCGTTGCCTCACCCTTCGCCTCCACTTACCCTGTAAATCGCTTTGATTTACGTCGTTTGGATATTCGTCGTTGGATATTCCTTTCAGGAACGCATCCCCAACGTAAACCGGAGTATTACTGTATATTCATGTAATTATTGTCCGGAGCTTTGAGATATTTCCATATTAAAGGCGTTTAATAAAAAAATATTCTTATTATAATTTGCCAGAGATACTAAAGAATTTATGTTTGTTTTACAGATCCCGGCCAAACGTTAATGTAACACTTTTTTACATCGTGCGTTTGTGTCGCTGTTCACCGTCTAGACATTCGTGACCTACGTGCACTTGAGCTCGCCTGACATAACCTTGTCACCGGCGGTGGCATTTGCGTCGCTGGCTCTCTTCCACATCCTCGTCACTCCCCTCTTCCTCCTCTCGACCGTCGTACGCTTTGCCGTCAAAGCTCTCATCAGGTGGCTTTCCACACCAGCATCCTACACACCAGGTGCTACTGTGGTCATGGTTAGCACGCTGGACCTACAAACCAAGATTTAATGTCCCGGGTGTGGCATTTGAAACTATTGGAAAGTGTTTGTAATATCCCTTGCATCTGTCCAACCAGCGGTACACCACAGTTAGTTGATCGACAGGTCTTGTGCGGTTGGATAAAGTGGGGCTACTCCCACCTATTCGAAAATGCTTGGCCATTGTGGAAGAGTAGGCACAAATATCCTCAAGAGGGGCTCTCTAGAGCTCCCTCCAGAGGAGGAGGCCCCCTTCCTTCCTCCAAGACGGGGTGTGAGCAAGAAATTGGAGGGCTTCACCTTTACCATTTTGTTTTTACTGTCCTCATGCCTATGATCATATCAGCCAGAGAGTTGAGCAGGCGGGGGCCTGTATCCTACTTAGATGGGGTGACCACCAAGCTGTAAACAGGTGTTGTAGGCAGCTGTGGGAGGGGGGGGGCCTGCTATGTTGTGGACAGCGCAGAGCTGAGCAGTCGTTCTGTACGTCCATGCCCCCACATCTGTGCTCCCTGTCTGACCCGCACCTCTTATTAGCACGGTTGCCTACGTACGGTGCGAAAGAAGTTCAACATTCCTGCATACATACATACGACCAACGTGGTGAAGTGTGGTCAAATAACCGCTGTGACCCGCACAGCTCGTGAGGAGGTCCTCATCCATCAGTGTATTCACAGAAGGGCTGTAAATGTACACACACATTTGTGCTATACGCTTTGGATTCCAATTTAACCCTTGTTGTACAGGTGTCCCGCGCATGCTCAAATTGGGTTTGCAGTTGCTCATTAATATAAAGCACATTCACCTTATGTCTCTATATATGTGTATGTAGAACTTATTTCGCTCCGTATGTAGCCAATTATGCTTATCGGAGGTCTATGTGTCTACATGTGTGTGTGTGTGGGGAGCGGTAGTGTAGCGGTTAGCGCGCTGCGTTTTGAACCCAGTGATCCGCGTTCGATTCCCGCTCACGGCCAACACCGGTGACGATAATCTGAACCAGTCCTGGGCCTCCCCTAGGTCGACTCAGACTCAAATGAGTACCTGGTGCGGTGTGTAAACATCGCCACTGGGGAGACAAAGGTGGTCGGGCGTGATGCTGGCCACCCACCCCCTCGTGTACCATTCCGGCCCTCATAGGTGTTTGCTATCAGCACTTGCCCCTACAGTCTGTTAAGGCTATATGGGGGGTCTTTGTTTGTGTGTGTGAGAGAGGTGCTCGCTAACAGCACTTGCCCCTACAGTCTGTTAAGGCTATATGGGGGGTCTTTGTTTGTGTGTGTGAGAGAGGTGCTCGCTAACAGCACTTGCCCCTACAGTCTGTTAAGGCTATATGGGGGATCGTTGTCTTTGTTTGTGTGTGTGTGTGAGAGAGGTGCTCGCTAACAGCACTTGCCCCTACAGTCTGTTAAGGCTATATGGGGGGTCTTTGTTTGTGTGTGTGAGAGAGGTGCTCGCTACCCGCACCTGCCCCAACAGTCTGCTGAGGCTAACCTGGGGGATCTTTGTCTTTGTGTGCACAATGCAGCATGCAAAAGCTGACCGAGTTCCTCGCCACCAGTGAAATTGGTGACGAACCCAACACGATGGACGTGGAGCCTCGGCCAAAAAGAAGTAGCAACACCGATGGGGTGGTGAGATACGTCTAACTAGCACGCGTTGAGAGCTTCCTCACACGCCCATTCCTCATACCCGTCATGGTCTGTCCACTCGTTCTTCTTCATGCAAATGCGGTCATTACACTGCCAACAGCAGCGGGGTTGAACTTGTCATTGCACAGCTGCTCCTTCATTTATTTATTTATTTTTACAAATTATTTTGATTATTTAAAATGGAAACGCCATCTACATCTTAGAAGGTTAAACAGCGTTTATACATGTATATCAATAACCTATTACCAACTTAGTAAGCTATGTTTGTGGTAATTGGAATATTATGTAACTATTTTTATTTGCATACCCTGAATGGATTTTCCAAGTCATCTGCTCTGATATATACTTCTAGATTTGAAGTTTTTGTGACTGCAAGGATTCATACTCTTTGTTTTTTTCGGTAAAGTCACATAGGTAAAAAAATTAAATAAATTAAATCAGACTTAAGCGGTGTGCTTTCACTAAGTTGTACCCACCTGAAGAAGGACGCTTGTGTTGCGCCCGAAACGTCGTGATTTAATTGATTTGAATTTTTTACCTACGTGACCTTACCGAAAAAAACAAAGAGTACAGATATAGGCTGTGCTATTCTGACCTTTTGCTTTGATTGGATCATGCTAATTAATTCACTTTGACATGTTTGATCATCTTAAATGGTGTGTGTCTCGCTTGGTGTGTCTTTGTGTCTCTCTCTCTCTCTGCACGTGTGTCTGCCTGTGCTGTTCCCGTGTCTGTTTTATCATTCATTTTTACCTGACGATGATTGCTTGTGTTGCAACCGAAACGTCGTCTTTTATTGTTTAATTTTATTTTCTACGTGACTTTACCGAAAGAACCAAAGAGTAATCTTAAATATACTGCATATATTACATCTGAAAAGGATTGCCAGTCATAAACAAGGGGAATTGCGCTACAATCTTCGAAATTACATGAGCAAAACATTACAGCTGTGTCGATAAATGTGCGTAGTTTATGTAAACAATATATATGTGATGTCAAATATAAACGTACAGTGCGAGCCTTGTATATCCCAATATACGGTAATGGTATGTTGGATGAGTGCATACATGTATTGTATATTTATGAATGCATTTATGAATGCATAAATATACGTGTATGCATATATATGCATTTATGTCTAGTCTGTTGAGACATTCTACACGGAAATCATGTTTTCCGAGGGACACAATTTTACTACAACCTTTTGCTATTTTCCACAACGGAATGCAGCGTTAAGGGATCGGACACATTGTTTTGCTTACCAGCGCTTTCAATGTTTCAGGCAAGTTTAATTTCCTCGACGGCCAACTACAACGCATCTGGGAATGGATCTGTGTCCGTGTGCAGCGTCAGCATCGTCAGTCGTGCTGCACAAATAGGGCTCCCTTGTGTGTTCTCCCACAGCAAATGATGGTGGTGAATCGAAAGCAACCGCAGACGCCCGTGTGGGATGATTTCGAGCCACAGGACTGGAGGCAGTTTGAATTCACCGATGGATCAGTGGACTTTGCCATTAAGGTGACATAGAAGCCCTGGAAGCAGAACTTCACAGTTTGTGGGGTGAATTAACGATTGAACGCGGTGGTCGGGTGTCTCCGTGGGCCAATCTCGAACGCGAAGGGTTGCGCTCTTCTGTGGGAGAAATCCGAATAGTCGGTGTCATGACATGATACCGATGGCACAATCATGATTCTTTTTATAATTCTATGGGAAAGGCAAAAAAACCACAGTTAACATTGAGACGAAGCTGAAATAAAATAAGGTAAAAATGTAACGAACAATATCCAACAGCTTTTCCGAAGTGTATTGTTGAGCCGTGCCATGTGTTGGGTTTGCGTGGAGCACGTGGTGAAGCCTAACTTGCTGTCGGTGGTGCTGCAGGTGACCGCTGGGGTGTTTACGTGGGCGTCCAGCGAGCCAGCCCTCCTCACCGACATCAACATTTGTATTCCACACGGTCGGTTTTACGAGTGACCCTTTGATAATCATTATTTTATAATCTGAATGTAAGCTTGCAGTTTATCGCTAATGTGGTCACGCCGTTGACTCTTAGTAGCGGCTATTACGGTGATGCTGTCCTACAATCACATTGTGTGTGTGTATGTATCATCCCAAGCATTGCCAATCCTACCAGTGTAAGCAGCAGGCTGCCGATTATTGAACACTTTTACTGCATTACCGATTCTCAAAGCAAAGATACAATATTTTGTTCGAACGTTTCATGATATCAGAATGGCTTCTTTTTTCCATCATTCTTTTCTGAAACCACATTCATCTCTTGTTTACCCATTCTGTACAAGTCAACCACACACAAAATATCTACACTAGGCTGGGGTTTCGCTGAGGTTGACTTTGTGCGTGCACCCCGTTGTCATGCAGCAATGTAAGCAATGGGAAGACGAACACATCCATGAATGTTTATGCCTATCCTGGTCTGCACAGGGCAGCTCACAATGGTCGTGGGTCAGATTGGATGTGGGAAGTCGTCCCTGCTGAGTGCGACGCTGGGAGAGATGCATCTTGTCAGCGGCTCGGTCTACTGGAACAGGTCAGGCCGTGCCGAGCAGCTCTCCCGTGGGTTGATTGTAATTCTGTTTAGCTTTGTCATTGTACGAGCTTAGCTGCATACAACATGCTGTCTCTTGCAGCCTATTTGAAGTACAGAAAAAATATAGAGGCATTGGAGATCAGCGCTGGCGCAACAGGTTTGCGCGATGAATTATGAACCCTGTCACCCTGATTCTAGATTTGAAGCTTTTGTTACTGCAAGGATTCATATTCTTAGGGTTTTTCGGTAAAGTCACGTAGGTAAAAAAATATTAAAATTAATATAAGTAAAATAAAAAATAAAATAAAAATCACGACATTTCGGAGGCAACACAAGCTTCCGTCTTCAGGTGGAACCGTCACAGCACGCTTGCTGTATCAAGTAAATGAGTTTGACTCCCGGCCGTGGCTAACATCGGTGGCGAGTAATATCTGAAACCAGCCCTCGGCATCACCCTTTACAAGCCACACTGGCCAGTGTGGTGATAGATGGTGTGAAACAACCGCCATGACCGGCACGGCATGGAGAGGCCTTCATCCGGCAGTGGATTGATGAAGTGCTTTACATATAATTACATTGCATATATATAAAGGCATTGCATTTTTTTCACTTAATATTCAGTACATTTTGTCACAGTTCATCGACATGCCATTATTTTATTAATCAATTTTTACATTATTTAATTTGATTATTGCATTTCTTATTTATCATGCTTGCTATTATAATCAACATTGTTGGCAAAGTGTAAACACAAAAAATACTCTGTACATTTCGTCAAGTGCGAAGAGAGAGCCTCAACATTTTGTAAAATGTTCGAAAAATTCTCAAACGTGAGCATAGTTTTTTTATTATTTCTCTTCCACAGTTCATCCCGATAGCCAACACGCACTGTTCTAATCATGTCGCATGCCTCCTGATTGACGGCGATTGTTCCCGCTTGGTGTTGCACCTCGCATTTGGCAGGCGACGAGGTTCCGTGGCATACGCAGCTCAAAAACCCTGGATCCTAAACTCCAACGTGCTGGAGAACATCACCTTTGGGAGCCCCTTCGATGAAGAAAGGTTCAACTTTGTTCACCTCATTACGTCTCCATCGAGCTGTAACTCTCATTGCTTCGTGGATTAAGGACATTATTTTGTCGCAGGATCGTGAGAGATGCCAGCAGCTTGGGGAGGACATCATCCAACAGTGGATTGACCATGGCTGATGATGATGATGATCTCATTGCTTATCACATTGCACTGCTAAGTTCTCTTTCACAAGCGGTAGTGGAGCTGAGACTATGGTATAACAGAAAAATGGCACTTCTCATCAGTACGCGGCTGATACGTATATGGATATTTTATCTATTTATCTGCAATTGTGGTGAAGCGTTGATTTTTGTGAGATGTAGTCTATGATGAAGTGAACACTGTAATGAAAACTACTTTAGATGTGCTCTGGATGCATGCCGTGTCAATCCAGTGGAGGCTTTTGGCACCATTAGAAAGAGAAAACTGATAAGCAATACACGGACGGCCGTAAACATCTTATCCCTTCACATTCTGAGCAATGTGGAAAAGTGGTGGAACCAAGGAATAATTTATCATGGAATATTTTCCAGGGCCCTCTAACCCCCCCCCCTGCCTCCCCAGGGTCCTGGCTTGCCTGATAGCCAAGGGCAGTGGAGGGCAGGAAAATATATTCCAGAACTCAGCCCTGGTCAACTCTATCTGAAATTAATCCCTGGGTGAAACGCTTCACCCCACCCAAGCAATGTGATGAATTATTGAGAGTTTAGGTCTCAATGCAATTCAAAAATCGATTCTTATTTTGTTACATTGTGAATGGTCGTGCCTCTATTGTCTACAGGGTTTACGTGCACCCATCCCATACAGCATTAACAGTACAAATCTAAAAACATTGATTCTTTCACATATGATTCGATACATGCATTATTCGTTTAGTAATAGACATTGAGAGACATTGAGGTAGTGTCACAGCTGTGAAATGTATTATAATACATTATGATTACAAATGCATTGAAATATTTGAAACAAATACCCACTATATAACCCCCTTTAGTAAAGGCATGAGGTCGGTCACCGAAGTATGTATGTTTAATTTTATCATTACCGTATGTGGCCAACCACGCTAATTGGACACACAGTAGAAGCTGTTTAGAATTTTATTGCGAATGGTAAATAGCTGGAACCATTTCCCACGGAACATCTCGACGAGGCTGTGACCAATTCAACGGATTAGTAATTTTCCTCGATTAAACATGTGGATTGTGGGCGTCATCTGATATGTATTACCAACAAATTATAGACCGCCACTCCATATTCCTGCATGGGCAATCATTTGCGCTGTCACCAAGGGAACCGGAAGCCTCTTAATTTAGAATCGTGGATACGGTGATCAATGCAGCTGACAATGTGGGGTTTATAAATGAGTGACGGATTCCCGAGAGGTCTTAACCATTTCCAATGCCGTGCAGGTACAAAGCAGTGATCAACACGTGCTCGCTTCAGCCTGACATTGACATCCTGCCCCAAGGGGACCGGACCCATATTGGAGAGAAGGTCAGTTGAAAATTGATTGACAAAACAGATTCAATGTAACAACACGAGATCATGAGACATTTAACGACAACAAAAACAGGGCTGTCCCAAGCGCCTGTTCGATATCGCCTCTAACTCTTTGTTGAAAGTTACAATTTCCGTGATTATATAGACCGTAGCGGATACCTCTGAATTATACTGATAAATACATGGTTGGTCGATGTTCAAAGTTGAGTGGATTGTATGTGCTGGTGATGTTGCTGACGCCAGGAATAGTGGTTGTGCTGTTGGTGCTGCTGTTGATAGCGATGCTGCTGGTGGGTAGTGCTAATTGAGTTTATATACCATTCAATTAAACGTGCGCAAATTAGGCAATTACATCTTACAACCTCTGTTGATTGGATAGGTTATATTTTTTTCCTGGTTATTTAGGAAAGCCTCGCTTAGTTTGAAAGCTCTTGCTAAGGAGGGTCCTGATCGTAATGTGTTTCCAACCGTAGATTTGAAGCTTTCGTGACTGCAAGGATTCATACTCTTAGGTTTTTTTCGGTAAAGTCACGTAGGTAAAAAAAATTAATTAATAAAAGTAAAATAAAACAAATTAAAAAAATTCACGACGTTTCGGAGGCAACACAAGCCTGAAGACGGAGGCTTGTGTTGCCTCCGAAACGTCGTGAATTTTTTTTTTTGTTTTATTTTACTTTTATTAATTTAAAAAGTTTTACCTACGTGACTTTACCGAAAAAACCTAAGAGTATGTTTCCAACCGGGTTATGATAGTGCACGTCAGTAACCCAGCACTTCGTGGATCGCACAGATTTGTGAAGCTTCCAAACTCGCTGGGCTGCAAAGGTGGCCAGGAGATGACAGATCCGCAAATGGATTAAATCCACCTGTGCCTGCAAATTGGAGTGTTATTCCCTTTGGTATTGGTTTTTTTCTCTCTGGGTATTTAAATTTTTACCCATACATCAAGACTTCATTCCAATGCAGGACTCTCCTAAAAATATTTATTGAGACTCAGTAGGGCTTTCCTGGATAACCAAAGGCCCTTATTGCAATTATTATATTTGCATGTGAGTGGAAACGAGCATGCCTGGAGAAAACCCATGCAAATGAGGGGATGATACTCCTCGGTTGTGTTGCTTGTGTGGGGGGGGGGGGCGGGGGGGCATAGTGCTGGGTCACTCAGTTCATGTTGTGCCTGCAGGGGATCAACTTGAGTGCCGGGCAGAGACAACGGATCAGCGTGGCTCGGGCTTTGTACCAACAAACGAACGTTGTGTTCCTGGTGAGAAAACACATTCCGAGGACAGACGTGCCAGGATGGGACATGACTTTAAAACGAGGACACACGGTGTCCACTTAAAGGGTTGGATTAAACACGTGGTATTGACCGAATGAATGGATGGGGATATGTCCCCGTGGTACAATGGATATTGCACTGGACTTTGTATTCCAGAGGTTGCTGGTTAAATCTCCCATCGCGGCACTCGAAAAATTTGGAAGTTTCTTGAATTCCTCTTTCCACCCGGCAGTAGTCAATCAGCAGGTCACTTGTGATTGGGTAAAATGTGGGTAATTGCCACCTCTTCCAAGGCATCTTTCCAGCGTGGAAGAATCGGCTAAAATACATTCTAGAAAGCTTTATGTATTTAATGCGTGGCACACACTAAATAGCGGATTTAAACACACTATTGTGGCGTGTATTGATGATGCAAACGTGCAGCATTTGTGCAATCGTAGGCTGATGCAAATTGCTCATTTTCAAAAATATTAAAATGACACAGAAATAAACCCACCTCTAATCAGATGGAAGAGTGTGGAATATTCAGCAACCCGCAGCTGTGGTGGTAAAACCATTGGAATACAAGCAACAGCAGCCATGCGGTCCCTATAACGTACATTTTTCTGAGAGAATATTCGCATGTTAGTTTTAATGAGCCAAAATTAGTCTGACAAATTGGGGCAAAAATGTCTTGTTATTGGTTGTAGAGAGAGCAATGCGAATACAATGAATGACAATGTTGGACAGAGGCCTTATTTAACAACAGTAGGAACAGCTGCATTAACAGAAGTAAAAGCAAGAGCATTAATAATGGTACGATGCATTCAAAGAGATGCATTGAGCCAGATATAATGGCTCAACTGAATATTGAATGAGAGATAAAATTATCCTCTAACTACAGCTTGCATCCTACAATTATTACATACCCTGCCAGGAGAAAATTAGATGCATGTTTTCCTATGTCTGCAATAATGCAGGCAACCCATCCTACGTGTTTTACCTGTGCACTTGTTTTTGTAAAGAGTATATATTTTTATTTAAATGTTGATATTTAGCAACATTGGTAACGCTGTTAAACATTCATACTGACAACTTGATAGTCATTCATATAGGTCCCATTTTCACTCAGAGATATGAACCTTAAAAAGGCTTTGGGAACAACACATCAATATTAGCGGCTTGATTCAACACTGAGATTGATCCAAATCTGTTTAGTCCGCGTGTCCCATAATATAGAGATCATTCATACCACTGCTCACATACCTGTTACAGCGAGTGTGAGTAAATAAAGATTATGCCGTTACACGGAGCTTGTATTATTTCCAATGTGATTGATTTATTCTGCTGTGATGCAACGTGCCTTCTCACACATCAGTGTTTGTTCATAACATTCTGCATTATGCACGTTGATACAAAGTAATTGCCAAGCTTGGTGGCACAGTGGTAACGTAACATTACAAAGTTCAATTCCAAATCAAGGGTTGGCTCAACCCTTTATTTCTATGGAAGCAATCATATCGACACCTTTTTGCGTAAAGTCTGCTCTGGTTTAATTATATGTGACTAAGTCCTGCCATAGAAATGTGGAAAGTATAGCCCAACCACAGCTTCGTGTCCTTTGTCCTCAACACAATCGCCCACCCCAAAATGTTTGTCCTGTCCACCGCGTTACCGCATGTGAAGGTTTGTAATTCTTCTTCTTGTTGCTGGTGATGTCAGGACGACCCGTTCACAGCCCTGGACATCCACCTCAGTGACCATCTGATGCACAGCGGCATCCTGGGCCTACTGCACAACGACACGCGCACGGTCGTGCTGGTGACGCACAAGCTGCAGTACCTCACTCACGCAGACTGGGTGAGTGCCCCCAGCCTTCACGTCAGGGCTACCACCTGTTCTGGTTTTCCCAGGATGTCCTCTTTTTAAATCCTTTATATTAAGTTCGCTTGCTTGCTTGCTTGCGTGCTTGCTTGCTTGCTTACGACCGTGCAAATCTTTCGGTCGTTTTTTAACCCACTTCCCGTGATCCAATCGAGCTGACATTTTCCACACAGACTCGTTGTGCGAGACAATTAATTTTCGTGAAAAAAAATTTCCAAAATTTTACACTGTTTAGGGAAAACAAATTAAAGATTTAATTACCAATTGCTTAATACTGGCAGACAATCATCTGACCCATAGGTGGCAGCCATCTCAAGCCAGAGGACGAGAGGACTCTAGCCGCCACGCATATAAAGGATTTATAGTGAAAAACTTTGTTTTTACGGGTTTACTTGTTTTGGAGCCAGCCATCCAGGCTCACACGTAGAGTCTTCTCGGAATATTCTCGTCCAATGTTTTGGCAATTGTATAGTCACACGCACAGGGCTTAATTCCTAATTATGTGACCCTGCTAGGCTGATTTAGAGGAGGGATTGTTGGCGTAAAGAGCGACCACTATCATTCATGGTACGCCCATCCATTTAATCCTGTATTACTGTTCGCTGTGTTCCTATAATCCGACACACATGTTATCAGTATCACGAGGACAATAAAATACAAGATGGATGTCATGTAGCAAAATAATTCCCAGAACAGCGTTCTCATTGTTCTGGCTGAAATAAACCTCGGAATACACTAAAAACAATGCATTTGCATGCTGTCATTCCCCCTTCCAGAATTGTGAAATATTCATCTTTCTATGATATGTCCGAGTTTTTTTCCGAGGTGGCAATCCGAATTCTCACTTGCTCACTTATTCACTCAGTTCAATCAATCAAACAGTGAAGCAGGCAGAGATCCTGCAATCAGTGATTCAGTCATCCATCATCAAACAGTCAGTATAGCAAGTCAATCAATTATCCAGCAGTCTCTGAACAGGAACAAAGTATAATTGATCGTTAATCATTTGTTTAGTAAGTAAAACAAAATTAACAATGGACGCAAATATACAGATACAATAATCATTTTCTTTGCAAGAAATTAAATTATTATCAATAATGTGCATAATTTTACTCCAATTTGTTTCTGATATATTTAATTAGGTTAAGGTGTCAAACAATATGGCGAGTGTGGGTATATTCAGTGCAGGAGATGCATAGGGTTTTTTCCCCCCTAATATTGCAGGCAGTCATCTCAAACCCTGTATTAAGGTAAGCTCATATTCTAATTACAGCTCAAGACAATATTCACATGAAAGGCTCATTACTCGTTCATTAGTGCTAATGAGATTCGATCAGGCAAACCATGGGCAAGCTTATCATGCATTAAATTTTATTTTTGTAACTGGTTTATACACTGCTATCTAAACCCAGCAACCTGTCTTAATACCCGGCCATAGCGAACAGTAGTGAATGGTATGGCAACCAATCCAACTAATTCACCAATCTTTGCTGACAGGTTAGGTGAAGTATGCTCAGATAACCCCCATGACCATTATGGCATGGAAAACCCTTCTTCCTGGAGTGAATTGACAAAGCTGAAAATTAGTATGTGTTGTTATTTTGCTTTCAGAAATGTGTAATGTGAGGTTATAACCGGATCGTTGACGGATTACAACTCGTCATGACGATTGGCTCTGCCGGTCCTGGTTCATAGCCAATGGGAGGAAGCCTAGGGGCGTGGCCCTGACATAATGGAAAGGTGACAGCTGGTTGTAGAGGATTGGTTCTGCTTGCTTTAGCCACAGCCAATGGGGAGACGAGTCAGGGGCGTGGTCCCGGGAGCCTCTGGAATATTCCATAGAGGCTAACCAGGATTGGTGGAAACGTACCACGTGACCCGGGTATTAAATAGGGGTGGAGACGTATGACACGTGGTCAGAACGGGAACGAACAGAGGAAGGGGGCCACGCGGGAGCGGGGCTCCGGGTTGCCACGTGGCTGTGTTTCTCTCTCTCTATCTGTCCCTCTCACGCTGTCTGTCAGCAGCGTGAAGGAAAGCTGTAATGCAAAGTTGAATAAAAGACCGGATTCCAGAAGTCACCTCAACGACCTTTATTACAAATGTATAATGCATAGTGGCCGGATGGCTAAGGGGTCCGAGCACTGGGCCAGCACGACTGACATTCTGTCTTACAATCTGGGTTTGCAAGTCTTCTTCTTTCGTATGTTGGGAAAAGCTTACAATGGGACATCTAGTTTGGCGATCCACTCAATGGCTTTCTGAGATGTATGTACGTAGCCAACCGTGATAATCGGAGGTGTGGATGCTATGTGTAAGTGTCTGCAGCAACAAATCTCAGTGGGCAGGTTGATCCGATATGCTCCATGGTCTGGGACTCATGGCTCCAGTCCCATTTGGGGTAACATCCCTGATCTTCCACTCGTGAAGCAGATGGCTGTGTCATCGCCCACGTCCAAGCACGTTGATGATCTCAGCCTGTCACCAATAACTGCACAAACATCCCGTATATTAAGTTTGGCTTTCATGAAATTCAGCAATTTCAACATATATGTTTTGGCTTTACTGCCATGTAACAAACAATACTTTCGCAGGGTTCTTGGGAAAGTGCAACACCCCTAGAGTAATCAAGGTCACTTAAACATATCTCAGAAGTAATTTTGATATTACCTTTCACGGGATATTTTTGCACACATTGTGATCCACATCTCGGCAAGAGTTCTGAATGAGTATTCTTGTCATTACATGGCACTTCTTTGTTTTGTCACGTGTGCATTTGTGCCGGGCCAGGCGGCAAATTTATCATTTGCATAATGCGGTGCCACTAAGCTTGGTTATCAGACAATAATGTTTTCAACAATGTGTCTCACCGTCTATCTTGCACCACAGCTACAGTTCAGGTTGTCGTGTAAGCCCCACCTTAGCAGGCTTGTTGCGCATAGGAAACCTTGGCCAGTTTGGGAACACTTGATCAAAAGTAGGACTGCCAGAACGCGGTGTCATCCACGAGGGATGGGTTCCTTGTTGACTATGAGAGCCACTCCTCCATGCCACGGTGACTCTGCTAACACATCCTGGCGTGGCATGTTGATCCAGAGTGAATGCCGTGATGGCAGATGGGCAGGAAACAGGCGAAAGAGGCCATGACATGGCACTGAAAGCACAATCGGAATAAATGTGGGGAAAAGACAATGAATGAAAATTATAATGCAGCAATTACATACGTAAAATGAATCTGAATTGGTATTTCTGTCATAGTGAGTTACATGGATTCGCAATGTGTGTAAGTGTCATATTTCCCTGCAGCAGTTTGATCCAGAGAAGTTTGTGGAAGCAGAGCACAAAGGGTAAAAGTCTAAATGTAACTCGCCAAACAGTTATGATTGTTTAATCATTATTAAATGTAAACTCGCCGTGTGCTTGCAAGAAATGCGAACCAATTTCTCTATTTTTCTTAATTTTCACAAAAGTATTGATTTGTACGGAATTATTGAATGCTTCATGTTTTTATCGAGCCTGTTAGCAGGCACCGGTAGCACAACAAGGAGTAGTGTGCCCAGCACCTTTTTTCAGATTCCAAAGAACACAGGATGAGATGTTACTATCCTTTGTGCAAGCACTTCCAAGAGTTCATGAACAGTGAGCCTGGTGAAATTTGGGGAGCGCATCGTCAGTAGTGACCCCCGGTTGTAATGTTGGCAGCCAAATGCCAGATGCACAATGTAGGCTGTATTGACTTAATGGGTGCTCCGGGTGAGATTAAGATTCCAATTCCGTTAGTTGTACATAAACAGAATTGTTAGTTGTGGCATCTGTTCAAGCAATCCATACTCAAGTACAACGGAAAAACGATGAGGGAGACTAATAATGGATCTATTGATACGATTATCCAATAACTTAATGCATGCATATTTGATTTTGGAAGAGTTTGTCTGTTACTAAATATATCTATCTCTCTGCTACGAACAAGGGTAATTACCCCAACACTTTTTCTATTATATAGATAAAGCAGAAATATGTATTGTTTTCCTTTTAGGGCGGTGTCAATAACGAACAAGGAACAACACAGAGGTGTTCTTGCGTACGTATTTGTTTCTGTCATTCCAGATCGTTGCGATGAAGGACGGGACGGTGCAGAGGGAAGGCACCCTCAAGGACATCCAGACGTCAGACCCTGAGCTCTACGAGATGTGGAAGGAGCTCATGAATAAGCAGGACGAGGAGCTACAGAAGGTGTGTGGACGTTTACACCATTGGAACTTCATTTGCCAGTAAAAAATATGATGATTGGTTTTGCGCCTTTTGCGGTCATCTGGTCCAACCCATGTGAGACTAGGCTCTAAGGAAAGCTGTCTCGGGTGTGGACCAATCAACTTCAAGGACAGTGCACATTATCAGAGTTATGTTTTTTGTTTGCATTATGACTGCAGGTATTGTGGTCTATGCAAACATGACTCCTTGTAAAAAAAGGTGTCAGTTTTGTTGCCAGATAGAAGGGTAAAAAAAACAATTATCGTGTGTGGACGTGTCTGCTCACTTCCCTGCACTCAAAACGGACCATCCCAGTTCAATTTCCCTGTCGGTGGTGAATATATCCTCATCGGTGCTGGACCACATTCCCAGACCAAATGTCTACTTAGCCTTACATGAGTTCCGAGTGCAATCTGTAAATATCGCATTGGGCGGAAAAAGATTTCCAGCTGCAGGGCCTGCCGCGCGTACGCCGTGCTGGCCTGAGCAGCTGCTCGCTTAGAGAATTTGCTCAAACGGCCTGGACGTTATCTTCTTGGTTCTTTCGGTAAAGTCACGTAGAAGGGAAATAATAAAATAATAAAAATTTAAACACTATAAAATTAAATTCTCACGACGTTTCGGCCACAACGCAAGCAGCCGTGTTTAATTTTTATTATTGTGTTTTATTTTTATTATTTTATTATTTCCCTTCTACGTGACTTTACCGAAAGAACCAAGAATATGAATCCCTGCAGTCACGAAAGCTTTAAATCGAAAAAAAGCCTGGATGTTGGCAATGTCGACCCATCATCACATACCCCAGCAAGACGAGCCAGACAGTCCACTCTTGCAAGAAAATCACACCCACTCTGCTTGTGCAATAAAGGTCTGCCAAGGGCACTGTGAAAGCGGCAGAGTAAATGTGAACGATTCAAAGCGCTCGGCTCTGAAGTGCATTGTAATTTTGCACACTGAACTGAGTTGGATTTTTCCCAATGATGGCCCATATTGATAGTGCCTTTTGATATCTTTCCCAGGAGACTATTATTCAGAGCAGAACAGTTTTGGAGCGAAAGAACCTTCGGCGTGCGATGTACTCCAAAGAAGTGCTCGTAAAAACGTCGTTTGAGGATGAAGAAAACGGTAATATTGCCTGCCACCTTGTCATGAGTCCTGCACAAGGCCAAACTATAAAGTGTCTCATTTTCATATGCGAGGGTAAAAGGCCAGCTCCATTAATTGTGGCTTTTGTTTTGTCCTGAACTTGGCTCCAGGTGAAGTGCTGCACATTCATGAAAATGCAAATGTGTGTTTCGTTTAAACCTGCAGTGGTTGGTGTGTGACGGTAACACGGATCGCGCTGTCTTGTGCACCACTCCCGCTTGCTCAGATCTGATGGCCATTCATGTGATATTTCGCAGGGGCAAGTATCCGTGTGGGTTTGTCCTAAGAATTGTGCGTGTGATTTGTCATCTGACACGAGATTCTCCTACTTGGCTGCATTTAGAAAGGGCAACCAGACGCGCAGATGCCGCAGAGAGTTGTTTTGAACGTTTTTAGGGCGTTGAACACAAGTAATTTGGAGCATAAATCTTCATAAAGGCAGAGTTGTCGCCCTTTAACTAGATGCAGCCAACTGCAGTGTGGGAAAAAGTTTCCCAATTTCGCGAGAGGAAAACGTTCTAACGGCTTTTATATCTCTAATATTGTGACACTGTGCTCGGCACAGATGGTGAATGGGGGGGCAGGGTGTGTGTGTGTGTTTGTGTTTGTTTGTTGGTCTGGCTGCCACAGCATATCATGATTTTTGTTCAGAGGCAGAGTTAACACAACCCCCTACAAATTGTTTTTGAACCACTCATAACAAGCGAGTGTTTGACTTAACAATGACTTCACATGTTCTGCCGTGCGTATAACCGAGGCCATTTACTTCAAAGGAGTGCACATGCACTCCGCTTCATTCTGCAGGGATGGACACTTCTATTGCTTCCGCCCAACCTTAGTTCCATCACCACAGTTTTGTTCTCATCAGCTATGACGACAACGGTCACTTAAGCAATAGGTCACGCTGTCGACACAGAAGGTCTAGAATATGTTTAAGCGAATTCCACACATCACGATTTATTATTGCCTTCCACATTGGATAGTAGCGATTCCAGTTCAGTGTTGATAGCTTTGGCTTCAATTTCACATTTTATGATATTTTTCTGCAGACTCAAACTTGCATTCTATTTAAAAACCCTAACCGACTTAAAAAAAATAATCGTAGCAGTTTCATGCACAAAAGATGAAAGCCAAATGACTTTGACACCGCAAAAATATGAAAAGTGATGTTTTGTTATTGTATGTATATCACTGGTCAACACACTTTTTCTGGAATAAGGTATTCCAACGGTTTTAAGGTAATTTTGGGGTGCTGATTCACATCAGGTTTTTGAGATATCGAATATTGCATTTTCAATAAAAACTGCAGAAGAAAAATATTAATTAAATGTGGATATCAACATTAAATGATATTATAAAAACACTATCCTAAAAATACAGCACCATATTTTAACACGAAAGCAGTCACTGACTCGCAACAACTTGCAATCATAAGTGACAGAGTTAATTTCGGGTAAAATCAATGAAAATGGGGTATGCCGATAGCATAAAAATGAGATGTGATAGAGCAAATCTGAGATCAGATTTGGAATCAGCACCCTGAAATTAGTCTAGAACAGCTGCAAAAGTCCAGGCCAGAATTTTTTTTTTTGTTGACCAGTGTATTATAAGTACAATATAGCGCAACGGTTATTGTATATTTAATAATGTAATGAACCGTTTTCAGACACCAAAGTCATTCAGCAATTTGGAAGCAAGGTTTGGTAGATCGTGCATTTTATCCCAAAGTCACTGGACTTCACAATCACTGGGAAATGGCAGTGAGTTGGACTCCATCTGTGCAAAGGTTTGAGTCTTACTTCCTAGTATGCTAGGATTTATGTGGGTAATTCAGTTCGCTCCCATGTGCCAAACACTAATTACTAGAATTGGCCAAACATCCCAAAGCAACACTCTGCAGAAACACAATCTTGAGACTACCCTGAGGATTTTCTTGATGAATAAAGAGCATTAACTCAGAGCATGTGAGCTGTCAACAATCGTATATGCACATATAGTGAAGGATACTGAGACAGTGAGTGTAATGGTTAGCACACACGACTTGCAATCCAGAGGTCACCAGTTCGATTCGATGTACCATTTAAATAATGGCCAAGGTTATTAAATCCCACCTCTGTCCACCCACCAGTATACACGAGCACACCGCACTCAGTCAAACATCAGGTTGCGTGTGGCTAATACTCCCACCTCATGCAAGACGTTTGGCCAGCTTGGAAGAATAGGCCAAATACCCTCTTGAGAAAGGCTCTCTCGAGATCCCTCTAATAGAAGCCCATCTGTGAGAAGTGGCACAAGCAAGCAATTTACCTTTTCATTCAACTGAAATTCATGATGATGGTAACGATTGCGATCACGGTAATAATAGTGGTGGTAACGATGCTGCTGCTGCTGCGATGCTGGTGTTGTATGTTGTGTAAGACGCTTGCCGTGGCATGTAATGCACACACAGAGGAGGAGCTGGAAGTACACACGCAGGCCCGGGAGACGGCCACTAATCGCCAGCTGCCGGGACTGCCTCTGGGCGAGTGGCGGTCATACCTGGCGGCCAGCGGGTGGCCCCTGCTGCTGCTCATCGTCCTGTCTCAGCTTTGCAAGCACGTCTCCATGGCCGCGCCAGACTTCTGGCTCGCCGTGTGGACCAGCCGCGCCCTCAATGTCACAGCTCAGAACCACAGCTGCACCAGTGACCTGCTACCCGAGGTGCCGACGCGGCGGCTGTAGAACTGAGGTCCCATGTAGAGGTAGAGGTCATGAGTAGAACTCAGGTCCCATGTAGAGCCGAGGTCCCATGTAGAGGTAGAGGTCTCATGCCGAGCTGAGGTCATGAGTAGAACTCAGGTCCCATCTAGAGCCGAGGTCCCATGTAGAGGTAGAGGTCTCATGCCGAGCTGAGGTCATGAGTAGAACTCAGGTCCCATCTAGAGCCGAGGTCCCATGTAGAGGTAGAGGTCTCATGCCGAGCTGAGGTCATGGGTAGAACTCAGGTCCCATGTAGAGCCGAGGTCCCATGTAGAGGTAGAGGTCTCATGCCGAGCTGAGGTCATGAGTAGAACTCAGGTCCCATCTAGAGCCGAGGTCCCATGTAGAGATAGAGGTCTCATGCCGAGCTGAGGTCATGAGTAGAACTCAGGTCCCATGTAGAGCCGAGGTCCCATGTAGAGGTAGAGGTCTCATACCGAGCTGAGGTCATGGGTAGAACTCAGGTCCCATCTAGAGCCGAGGTCACATGTAGAGGTAGAGGTCTCATGCCGAGCTGAGGTCATGAGTAGAACTCAGGTCCCATGTAGAGCCGAGGTCCTATTTAGAGTTAGAGGTCTCATGCCGAGCTGAGGTCATGAGTAGAACTCAGGTCCCATCTAGAGCCGAGGTCACATGTAGAGGTAGAGGTCTCATGCCAAGCTGAGGTCATGAGTAGAACTCAGGTCCCATGTAGAGCCGAGGTCCTATTTAGAGTTAGAGGTCTCATGCCGAGCTGAGGTCATGAGTAGAACTCAGGTCCCATGTAGAGCCGAGGTCCCATGTAGAGTTAGAGGTCTCATGCCGAGCTGAGGTCATGAGTAGAACTCAGGTCCCATGTAGAGCCGAGGTCCCATGTAGAGTTAGAGGTCTCATGCCGAGCTGAGGTCATGAGTAGAACTCAGGTCCCATGTAGAGCCGAGGTCCCATGTAGAGTTAGAGGTCTCATGCCGAGCTGAGGTCATGAGTAGAACTCAGGTCCCATGTAGAGCCGAGGTCCCATGTAGAGTTAGAGGTCTCATGCCAAGCTGAGGTCATGGGTAGAACTCAGGTCCCATGTAGAGCTGAGGTCCTGGGTAGAGATTCCTGCAGGAATGATATGCTGAATCTCATGATTCCTCGAGCGGTGATTAAATTCAAGAAAGTGATTCCTATAGGTGATTAGATTAATTGGGGGAAGGGAGGGAGAAGGAGGGTTATGGAGCTGTCTATGCAAACTAGGTGCTTCGTATTTAAATTGTTTTGTCATTGACTCTATCTCTCAATATATTCATTATGCCAAGAAAAATAAGAACATTTCTTAAATGATCCACTTGGTTTACTTAAACTTGGTTTTTATATTTAAAAAAATACATTATTACTATGTTTATGAAGGAAAAAAAAAGTTCAAACAGAGTTATAAGTGGGACACTGTGCCACCATATTCCATGACCTTGCTGTGATATTGATTTTTTTCCTGCACCTCGGCCATGAATTTTACAAAAAATGACCGTGACAAAATCATAGCCTTCCCCATCGGTAATCGGTGTGACACCCCCCCCCCCCGACTTCCCTCAAACCATGACAAAATGACTTTCAAACGGGTAAACAACAGCGTGGTGAAGTATGGTGAAACGATTGCTGTATCCCATCAGTGGATTTGACAAAGCTGATGTAAATGTCGCTTTTAATATTGCTGAAATTTAACTGACCATAAACATTAGTACATGGTTCATGCCCAAAAAACATTTGTGGTGAGACAAAAGTAACCCCCATCATACTCTTACGTGCCTTATTGGCATTAATATTCAGGGCGATCAATGTATACATACCCCACTAAAATGATGAGGAGATAGAGGGAGAACAACATTTGATATCAAAGCCTCTTAATGTCTCAAATCAATCTCAGTACAAATATGAAATATTTAACACTGTTCTTTGTAAGAGATCGAGCCATCACTGTCACAATATTTAATCACTTTCTGGGAAAAACGTAAGATGATAATTAGAATTCAGCATGGTATTGATGGATAGATCATGTTATTTAATATCCTGAAGACTGACACTGCGCTTGTGCAAATGATTCATGTCTGTTTGTCCTTGTCTCTGTGTTGCCCATATCCCTGTGTATTTGAGCAGCCCTGATTGGTTTGTCATTGTCTCTGTGCCTTCAATCACTGTTGGTAAGCGTTTGTCTCTTTGTTACTCTCCAGCTGCTCTGTGTCTTCGAGCACCCTTGATGGTGTTTGTCTGTGTGTCGCCCATAGTCCTGTGTCTTTGAACATCATTGATTGGTGTTTGTCTCTGTGTGTCGCCCGTAGGACTGTGCCTTCGAGCACCGCTGGTATGCGTCCATCTTCGCCGTACTCTGCTGCCTGGCCGTGATCATGTGTCTCATCTCGTCGCTCGCCGTCGAGTGGGTGGGACTCAAAGCGGCACGGGGCCTGCACAAGAGGCTGCTGGGGCGCATCGTGCGCGCTCCTTTGAGGTGCAGGCCTCTTTCGCTTACATATCATCGTCGTCGTTATTATCGTCATCAGCAGCATTGCCTCCATAATCATCATTTTCATCATCAGCAGCATCTTCATTACTATCGTCATCACTAGTAGGAGCATCTTCATTACTATTTTCATCAGCAGCAGCTTTCTCTTCATTATTTCCAACAGCAGCAACTTCATCGTCACTTTTTGGTCATTATCATCAGCAGACGCTGCATTTTCTTATATTTTGTCCTGGTCATCATTATCAGCAGCATTGTCTTCATCATTGGTGTTACCATCATGATTGTTACTTGTACTACGTCAGACCAAAAGTGCCAGTGTTGTTGATCATGAAGATTATTGTTGTATTGGCAGATTGATTTACCAATATCTGACGTTGATTGAAATGCCTTGTGATAACGTGTGTATATGCATTGCAGGTTCTTTGACACTACACCTCTGGGAAGCATTCTAAATAGATTCTCTGCTGACTTACACATGATTGATCAGGTCAGTGGGAAGTGTGAGTAATAGTGAAATGGAATGTGTGTGTATATATATACATATTCCTCAAAGTTTACCTAGCCTGACACAAGAGCCGTGATAATGCCACCACCACCTGTATGTGTGCAAGTAAAATATATTTCAAACTTAATTTGGAGCTTTCGTGACTGCAGGAATTACTCTTTGGTTCTTTCGGTAAAGTGACTTTACCGAAAGAACCAAAGAGTTAAATATATTTCGCGCCATGCATAGCCAATCATGCTAATGGGATGTGCAGGGGAAGGACAAGAAACTAAACACAACAACAAGCAGTTCTAAATAACTGCGTTTTCAATTTAGATTTAAAACTGCATAAAATTGTAACGACCAAAATTAAAAAGCACCAAAACTGTATTTCAAAAGTAGGCCAAGGCCTCCTATTGGCGGAAAGAGGCCTCCGCGATGATTGGTCCGGGAGGCAGGGGTTTGAAAAGGTTGGAGGAAAGATTGAAACGGACGAAAAAGCGAGAAACAGAGCGGAACCCGGAGGCGACGGTTGGGAACCGTTGGAGGAGAAGGACGGTGATTGGCTACGGTAAAAAACATTGAGGGGGAGAGTCTGAGAAAGGGGGCTCGAGAAGGATAAAAAATTAACCCGTAAAAACAAAGTTTTTCACTATAAATCCTTTATATGCGTGGCATCGGTTTTATTTTATTATTCATTTCGGTTTTTCTTGAGTAAGAGTTTCATTTTTATCACATTGGTATTTAAAATGAAATATGAAAAAAAATCCTAAAAAGTGGAAAATTTTGGAAAAAAAATTTCACGACAATAAATTGTCACGCACAACGAGTCTGTGTGCAAAATGTCGGCTCGATTGGATCACGGGAAGTGGGTTAAAAAACGACCGAAAGATCTGCACGGTCGTAAGCGCGCAAGCAATCAAGTGAACTTAATATAAAAGATTTAAAAAGGGGAGAGCACGAGGAGAGGCGGCGTTCGAGGGAAGGGACGAGCTTCGAGACCGAGAATGAAGCCCGGGCCTAGTGTTGTCGCTGTGTCCATAATTAAGAGGCTCCCAGTGTACAGTCGTCGGTGTCATTACTAAGTTACTATTATCTCTTGGCGAACAGCGGCTGTTGTTGTTGTTGCTAAATGCACCAGTCACATTGGTTTTGTGCTCAAATGAGCACATGGCCATGCTTTTCACCTGTCTACAGCTGATAAATGGTAATGTCGAGGTGCATTAGCCACGAGGGGATTTACAAATACAAATAATAATTTGCAGACATTCGTCAATTTACTGCTGGACGAAAGCCTTCCCACACTGTGCAAGCCAAGTCATGGGGCTTGCTTGACCATACTTGGCCACACTCGTGAGTGCAGGTGCAGACATCACTTGCCACTGATGTTTGCCATGGCCAGAAATCAAGCTCAGGAAGTCAGATTTAGAGTGCAAATGTACTAACCACTGCATCACCGCTACACCCCCCCACCCTCCACCACAAAAACAGCACATTTCCCAGTTCAAATAAAATCAGTGGTGTTGTAGATCACTTGTCTCTGTAACCTTCACAGCTCATCCCGTCCAGCACCGAGAGCCTCGTGCGCTCATCCCTCTTCTCTCTGTCGGCCGTGAGCGTCATCGCGTACGTGACGCCCATTTTCCTGGTGGCGCTCGTGCCTCTGGCGCTCATCCACTACTTCATACAGAAGCACTTCCGCATCGCGTCCAAGTGAGCCTCACCAGCGGTTGCGGTGCCAAATATCTGGCGCATACGGGTGTCCCTATCCCCGTTGAGCTGCTCACGTCTGCAGGTGACTCTACCTAATTCTAGATTTGAAGCTTTCGTGACTGCAAGGATTCATATTCTTGGGTTTTTTCTGTAAAGTCACGTGACTTTACCGAAAAAACCTAAGCATATGACTCTACCTACTCCGCCAACGTCAAGGGCAGTGCCCCGTGGAAGACAGTTACAGAAGATGCTGATAAAGCGTAGAGTGTATCTGGTCGTGGCCAAACGTTCGTCTTGCCCCACGGAGTGTCCGTTGATCAGAGTTCAACAGACATGTAATTCTGCATCTACTTCAAGACAATTTCGCACACACCTAATTGCCGGTGAAATGTTCACGATGAACACATATGCCAATGTGGTTGTTGCATTGTGATTGATAGAATTAGGCACTTTTCTTGCTGTGTGTATTCCCACAACGTAGTCAAGTAGAGAATTGGCAAAGGCTGGCGGCACTGCTTGTTCCAATGGTATAGTAATGTTATCTGGTATGGTTGGAAGTCAGGGTAGTGAGCCCAATAGAAGGCTTAAGGAGTAACCTGGTAAATATCTGAAATGCCGCCAGCGAATGGTCGACTCGAGCAGTGGTGTACCACCTATGTGTTCCACTTTTATAAAATTGATGACCACAGTTACAATGTGGGCCATTCTTGATTGTCAACTGGTGTATGAGATGGCCAAAAGCAATGTAAGACCGTCTTGATGCTTGACACGACTGCACGTGGCGTGCGATGGGTGGACGATGATGTATGATCCTGTGGCTGTGAACAGAGACCTGCAGGAAATGGATGAAAACACCAAACTGCCTCTCCTCCTGCACATCATGGAGACGGTGGATGGCATTGCAACCATCCGAGCATTCCGGTGAGTTCTGCTCGCAGCTGGGCTGGCTGGTGCACATTCAGGGGCTTCTCATCCTCATGTTGTCTCACCTCTCGCTGAATACAGAATTCCCTCGTTATTCAGGAACTTGCTCTCCGCGATTCTGGTGATCTGCGAATCGCATTTGGAACTCTAAAGAGAAATAAAGTGATGAGATTAAAGTGATGAGAGAGAATGGGTTAAACGAATATTTTTGTGTTATTATGCAACTGTGCATGTATTTAATAGCTCATTTATGTATGTTTAAGGTCATTGGCCAATATCATGCTCAGGTCTGCGAGGAACTCGTTCTTCTCCACCGGATCAGAGCAATGCGCCGTGGGAAAAAAAAACAATGCTAAAATAGAAACTTACATTGCAAATGATATCGGCCAAACATTCCAGTGCTACAATATATCTGATCAAATATACCTGACCAAATATACCTGATGAAATATACCTCATAGAATATACCTCATAAAATATACCTCATAAAATATACCTCATAGAATATACCTCAAAGAATATACCTCATAGAATATACCTCATAGAATATACCTGATAAAATATACCTCATAGAATATACCTCATAAAATATACCTGCAAATGACTCATTATGGATTGCACATGACAACATTGTCCCCCAAATGCAAGCGTAATATCAATATAAACGGGGACTTCTCACGAACAATATTTTCAGAGGTCCCTTGTAAAGATCTTAATGAATTTGATAAAAGCTGTCAATTTGAGCAGCATGCCATCAATTCCAATCAAGCCATCAATCTGTAGGGTTGAGTCAATTCGGGTGATGATCTCCTTTGCAGTGAATACTCGAGAAGGTATACTATCGATGTAAAATGATCATTTTCATGTCAGAAAAGGAAATAAGATGCAGTGATCAAATGTAAAACTAAATATTATCATTGATCAAAATACAATTATGTGCTATAATCATAATATTCAATATCTAATCCAAAACACCCTTTTCACAAACTTATTATGATGCTCATGTTTTCCTGTGTAATTATCACAGTGTCTGTCCTCTGATGTAGTGTTTTCAATTCAAATTAATAATCCATTTGAGAGTACATATGTTTCAAATCCTTTCCAAACACTTGTTTTCATGAAAATGAAATTCTGTAATATTAGCCTCATCTCATTGTACTTATCTTCGTGCATAAATTGATCACAAACTCTGTGGAGCTTATGCAAATGTAATCAGATTGGAACACCAGCTGCTACACAGTATTATTATTATTGCACAACAGAGTTTGTCATTAGCATAAGATTTGGCCACTGTGTGTTGGAATCACGGACTCATTAGGATAACTATACAATGGGCAGATTGTCCTTTGGTGACCAATAACTAGAAATAAATGTCCCATGAGAAATGTCCAATTATACTGGTAGGAACCTCCTGGTTACACCAGCCCACAGGAGATTATTGTGTCTGTCCGTCCGTCGTGCAGGGAGGGGCTGGGTGGGGAGGGAGGGGCTGGGTGGGGAGGGGAGGGTGGGGGGGGGCTGGGTGGGGAGGGTGGGGAGGAGAGGGTGGGGAGGGGCTGGGTGGGGAGGGAGGGGCTGGGTGGGGAGGGAGGGGCTGGGTGGGGCTGGGGGGTGGGGGGGGGGGGGGCTGGGTGGGGAGGGTGGGGAGGAGAGGGTGGGGAGGGGCTGGGTGGGGAGGGAGGGGCTGGGTGGGGAGGGTGGGGCTGGGTGGGGGGTGGGAGGGGTGGGGCTGGGTGGGGAGGGGCTGGTCACCCCGTGGTGCCCTTATAAAACTCAACGTTTAACCTACTCACGCCGGCATGTGCCCGCCCTCACAGTCGGGCATATTTGCGGAATACACCACGCCGCCGTTGACCCTGGCCATTGACCGAGCAACCCAACGTTCCTACCAGCTCCCTCCGCAGGAATGCGTTTGTTTATACTGGGTAGTTACATCCAACATATGATGATGACGGTAATAATAATTGTCATTGATTTTACATTATCAGTGATTTTACATTATCAGTGATTGTTCTTTCTTAAGATATTGTTCATTTGTCTGAGCTGTTGTTGCATAATAAGTCCCTTCTGAGACTGTCCTTGTCAGGCATGAAAGCCAGTTCCGGCAGAGGATCTTCGAACTCATCGATGCCAACAACGTCCCATTCCTGTTCCTCTCAGCTGCTAACCGGTGGCTTGAAGTGCGCATGGTACGCCGGCCGCGTTCGCTTGTTTTATAAACTCGCACTCACAATGGGTTCCATTAAGAAGTAGCAGAATTAACTCAATTTATTAAAATTAAAGTTGCCCTCTTTTTTTATACAACAAGTTGAGCAAACTGACCATTTTCCATACCATCATTGTTTTTCTTTAATTGATTCTGCTAGCAAACGGTACTGTGACTACAAATGCATAGTTTTTTTACAGCATGGTTCTGAAAAGAACTTAGTGGATGGAATCCATCAGGTGTAGTTTAGCAAATTGTATCCATTTCTTCTTTTCTTTAACGTTTTCGTATTTTCTCCAACTTCATCCCAATTGTCTATTGGTATCATCTTGGCCCACAGAGGTAGATACTCCAGAGCTACCTCTGAAAGTGTTTCAAGTGGCCTCTGCTAAAATGTGTGTTCGTTGCATGACAGTACAACCAATATTCTAACTCTCAAAGTTGGAATTTTACCAAATTAAGTGCAAAACCATTAAATTAAATGTTTTTATGCAGTCATTGGTGATTGGCTGAGACCATCAACTCACTGAACTTCAAATCCAAATCCAACATTTTTATTGAGTAACTTAAAGTCATCCAAAATATACTTAACTTAAAATGAACTCACTGTATCCTAAATATATTTACTTGGTAAAATATGATGCTCGTATAATAAATGTTTTCATCCTTATTTGAATAAATAGCATGAATACAGATAAAAAAAAGTTAAATTGTAACTCAGTGGCATGCTCAGACTCGTTTAACTGCTGACAAAGGCAATTTTTAAAATTAGTATTCAATCCACAACGGCAAATCAATGTAATAACTCGTCCCATTTATCATTTGTATTTATAGGTTAAGAAAAGTTTATTTTAAAAATGCATAATAAATACTCACATTAATGGTGATGCCTTTAGATTGTTTCATATTTCGCACATAACGAGTAAGTAACACCGGTTTGAACAACATCGACAGCTGTCGACAGTTCTTGTTAGGTTTTCTCACTGCACTGGACTATTTTGTACCATATTTATCATTCCATGACAATGAATTGTACACAATATAGTGTGAGTAACAGGTTTACACGTGTTACTTAAGTAATGGACTATCCTGATTGGCAGTGTATGAGCACCGCTCTGGCTAAAAGGTGACCTTTGATGTTGTTCAAAGTCACCTTGGAGCTATACACATTTAATCAAAAAGCACTTTTGGAACACGTTGACATTTCGCCCAACGCTCCTAGCTTGGTGTTTGGCATACGATTTGCTTTGACGAGTGTAATGCTCAATTGGATGGAGCCAAGATAAGGTTTTCAAGTGGTGCTCCGGAATAACCAGTAATGCACTGCAGGGTGATTATACATTCATAAATAGCCAATTATACAATCAACAAATATCTTGATCATATTTGTAGTTTAGGTTTAATTAGGAAATGCACATAATCAACTGAGTTCAGTGTTTGATGGGCATTGCCTGTACCTTTCAGCTCTGCCTGTACACGCAATTACAGTGAATGCTGTGCTTACCAGTAACCACCTTACCATCCCATCATACCATACCCTACCCTACCGTCATCTCTTAAATGGCAAGTCTCACCCTGTGTCGGCCATAGCATTGGCTACACACATCACATCGAGAGAGAGAGAGTCTCAGGCGTTCACCAGCATCTCTACGAACGCTCCTCTCGTCAGCTGTTGAAGATCACTCGAGATTTTTGGTTTGAAAAAATTAGGCGTGTACAAAATATGTTGGCAACATTTCAACCGTGCAGCTTATGTTGCCGTATAATTATAACACGCTACTTGTACTTTAATTAGATTGGGGCTTGCCCGTGTGTGAGATTTGCTGGTCGGCATGACAACCCTTAATTTCACTTGCTTGGTGTGGCAGTCGCTGACCACAAAGTATACGACGTCCGTGAGTTCACTTGTCGGCGAGCTGAAGTGCCGCGTGTCACACGGAACAATAGATGAGACTTGACTGCCCTGCAAAAATAACATTTGTAGCAGGGTTAATAGGTTTGTGCAGGGGCAATGCGATGATTTCACCAATCCATGAATAAACAGATACACGAGGACCATGGCATTGATTTTTAATTAAAGAGGCAGCAGGCAGGCACACCGTACTTAAAGCTGAACTTTGCCTGTAATTAAATGTGATGTCTCCACGGTGCAGTAACGCCATTGAACGTTTGTTCGAGTGCGTGCCATTGCTCTGTAGCCTTTATGGAGTGGCTGCTGTTGCATGAACAATGTTATTAAAGTGTGCTTCTAAAATTGTAGCCTGTGGAAAAAGCATGCGACATTTTGGACGTCCTTTGAGAAGGAAAAATTTCTGAGGTATGGTCCCAGGGTTATTCATGAAGCCACATTTATTAACGGATCTTCAGACGGAACTAATTCAGGGATTACTCCTGTATTTCGAAAAGTAACTGGATCTGTGGGATTTAATTTGCTAATTAATATAACGATTTCAAATGGCTGTTGTGGATGTTTATGGCAAAAAGATAACCCTAAAACCTTTTAATATTTATTAAAAAAATAACTAATGTTGCGTTTTCACAAATTGTAGCAAGCAGAGTTGTAACTTTCATATATTTCAATGCGGCATTAAAATACGTCATATTATTCGATAGTTATGCTGCACATCAATTATGACGAAACCCAAGTAACCTTTCACTAATTGACCCTGTGCAGAGCATTAACATGTCTGCATTATAAATAGAATGAAAGTAGTTTTTTTCCCGAAAAAATTTCACTTTTTTTTTCTATGTTCAGTGCAGCTTCCCCATGCATTTTATGAAGGTCACCATCTCCACACGTTCTCTCGACATTTAAAGTTCAAAAGCATGACGTAATCAGACTCACGGTGGGGTGGTAGGCTGCCCAGCTGTTGCTTCCTAAAATGGTGCTTCATTGACGTTTTCCATTGCAGTATAATCCAGGGCAAGAGCCAATGCCACCCGCGTGCCACATCACTTGGCTCCAACTCGATGGGCCTTGTGCTACCCTGAGCTCACAAAATATATAAATAATGAACCCCTTGTTTTATTTTCGTTTTACACATCCCTCCTGGTTCAGCAATGTGTACCGACGAGCTGGTTAATGGGTTATAACAACAACTAATTGCAGCGATCTGCTGCACGAGGAGCAATTCTGATGCTTCGAGGTGCTCGCCAATTATCAGGCGCTTGCTGCTGGTGTGCACCTCTGGGAGTACGTTGCCCACGATGAGCCGTGAGGCAGGGTGACCCCGTGCGTCTGTGCCATGCTGTCTTTCACAGGACTACATCGGAGCGTCCATCGTGCTCGCCACGGCCATGGCGTCCATAACGAGGTCCTTTTACTCAGGGCTCGACTCCGGCCTGGTGGGCCTGGGGCTCACCTACGCCCTGCTGGTCAGAAACGACCTCCTGTGGACGTTCATATTGTTCTTACCATGATGAATCACGGTCTATCCCCCTGCTAGATGAAGGTCTCCCCAAGTCCTCGACATCTTACGCAATCCTGCAATGTGATTTAATCCACCTAACACCGACACACGCTCCATCTCAGAGGACATCCTCTTGGAAACGTTCCATTTTATTCAAGTCGGTTTCATATTATGGGACTTTTGTTTTGTTTGAACTGAGATAGCAAAGAGTGGGATTAGCAAGAGTGGACGGACTCGAGATAATTTATCCAACAGTGATCATTTTTTTGGTGTTTATTAATATTTACTGGCAATGTTATATAGAATAACAATATTTAAACGCCAATATTTGTCACTTATCAAAAGATGCATTCTCAATTCAATGTGATTCATGTAGTGATGCATTGCCCATAATCTACAACAACCTATTTTTCTACGTGACTTGTCATCTTGGTCTATTGGAGACCAACATCATGCGTTCATGAAGTGTTGAATATAACCATAGACCTGGGGCCTCCTGCTATTTCTTAATTACGACCACACACTGTGTTTGATTCAATTTCCAAGCAGAGTAATTAGGTTCGACTGTTATATTATGTGTATGACATTTTGACATTGTGGAACCCACTGGGACATTGTGCCAGAATATGCCAATGGGATTCCATCCCGTGTGTCCATCGATACAGGAGTCATGTCAAAAAACGTTACGTGGTTGTATTACAATAGTTGATTGCAAGTACATTAATAAATGGCATTAAAAAGGCTACCCTCATTGACATTCATGGGAGATTGCTAATGAATGCGATGGCAAAGGAGGTTACGCATTTCGCGAGTTGTAATGAAATCCTTAGAGTGTGGCTGTTTACTTCGTGCCTAGAGCATGAATTTGCAATGGATAAACCGGACTCCCATCTGTGAACACCAAAATAATGAATCCGCAAGGATTGCCCAGCGAACAAATCACTCGCCCACGCGCGTACAATCACACGCTCACTTCCACCCGGCACACAGCGTTTGTCATTTCACGTTCATCATTTTCAAATGTGAACGGTAAGTAAATGTTTGTGGAGATGCCTGCATAACTGTTAAACGTATTTCCTGTGAGAAGTTACCTGTTACTATAGATGGAATTTGACCACTATATTTGGCGGGGGGGGGGGGTTCGCTTTGTCCCCTACATTAGGAATCGTGAGCGAAATTAATTAATTATTTTATCTTAATTGTAAACTACTGGAAATCAATAATAAAGTTGCCCAGTTTGGGCATGGCATTGCCTCCCCTACAAACTGCACCCATGTCGGTAACCTACACATTTATTTCTCAAACTCTTCCCAAACCATGGATTTGGAAATATTGCACTTTGTTAGATTTAATATTCAATATTTTGTATTCACAAAGGGTTTGTTTTAGCCCCAGTTGAGTCTGTGGTTTTGGTCCTCAAGAACAAGATGCCACCTTTTAAAATTGTCAGGCCCACTGTTATTTAATAATCACATCGCACTTTGCATTACTATATGGCTCGTAGCATTATGTTGTAATAGGAATGTATCACTCACTTATTAATTAAATCTGTACTTTCTGGTACTCGCAGAATTTAACATTCGCGGCCGGATACATTTCAAAACATGCATCTTTGGAACAATTTTGAAATTACTGGCCTACTTTCATCCGCACTGCTGATATGTCCAAGGATAATACTGACCCTTTCTTTTAACCAGGTGTCCATCTACCTGAACTGGGTGGTAAGAAACCTGGCTGACATTGAGGTGCAGCTGCAGGCCATAAAGAGAGTCAACAACCTAATGAAGGTGGAGATCGAGGACAATGAGCGAAGCCCAGGTAACTCGCAAGTTTAAGTTTTAATTTTGTTTAACCTATTTGGCTTGACTTTTATATACTTTTAAGCACTGGGAATTCGCGTACATGTTCCTTTACATATTAGGCTTTTAAAACATCTGTATTGAGGTGAAGTGTGGGGCCGTCCATAAATGACGTCACGCGATTTTGGACGATTTTTGACCCCCTCCCCCCCTCGTCACACGGCGTCACAAAAATTCAGACCCCCCCCTCAAATATGACGTCACAAAGCTCTGCCCCCCCCCCCAAAACCATATTTCCATTTTGAAAATAAAACGTGCTTCAAATCGCTTGAAACTATTGTCATTGTAGTGCGTATTTAATGTGGCGCTGCACTCTGATGTTGTAGGAGTGTTGTTATAACAATTAGTGTTGTTATAACAATTCTATATTTATTTAAAGTTGCGCATTTTGATGTGACGTCACATTTTCCAAACCCCCCCCCCCCCTCTCGTCACACTTCGTCACAAAAATCTGACCCCCTCCCCCCCAGGTGCGTTACGTCATTTATGGACGGGCCCTGTGTTGCGATAAGCTAATCAGTCATTCGTGAACTTGTATTCATGTCGATGGACCAACGCCAGCAACTGACTAGTGTGGCGAAGTATGACTAGTGTGGCGAAGTATGACTAGTGTGGTGAAGTATGACTAGTGTGGTGAAGTATGACTAGTGTGGTGAAGTATGACTAGTGTGGTGAAGTATGACTAGTGTGGTGAAGTATGACTAGTGTGGTGAAGTATGACTAGTGTGGCGAAGTATGACTAGTGTGGCAAAGTATGGTTAAGCAACTGACACATCATGGGGAGGCCTTCATCCAACGGTGGATTGACAAAGAGGTCAACATTGAAATTATCTTTTACCAAATTAGATGTCCACAAGTAACAATCACACTGCTATCCTTTTCAAGAAAGAGTTATTAATCGTTTGCACAAGCGAAACGGATAATTGCAGTTTGACATTTGATTCGTTTGTCTGGCTTTTCATTAGTTTAATGTACATTTGTTGTCATATCTATTTAAGTTTCACGTTCGAGGTTTCTTTTGTAGCAAAACGTTGTGCATTTCTATTTTTTGTGTATGTTGTTACATTCACGCTGTTCTTTTCACTGCTCCATGGCCGTCTAATAAACTATGAATGTCAATGCATAAATAGTGCATTCCAGAATAATACGCCCGATAAATAAAATGAGTATATATATTTTTCTCTTCTTGGTTCTTTCGGTAAAGTCACATAGAAGGGAAGTAATAAAATAATAAAAATAAAACATAATAAAATAATTCTCACGACGTTTCGGCCACAACACAAGCAGCCGTCCTCAGGTAAAGACCAGGTCTGTCGAGGCGACAGCGTCTAAAAGGCCCTTCTACGTGACTTTACCGAAAGAACCAAGAAGATGAATCCCTGCAGTCACGAAAGCTTTAAATTGAAATTTTATATATATATTTTTTATGTCCAAGATTTTGTGCCCTTTGCATAGACACTTTCGACAGACACTGAACATCCGGTAAAGCAATTCGTCACAGCGAGAAGTAACATTTGCTGACTCTTGCTCTTTCTCATTCAAGGGGAAAATAGTTTTATTACAATTTCCGATATAACACCTATACAGGCTGCCCCAGAACCGTATTATCGCCTTGCCTCCTGGGAAACTCAAAGCTCAACCCGTAAGGGTAAAGAGAATCAGAGCTCAAATGAATTGAACATTTAAAGAGCACACAAATGTCAACGGCATACCTTCACAGGTGGCATCTGTATGGAAAGTAAGAGTTTCGATTTAAAGTTTTCGTGACTGCAGGGATTCATCTTCTTGGTTCTTTCGGTAAAGTCACGTAGAAGGGAAATAATAAGGTAATAAAAATAAAACATAATAAAATATTATAATAAAATATCATTTTATTATGTTTTATTTTTATTATTTTATTATTTCCCTTCTACGTGACTTTACCGAAAGAACCAAGAAGACAAAAAGTAAGAGTTGTCGAGTCTCCGAGGCTTGACTAAAAAAAAACCAAAGTAACAAGAATGACACCAACGTGTGTCGGTGTTGGTGGGTGTGCCGTATCGCTCCGCTTTGTCGTTGACTTGCACTGAATTGTTCGGAGGGAAATAAACGTTCACATGTTCTTATATAACAGCTGTAGACAACCCCTATGCACGTGTTATATACTCTATACGAAAGCCTTCGTTGGGAACTAGAATGTTCATATCCTGAAGGAGCTCTCGGCGCGTGGGGCGAAATGTCAGAACATTTTTTCCGAGCAGCACAGGGTACCACCCGGGAACACATCGGGGAGCTAAAGAGGATGCCTACACCTTAGTAGGGAGTGACGCGTCTTGCAACCACATTTATACTGTATATGCTGCCTGAAATATTGAAGCAAATATTCAATACAAGCAAATGGAACCTATTGCTACAGGGTTTTGGATTGGAGAATGAACTATGGACAGAAATAAGAAATTGCATGTGCGGTCTTATACTACAGCCAATTTGGCTGTTGATATCACACGAATGCCGATACATTCACAACTTTGTCATGTTAAAATGAGGGACAAAAGCACCGACTAATCAGTGCGAACAACAGCATGGCCAATACCTAACATGATCAATGAATCAATTAGACTATTCCAGAAAGAGATTTACGACACACTAAAAGCTCTAATCAATAAAGGCCTCCTCCAATCAGCAAAGAAATATATTTTACTGCGACAGTCCACTAAAATAAATGCCCGCTTCATCACACAGGGCAAATGAGAGGTGACATTGGTTCCCACTTAACTTCACTCTCGAGCGATGACAAGCGTGCACAACATGTAAAATGAGAAATGTTATGGACAAGTCGGTGTCACTACACCGAACGGTGTGCAGAAAATAAAACGAAATTTATTTTCAAATTGACAATATTTTAATGCCTGAGGCCGCCAATATATTGCTTACCGCTCCATAACTGGCTCATAAACTGCATCCTCATTAACTCACGTTGAGATTTGCACATCACAAATTGCCCTGAAGTGCTCTGATATAAACGGTAGTTTTACTGGATGTGGCCAGATCACTGCACGCATCGTGGTTATTGACCACCTTTGTGTGCCTGGATTCAAGCAGGAGAGGTGCACCCGTGAAAAATGAACATTGATTTGTGATATTGGTAGAGTGCTTACATGCAGAGAGTTCATGCTCTTAGCTCAGGCGTCAGTGAGGATTTAAACTTTTTCCAAAAAGTGTATGCTCCTCTGTCATAAGCAGCCCTGAGCACAATTTGTGTGACATTTTAAAAAATATATATTTTTTTCATTTTTGGAATGCACTCCCAAGGATCAGAGGGTTACTTGTCTCTAATCCCCTGATGTTTTCATGACCAGTAGTTCTGTTTCTATTAAAGATCAAACTCTGGCTTCGAGCAGACAACACAGTCCCCAAACATGCGAGCATAATTGTAAAACACCTCTTAATCTCAACTGTGTTTATTTTGGCCAGAAACTCCATGAAGGACAATGTTAAGGTAATGCAACTGTACTTTTGTTGATATTATTTCTTGGATATTTTGAATATATGATAATGTGCACAGCCTAGACTGAAGTGTAACATATTTCCCATAGCGTTATGACTTTGGCGATGTAAATTTGATAGGTCCTTTTAATAAAGTAGTCTACCGACAGAAAATTCAATGTTGTATAGATCAATGACTTGGTATCAGTCGTATATACAAATACGGTTTTCTTGGAATTTCTCTCACTTGATACAGCTATCGTGCTGTGACTGTTCCACCTGAAGACGGAAGCTTATGTTGCCTCCGAAACGTCGTGATTTTTATTTTATTTTTATTTTACTTTTATTAATTTAAATTTTGTATCTACGTGACTTTACCGAAAAAAGCTAAGAATATGAATCCTTGTAGTCACGAAAGCTTCAAATCTAGAATCAGTCGTGTACTTTTATAACGCGATTTGTGCTTGAGTTTAGACCTCTGACATGGACTTTTACCAAAGGCATTGGTGCATTTTCTATTCATTTACTGGAAAATGGGATGCAAATCTACATTTCTGAATGCATTCCTGACCTTTTCTTGCATTGTAAAAATTACATTAATAAAAACATGTAACACATTCCAATGCAGCGGAAGAATAACAACACTCGAACGTTCAAATGGAATATTGAACGGGTTTAAATTATGTCGTTGTTGCATTTGGAAATTTAATAAAACATCCCTGTTTCATTATTTAAGAAAGACCTCGAGCAACGGTGCTTGTCTTTTGCGTCCAAAGTCAGCGGGGAGATTGTGTGTCAGCTTTTACCCAGCGCACTCTGTACTCAATCTCACTTGGCAGAGCAGAGAGTTTGCCACTTGAAACCCAGTGAGTTTTCAGCTTAAATTAGACTCCCACCCCCACTCAACAAGCCAATGTCTTTGCACAGGATTTAATTCATAATACAGGGCGCACACACATCACATTGGGATGCCGCCGTGCTGTCATGGTGAGCACACCAGACTTTGTGCCCGGAGGTCGTAACATTCCATGTTCCGGGGGTGGCAGTTGAAGTAGTGGGAACATGAAATCGCCCACCGTCTCTGTCCATCCAGCAGTATTAATAGGTTCACTGGTTAGTCAAATGGCAGTTGGCGCGTGGAAGGGTAAAGTGTGGGTCGGCCCATCTCTTCCAAGACATCTGGCCACTGTGGAAAATAGGTCAAATGAAAGCAAAATGTTGGCAATAATTAATGATTTTACCGTGATTCGCAACCACGGTCATACAATCTTGCATGCTGCATCAAAATCAGTTCTCGTGATGTCGAAGCAGTCGACAGACGAATGTTACGAGCATCTGAACACGAAGATTCACAGTCTGTTGCCGTATAGTACCCAACCTGATGACAATGAGCTCCGTGTTCCAAAGGCAGATTTGTCTCCTGTCCTATACTTGGTCGGATGGTTCCTCGATTCAACGGACCCAAATCAATGGTCAATTTTGAAAAAAAAATGAAAGTCTGAATAAACCTTCGAATCGTGTCAAACTTGGCAACGGGGTCAATTAAAGACTGACAAAACAGATTTGGATTTCGATTTAAAGATTTCGCGACTGCAGGGATTCATATGCTTGGTTCTTTCGGTAAAGTCACGTAGAAGGGAAATAATAATAAAATAATAAAAATAAAACAACAAAATTCTCACGACGATTTGGTTATTCAAATTTCGATTCTTAGACTGTTCTATGAGAACCGGTTTATTATGCTGCACCGGCGTACCGCCAATATGTCCAAATACCCTCTTCATGTCCCCCCGCATATGACCCCACCTGAGTGGGGCAGTGAGCCCAAATGTCCTCCCTTTTGTTGGGCACCTGTCGCACCGAGATCGGGCTGCTGCCGTTCGCGGAGTTTCTGATCCCCCCCTCCCCTCCATTCTGTGATAGGCGATTTGTGCCAGGCTCGCGTTGAGTTGTAATAAAAACTATTGTCAACGATTTAAAGCTCTCTATCCTGGAGGTCTTTCCGCCAGCGGTGGTATGAGCAAGTAATTTCAGGGCTGCACTTTTACCTTTTACGGGTCACGTGACTACATTGAGTGTGATTTGAGGATTACATTTTGGCCATGCTACTGAACATGACAACTGTTTGTGAGTCCTACTGTATTGGCATGTAAGTGACACTATATAAAGATACCCTCATTTCTCTTAGAGGGCATGCATTTGGCAGTGTTATATAAACCGAGTTTACAGTCCTGGACAGGAACATGGAAGCGGTAAATAATGATGGAATAAATCCCCGTTGGCACTCTCACTGCTAATTTAAGTGTGCACGTGTACATCTACAGCCTCTTTATCAATCCACTGCTGGAATAGTGCCTCCGTATGCCATGCGCAGCATTGGGGATACATGACCATAGCTCACCCACACTGGTCAGTGCGAGTCGATAAAGGCTGGGTTCATGGATGCAGGAGCATAGAAGTACAGTAGAACAATGAATGTTGCTGCTGCACTGCCCTCTGCTGCCCACCACTTTCCGCCCCCATCCCCGGCAACCTTGACTATCCTGCTGTGCGTGGTGGTCACCTATCTAAGCCATATCCAAGCTCAACCCTACCTCGCTTCCGAGATTTGACGCGATCAGAGACGTTGAAGGTGATTTGGTCAAAGGTGTACAATACGAACACTGCCGAAATATCAACCGTTGTTTCAAGAGAAAAAAAAAACTTTTACTCGTTCCAAAAGAACTTATACTTCTTTTTTCCTTAGCAATGTGAGTTGAGCAGTGCGCGTTCAGCTGCCATGGAGCCAGCAGAACTGTGGCTCAGTAAAACAAAGGCGCTGCCTTCACGTTCTCATCACTGGCCTTCGAGGGCAATTCTGCTCTATGCTGTATTCGACTGCTGCTGTGTACGTTATGTATGGCCAAATCACCCAGAGATCACCCGATCGCATGAAATACAGGAACGTAAGCAGGGATGTCGGCTGAAAAGTTGTGCGATGGACGCGTGACCACCATGCGTACAATAGGTGTTGCTGGCTTTGTTGGGTGCAGCAGAGGGTAGTGTAATCAAAATCCATTATATTCTTAGGTGTTTTCGGTAAAGTCACGTAGGTAAAACATCAAAATTAATAAAAATAATAAAATAAAATAAAGATCACGACGTTTCGGAGGCAACCCAAGTCTCCGTCATCAGGTTTGACAGTCACAGCCAGATTAACTGTCCCACCTGATGACGGAGACTTGTGTTGCCTCCGAAACGTCGTGATCTTTATTTTATTTTATTATTTTTATTACTTTTGATGTTTTACCTACGTGACTTTACCGAAAACACCTAAGAATATGATTCCTTGCAGTCACGAAAGCTTCAAGTCTAGAAACAAAATCCATTATTCTATTGCTCCTCACCTTTTCCAACCTGGACTGACCAGTGCAGTGAAGTATGGTCAATTGACCCCTTGAACCTGTAGGATATAGGGAGGCCCCTCATTCAGCAGTAGATTGATAAAAGTCAAGATAGGGTCATACCTGTTTCAAAATTGCCCTCGTGCTACGGCTCTTGCTAAGCACAGGAGCATAGTTCTCCGGAATGAAGTTCATCTGGGTCTGTCCAGGTTATACTTCTTCTCCCAGAACACCACATCCAGTATACTTCTCATTATAGCTGTTGCTAATGGTCAAATTCCACCTCCAGTTATACCAGTGACCTGGAAAATATATCCACAAAGAAATTAACCTCTGGCTGTGCCACCGTGGGTCTGACAGTCGCAAGATGTTAACTACCTCACCTGGTATACGTGAGGTTGTGGGTTCTATCCCGACCCTGATGCCTGTATATTTGGAAGTTGCGTGGCTCTCTCCCCGCAGTTGCATAGATTTTTTCCTCGGTTCTCCGGTTTTTCCTTCCACATTTTTCCTTCCACATTTAGAATCAACATGCGATTGGAGTATTTGACTGTGATACATTTCCACGTGATAAGCCACTTCGTTGAGCTATCATTTGTGGCCACGTCTCTTCTGTAAAAGAGCTATATAGCTCAGTGGGCCTTGCCTTATCTGGTAAAAAAAACAAAAAAGTTTAGTTTATCATTGATGTATGAAACCTGGCAGCTGAGTTCAAGCCGTCCCTTGTTGCAGACCCGCACGCGGTGCCAGAGGACTGGCCACACCGAGGGGAGATCAAGATCAATCGGCTGTCCGCTCGCTATGACGCCTCCCTCAAGCCTGTCCTCAAGAACCTCAGCGCAGTCATCCAGCCAGGGCAGAAGGTGAGCGAGCGTCACACCATGTGTGAATTCACACTCACCACCGATTATATTAAAATATTTAAATGCTCTCACAGACACCCTGCAGCTGACCTTGTCGACAACGGAGGGGGTGGCGTGTCGCCGTCAATGTTGAACAAACGTCAAATGAATGTTGAATGCTCAACGGAATAAACAATGATAGGATGTACTTTTGTCTATCACCCTTTCTCCTCAAGCTACCCCCCCCCCCGCTATATATATGAGGAAAGGTTGAATATAGTTATGGGTTTCGATTTAAAGCTTTCGTGACTGCAGGGATTCATCAGGGAAATAATAAAAAGAAAACACAATAAAAAATATTTAATTTTTATTATTTTATTATTTTTCGTCTACGTGACTTTACTGAAAGAACCAAGAAGATGGTTATGGGTGTTCGTTGAAGTGACGTGGCGAACTTTTAAGAGAATCTGCGACTGTTTTGAAACCTGCGCTGGGGCTTCGGCACCAGCGTTATCGCAGTGATGTGAACAGTACGCACCAGCGAGTTCTCATTACCAGTGCGAAACTTAACACGTTTCGTCGCCGGTAAAATTCTATTTTAATACTGACATTGAAAGGTAAAACAAAATCTATTAAAGGGCAATGTAAATGGGAACATTTTCATTAAAAAAATTTGAACGTGAACTCATCTGCAATTGAGAATTCAGTTATTAACTCTCTGGCATGAGCGTCTCTGCAGTCTATCCTATTACAATGATGTAATTCAGTTTCACGGCACATGATTCGTATTAGTGTTACACTGATTTCCGCCGAAACATCTTAAATACAACGAATAATAATGACAAGATCAGTGTGCAGCACCGGTGCCTCTTACAGCAGTGACAAATACAAAAAGAGGTTTCACCCCCCCCCCCCCCCAGCACATGTAACATACCGAGGTCATGTGAGGAGTGTGGACTCCAAGGCACGCATGCATGCGCGCCACCTCCAGCAGCGAGACTTGCGATGCAAGCTGCCTCCTACCCCACTCCACGTCCTCAGAAAAGGGTCTTGCGCCCTCCAGATGGACATTTTAGTGCACAGTCAACATTGACAATAGATTTCATTTGAGAACCGCTACAGTGGCACTTTAAAACGAATGTGAACCCATAGGAGCAGGACGATTGCAAGATGCAGACACACCTCTTAAAACATACGCGCACAAAAGATCCCACACATACCCATTATAATACTGTTGTGGCATACGCTGTGTAGCGAGCACCTATTAAGATATGCACAGAGCATGAGGGTGTGGTGTGACTGGAACTATGCCCATAAATCGTTGTCTCTTCAGTGCATACATACGTATACAAAAATCCCCCATATAGCCTTTAACAGACGTTTGGGGTAAGGGCTCTGAGTGAGCACCTATCAAGGCCGGAACGGCACACGATAGGATGGATGACCAGCACCACGCCTGGTCGCCGTTGTATCCCCAGTGGCGACGTTTACACACCGCACCAAGTACTCATTTGCGGCTGAGTCAACCTAGGAGAGGCCCAGAACCAATTTAGATAATCGTCACTGGTGTTTGCGCATGAGCAGGAATCAAACTCAACTCATAATATAGTTTTTTGGGTCAGATCGCGTTATTTATAAATGTGTCGTAACCCTCCACCACCCGACACGGCCAAACAGTAAAAAATGTGTCACGTTTCCAAAGGACAAATTAATTGACTTCTTTAGCCCACCGTTCCTTTGAAAACGTGATACATTTTTTACTGTTTGGCCGTGTCGGGTGGTGTAGGGTTACGACACATTTATGAATAACGCAATCTGACCCAAAAATCTATATTATGAATAATATTGGTCGCGAAAGCCTACGTGTTAAAATAAACTCAACTCACTGGGTTCATAGCGCAGCGCACTAACCACTGCACTACCGCTCCCCACATACGCACACACATACAAACACATGCACGCATGCTGCTCTTCATACCTAGAGGACATCCCGTGTACTTTGCTGGGTGAAATAATAAACGCAGCACAACCTTCCGGCGTCCGTACCATATAGCCTCTGGTATTTTATTGCAAAGTGCAGCTCTCTGGTGGAATACTGCATCGACTTACCCTTGGCATTATTGAATATTGACGCTTGTGTTCTCAATTCGATCTTTGTGGCCTCTCATATGTTGCTTGCCTTGCTGATATAGAAAAACACGATTTTAAACTCTTTTTTTTTGGGTAACCAGAATGCAGAATGGTGACGGTGCTGTGCATAATATTAAGCAGCTCATATTTAAACCAGCTGATTAATTATTATTTGCATTAATTTAGTTGTTAGGTAATTGATGGTAAGGAAAATGTAAAAATATATATTTACAGCCCTTCCACTGCTGGAGGAAGGCTTCCCCCCCACACGCCGTGTCGGTCATTGGGTTTGTTTGAACATATTTCCTCACGTTGGTCAGTGCGGGTTGGTGAAGGTCGTGGCCAAGAATGGTTTAGATGTCGCTCGTCTTTCACGTTAGACGTGGCTGGGAAATGGACGTCGGGTGATCAGGTTCAAGCGCATTTGATATTTTATTTGTAACTCTGTACATAAACTTTTGCCACTACATATTGTATGTGGTAATATGCAGAACCTTTGTGAAATACGATGGATTATCGTGAATGTGAAAAGTGTAATTGGGATCACTGGACACTCACAAATTTGAACTGAGTTATCTATTGTACAGTGTATAATCCGTCCGTGATGAAAATGTGTTTTTTTTTATCTAATCCAGGTTGGGATTTGTGGGCGGACCGGCAGCGGCAAGTCCTCTCTGTCGCTGGCTCTCTTCCGAATGCTGGATATCTTTGACGGTGAGAGGTGACCCATATCACCGTTATTATCAGCCTCTCTCTGACGACTGGTGAAAATGTCTCCGTGTTCCACGTGTCCACCTCTGTATTTAGTCTTCGTGACTTATAGCACAGCCAATGTGTGTTCAGAGGGAAGCCGACTTGAAATTACTTTGGACTCTCCTCCATCCATATGCAGCAGCTCTTGCTGAGTCGTATCCAGATAAATATGTAACTGCTCACAGAGTCTTGAGCAAACCTTAAAAGCAACTGAAAATGCCTTGCCCAGTGGGCATGAAATAACGTTACCTGCCACTGCTTGCATGACTACATAGCGGGCTTTAAAACATAAAACATTTGTTTTGTTCCATTATTAAATTGATCTCAAAGGAGAGACCCCGCAAACAATAGGTGACCCAGTAAAGCACTGAGCCAGTGTAAAGGTTAGCCGTGCACCTGTGGGTAATGTGAACACGATAGAAACACGTCACGAAGCATAAAAATAACGGCCTGTCATGTGGCAATCGCAAACCCAATTCCATTCTCAGCTTGCCACGCATTCTCGTTTCGACTATGCACAATTTGGACTTGGAAATTGGAACGCTTTTAAAATATATATATAACGAGTCGGTAGGTGACAGCAGCACACCCGGCCGCCTCTATCTCCCCAGTGGCAATGTTCACACACCACAGCAGTTACTCGTTTGAGGCTGAGTCGACCTAGGGGAGGCCCAGGACCGGTTCAAATAATCGTCACTGGTGGTGGCCGTGAGCGGGAATCGAACTCGGGTCGCCGGGTTCGTAGCGCAGCGCGCTAACCACTACACTACAATGCGTTACGCTTCCACGTGCGCGGGTCACGTGACAGATTTGACGTCACAGCTCACTTGCCGTGCCAAAAATATATGCATGGTGTACAGTCTGGAAAGTACCCACATGGCAAATTTGCAGTTTGTTGCATGTCGGGAAGTACGCTAAACATTTTGAACAGACACATTCACAACTTTGCCTTTTATATATATGGAGATTCTAAAGTATAAACTCGATAGAAGGTCTAAAAAAAAGAATAGTTGTGTAAAAACTCACCCTTCCCCAGCGGCGTCATGGATTGTCGTGAATCAGGGTTGTGATTTAATTCACGAACTAAGTATTTGTCTAACATGGCATATTCAGGGGTCACTAGACCCCATTACATACAACATGTATAAATCTACACACATTGATTCTTACACGCATGATTAATTGCATGTATCGTGAGCTTAAGTATCAATGTTAATATTGATGCATCATTACGCCATCATAAACAAGCTCTCATTTTTTATTTAAAGCTTTCGTGACTGCAGGGATTCATATTCTTGGTTCTTTCGATAAAGTCACGTAGAAGGGAAATAATTAAATAATACGGTATATTAAACAATAAAATTCTCACGACGTTTCGACTGCAACGCAAGCAATCGTCATCAGGTGTGAAATCCACGGCAAGAAAATTTGAAAAAAGGTAAATTTGAAAAAATGCTAATTTCCTTGCCGTGGATTTCACACCTGATGATGATTGCTTGTGTTGCAGTCGAAACGTCATGATAATTTTATTGTTTTATATTTTTATCATTTTATTATTTCCCTTCTGCGTGCCTTTACCGAAAGAACCAAGAATATAAGCTCTCCTTTTGTCAAATGCTTCGATTTTGTCATCACCAGTTGTTCAGAATTTGAGTTCCCGTATTCTTCGGTTTATAAGGCAAAATTTCCCTTCTGTATTAAACATCAAGAGTTGGGGTGCATCTTATTATCCAGTGTGCGTGCAGAAAATTATATTTACATAAGTTTATTGAGACTGGGCACAAATTTCAGGTGCATCTTACTTTTCCAGCCTATCTTAAAATCTGGATAACATGGTATTTAAATGTTACAACTATGTTACCATTTTCGTTTAAGGTTTATATGTATGCACATGTACTCTCTATGATGTAAGGATATATCAGTCGTACATTGCAGCTTGTGTTACATGCTTTATGGACATTGATTTTATCAGGGCTCTGAGTCACAAATTGGTGAGCTCAGCTTTTGAAGGCGGTTGATTAATGAGTGGTCAGTGCGTCACACGTAAGAAAAAGTGAAAACTAAAGGCAACAGTTTGTATTGAAAAGGAAATCATCAAGATGTATTTTACCTCTCTGCCTCTTAAACGTCGGTTTGTTATTTCCTATAACCGTTCTGTTGAGTGGGCAAAACGGGATTTAGATTGATTTTATTTACTCTTGGAGATTACTTCTTACATCAATGCTCTCTCCACTGTGTCCGGCTTTGGTTTACGCTTTAAAAACGAGATGTGTCTTTAGACCAGAAATTACATTATGGTCTTTTATGTATTACTCGTACATTTACCTGTCTTCGTCAGGAAAAAGTTTTCAAAAAATATAATAAGTAAGCTGATATGATCAGACACTAACAACTACTACAAAAATGTGTATTTTTCCACAAAAAAACACAAATTGTTGATGACTTGATTCAAATTGTTATATTGAAAGACGTACCCATCAGAAACCACTAAATTTTTTATGAGAAAGAACAAAAATGTATGAACGTAATACTCTATGAGGGGAAACTCATATCTTTTACCGTTTTCGAATTATACTGATTTGAACATCATAAAATGTATATTTTTTCATTTAAACCCACTTTAATCCGAAATATCTCAAAAACAATAAAATATAGAACAATGATACTCGCTTTCATTGTATTTACTGTTTAACGTTCTATAAAACTAAAATGACGCAATCTTATATTTTGAACTCACAAACATGTTTATATTAAAATCGAGATTTTGGGGCCTTAAAATAAAAATCTCAAATTTTCAGATTTTTCCTGTTGTTTGTATCCTAAAATCTACTTGTGTACCACACTTCAGCTTTCTACCTTGTCGGGAAGTACCCTAGAGGTATTTAAGACATACAGATGAAGGTCTTTATTTATAAAGATTATTATCATAGTTACTGGGCAACATGGCCCACAGACTAAAATGCCAGGCTTCCAGCAACAAACAGCACTCTTAATGTTGTAATAGATAACAGTTGCCGACTATTCTAGAATTAAGCAAGGTTATGAGAATTTAGGAAACGAGATGATGGGAGAAGGCACTCCCCAAGTGGAGCAGCAGAGAGAGAGAAGCATTGTGGTCTACACAGTGGCTGAACAATCAGTCAGTCTGACATGCGGGGGTTCTCAACATGGGTGGAGGCGAATATAACATTACTGAAAATTTCCATTGTTTATTTTATTGTGTTCGGATATATCAAGAATAATATAGAACAGAAACATGACTCCTGAAATGTTACAAGTGGGTCATAATTAGCATTTTCTACCTTCTCAAATATTAAAATGAACCTGATTTATTAAAAGAAAACGTTTACATTTTTTTCACGTTCTCACAGGCAAGATTTCAAAATCTGGTTTTTAAAAAACCCAGCCTTTTTTCCCCCTTCAGTTGTGTAACACTGTAACTAATACATCAAGTGACATTGACTCTCCCTTGCATAACAATAACATGTTATCGATGTGCTTGCTGCTCTTAAAATAAATAAGTAAATAACCTACAGCTCATTACATCTAGCAGAAGGTCATCGAATCTGCTGCCTTATCGCTCTAAATGCAAGCACTGCTGCCACAACTGTTTGGGCTAATTTTATGGGACACAGTATTTGCATTTTTACCCGCAGAGGATTTCAGTGGATGGACGTTACGATTACTCGCAACAGACCGTTGGTTACGGATGTTCTTTAATGCATGTTCTTTGCATGAGTAATCAGTGCGTCGGGCGCATTTTCCTTGTTGGATTAGGATCAGGCCACATGGAATCCATTCGCCTGCATTAATCACGGTAGGCTATTCGCTTTGACTGCGGTAACAATTCAGCGTCAACTCGACACGCAAGCAGCAGGCACGCAATGCATTTCGTAGCTCGGTAATTGCTGTAATTACATCAACAAAGGCGTTGTGTAACTCTTGGCACCAGGATGGACTTGCTCATCAGAGGTCGCCAATTAATTTCGATCTCCCGACACGGGAGTAGAAACAAGGGACAAGTTTCTTATTCCCCTCCCCCTCTCCCTCTAACAGTATAAATTGGTACACCACAGTCAGATGATCGGCAGTGCACGTGTGGTGGCATAAATTGCCGCTAATCCAACCTCTTCCAAGATGTCTAGATAGTGTGGAAGAGTCGGAGAAAAATATCCTTTAGATGGGCTCTCTTGGGGGGCTTCCTCAAGCGGAGGTCCTTCTGCGAGTAATGGCGTGATCAAGACAATGGCAAGGGCTGTACTTTTACCTTCTACAACGTCTCAAGGCCATTCCCAACTCTGACCGGAGTGAACATTTTATTGCCATTTGGGTACGTGTATCAATGGCAAGCAATAGCTGCTGAACGACGTAATGATACAATCAGAATCGGAGTATATATTTATCCTGGAAGAATCTGATGGGCTTTCGATTTAAAGCTTTCGTGACTGCAGGGATTCATCTTCTTGGTTCTTTCGGTAAAGTCACGTAGAAGGGAAGTAATAAAATAATAAATTATGTTTTATTTTTAAATCCTTTATATTAAGTTCACTTGCTTGCTTGCTTGCGCGCTTACGACCGTGCAAATCTTTCGGTCGTTTTTTAACCCACTTCCCGTGATCCAATCGAGCTGACATTTTGCACACAGACTCGTTGTGCGTGACAATTTATTTTCGTGAAAATTTTTTTCCAAAATGTTACACTTTTTAGGTAAAAAAAAAATTATATTTAATGACCAATTGCTTAATGATGGCAGGTAATCATCTGACCCATAGGTGGCAGCCATCTCAAGCCAGAGGACGAGAGGACTCTAGCCGCCCGTTTCAAAGACCAATGTGGGCTGGGTTGTGGCCCATTGAACACGCATATGAAGGATTTATAGTGAAAAACTTTGTTTTTACGGGTTAATTTTTTATTATTGTATTACTTCCCTTCTACGTGACTTTACCGGAAGAACCAAGAAGATGAATCTGATGTGCTTTAAAGCTTTTTTTCACAGTTGCCCAGTAGGGGCAGGTAAGAAGGTTACAACAACAAACGGTCCATAACACGATAGGGAGTGCAAAGTACACAAAAAGATAAACAAATCACCCAAACACATGGAAATAAAACGAAACCATCCCCACCCTATAGTAATAGGTTTTTACCCTTTCAACTGGTACAAATACTGACACCTTTATACAAGGCATCATGTTTGCAATAACCACAACACAAGCAGTCAAAATGCAAACAAAAAGAAACAACTCTGATGATGATAATGATATGCACTGTCCTTGAAGTTGATTGGTCCACACCCAAGACAACTTTTCTTAGAGCCCAGCCTCCATTGGTTTTGGACCAGATGACGCCATAAGGCGTACAACTCAAAAACAGTACACTATCACAGTATACCTTGTATAAAGGTGTCAGTTTTTGTACCAGTTGAAAGGGTAAAACCCTATCACTATATTTCGCCACTGGTAAAGGAGATGTCTCATAGTGTAAATACATCCCCACCCTATCAGGCAAAGCCCAATGAACGCTGCCGGGGCAAAAGTAAGACATCTCAAGGCTGCACCTTCACGTAAACAAATTCTTCCGCTTCTTCCGCAGGAAGCATCACCATCGACGACGTCGACATCTCCAAGATCCCGCTTTCCCTGCTGCGTTCGAGGCTTTCCATCATCCTGCAGGACCCCGTGCTGTTCAGCGGCTCGATACGGTGCGTGTGCGTGCGTGCACGCTCGCTCGCCCCCAACCCCCCTCTCCCACTCCCCCTCCCTGGGGGACAGCTTCCTGAACGCGGTGGAATTCTCATTACATCACAGCGATCCAATTCGTACAGCCCTTCGTGTAACCTCACACAAAAATAAAATACCAGGCACCCGAACGCTTTTCCTTCGCAACGCATAATGTTACGCAACGTTTGTCTCGTATTTTATCGTTATCGCCATCGGTGATTCCTGGATTTTTCTGTTTTTCTGTTGCGTGTAGTCACTTTAAGATGTTTCTTGTTCATGGTTTTGTTTTTTGCGTTTGCACCCGAGCCAAGGGCCGCATGGCTCGCAGGGTTCTACCTAATAAATGAAACTGAAAATTCCTACTGCTTCATGAAAGCTTCTCCAAGTTGTTGCCATCTCTCAAGGTCCTGTGATGTAACAATCCATCTAACGCATGCACAGGAGCTGATAGCATCACTCACCCTCTTGGCTGTGTTTCCTTCCTATGGCTATCACTCCATCCTGAGTCGAGCACCACTGCCCACCGTCCTTTCTCGTGCCATGTCCTGCACAGGTCCTTCACGTAAATAAGATGTTTACTTGCGTATGCGAAATAATCCACGTGTTCCGCTTCTGTTTCAGTGCAATTGCAAGCATGCACCTCGAACCATTTTCGAACGCACTTTTCCGCTTGAGTTTGGTTTTCATTTTCAGTGCCCAAGTTTCTGATTCTCATTCTGTACGCAAACCACAGGATGTCCTTTTTTCGTAGAGATATGCCGTAGTAATTATAGTAGGGAAATGAATGATATGCATTAAGAATGCTTAATATTATGCAGTATATGTCCGGTTTTAATTTGAAAATAATTAGATATAGGAGATATAATCCGTATATAATGACAACATGGAGGGGTGCTGCTTGAGAAGTGAGGCCCAATCTTTATTCATCTTCATGCGGGAGATTATTAACTATGCCATCAGAACTGATGGAGCGGCTCGCACAATGTGCCATTGATCCAGAGGAACTATGTTCAGTTCCCAGCCATGGCTAACGTCAGTGGGGCCCTTCCAATTCACCAACCCACATTGGCCATCACGGTGAGGTATGTTTATGCAATGACTGAACACGGCATGGGGAGGCCTCAATCCAGCATTTGATTGTGGATTGGCAAGGGGCTGTAAATAATATTACTGGTAGGAACCTCCTGGATACACCAGCACACAGGGGATTATTGTGTCCGTCGTGCAGGGAGGGGCTGGGTGGGGAGGGAGGGGCTGGGTGGGGAGGGGCTGGGTGGGGAGGGGCTGGTCACCCCATGGTGCCCTTATAAAACTCAATGTTTAACCTACTCACGCCGGCTTGTGCCCGCCCTCACAGTCGGGCATATTTGCGGAATACACCACGCCGCTGTTGACCCTGGCCATTGACCGAGCAACCCAACGTTCCTACCAGCTTCCTCCGCAGGAATGTGTTAATTATCATGACTACTACTTTTTATGCATTGGTGTCTCAGGAGGAGGGGGCGTAGCTCCCCATGTCCTCTTTCCCCACCCCCACCCCTCACCTGAAATCTTTAGACAGCTATTGTATATCATATGCGATCAATTTTGTTTCCCAAAATGATTTGTCCCCTCCGACACATTTGGCTGGGTGTGCCAATGTCCTGAATATCGTTGAAGAGATTAATTTTTGGTTTTTTAAATGATATTACGTGTTTTTTCTTCGTAAATACGGTAATCTTTGTGTGTTTGTGCGTGCTGCATTTGTGTTGTCCTTCCCCCGATTAGCACGGTTGGCTACGTATGGTTCGAAAGAAGTTTAACACACGTACATACATTGTGTGCATGTACACTCTCGCGTGTTCGCGTGTGCATCACATTCGTCAGCCTAGCCACATCTCAACGAAGGAATCACCTTTAAATTGCTATATTGCAATTTGCAGCATTGCCATTGATTAAATGCGCACGCCTCACCTAATGGAGCAGTGGCAGAGCAGGCAATATTAATGAAACATATTTCAGAATGTACAATCTTGGTATAGATATTCTCATTAAATGCACATGCATACATCACTTACGTCATTGGTTTGTGTATATTGCTGTGTGCAAGTTTGTGTCTTTGTGTGTCTATGTGTTGTGTGGGAAGGAGTTGTGTTGCGGTTTGTGCACTGCCTACAAACCCAGAGACCTGAGTTCGAATTCCGCTCATAGCCAAAATATCTAAACCAGTCTTGGGCCTCCTTTAGGTCGACTTGGCCTTAAATGAGTACATGGTCATCAGCACTAGAGAAACGTAAGTGGTCGGTCGGTCATGGTCCATGTTCGCCACACCACCCCTTGTGTGTCGCGCCAGTCGATTAGAATGGCGCTCTATTACAGCGCTTGTCCCAACAGCCTAAGTAGGCTTCGCAGGGGATCTTTATCTTTTGTGTGTGTGTGTATGGGTGTGTTTGTAAACATGAATATGTTGGCGTTAGCTGGTAATCGCATGCATTAATGAGGATATTTTCTGGGCTGGGCAAGCTGGAGGAACATGCCAATGCTAAGATGCAGTGTATTGCCCTTGTAACCCTGGCTGCCGATATTTACCATAGGAACAAGTTAATCAATTATTCATTTTCAAAAGCTCCACAGAGGTGACACGAATCCCCGTAATTGACGGTTTCCTTTGTTGGTTTGGTTGGTAATTAACTAAGTCCAAATTGAAATTGAGATGTTGCTAGAACTGGACATGTGTCCATTTGTTTGTTCTTTGTGATTGCTGAAAATCCATCCCATGGTTTCTCCCCTCAATGAAGGCATTTTAAAATAAAACAACATCGCACCACACGTTTACGTCCACCACGATGCAGGATGTGCTGGGTGAGGGGAGGAGGCTGAGTACCCCCCCCCCCCCCCCCCCCCCACTAAATGCTCAGGTGTCCTTCAATATTCCACCAAAATGCCCAGCTTACCAATGGGCATCCGCAGCCTTTACTCGTAACACAGGAGGTGAGAGAGTTAGACCAGAATGTACAAAAGACAAGAAAACAGATCGTATCGTTCCTCAGTCTGTTCAAGTGTTTTAATATTAGTTTCACATTTGTTTAACATTGCATGTTCCCACTGTATGTGATGAATGCCTTCTTTTTAACAAAATCGGGCTGCAGTTTTTTTGCCGGCTGCACCTTCACGCCCCGCAGGATAACTGGCTTCCTGCGAGTGGCCGTGTCACAGTGTAATTCTTGAGGTCGTTTTGCTAAAATCCCTTCCTAATTGCAGGATGATGAATCTCTTGGCACCCCAGGTTTAATCTGGACCCCGAGGCTCGCAGCACGGACTCCATGCTTTGGGATGCTCTGGAGATTGCTCAGCTCAAGTGTGTGGTGAAGGCATTGCCGGGAGGGCTGGGTAAGGCTTCACAACGGCACGGAACCTCTGGCCAGGGTTCACATTAGAGCTGAGCGACCCAATCGTTTAAGTAAGCTGTTGCTCGGCCCAGTTACTCAAATAATCGGATATCACGAACATACATAGTTGGGAGAAAGAAACCCCTCAATCTTGTTTCCACGTGTGCCGCTAATCTAAAGGGGAGGTGATGGACGTGGATTGCTGATATCATCGGCATCATCAGCCTCAACACATCGGGCGTGGCTTGTAGGAGGTTTCCCACCTTCAGGTGGCAGGTTTTGGGGAACAGTCGCCATTTTTAAAGGGCCCAAATACATTCACCACGAAAAAATTGGCAATGACAATTTTCAGTAAATTAATTGACTCAATTGACTAATTGTTCCAGCTCCAGTTGTCTTCACTTCCCAGACCTAGAGAGCCTTCTAAAGGCCAGGAGAAGCTGATGCGTTCTCATTGACATCCTTACTAGCCCCTTTGAAGTATCCATGACACGAGGTTCTCCATGACATAGGGGCCATACCTCCAATGGCCCACGGCAGCATATAGCAGTGTTCTCTGCTGCTCAGAGTGATGATGGAGGCCAGGCCGCAATCCCGAAGAGGATTGCGACAATTCATGGATTATCAGTTCTACTCAATGCATGTAATTGTGTATGTTAGATGAATTTACAATTTATTCCAATGATATAAACGTTCTATGCAATTACTACCACTGCATAGCTTTTAGTTGTGTAGAGTACAGCTCCCTGGGCTCCCAGCACGTGAAGTGAAACGTAGTAAGCTGTCGAATAACACGTGGTACAACCAGAAAACTCATCAGAGAATGTATGCAATTACAATGTTTATAAAAACACATTCGTCAGTATAAGCATGTTAAAGTAAAATAATATGCAATAAATTTCGATTTAAAGCTTTCGTGACTGCAGGGATTAATATTCTTGGTTCTTTCGGTAAAGTCACGTAGAAGAGGAATAATAAAATAATAAAAATAAAACATAATAAAATTTAATTCTCACGACGTTTCGGCCACAACGCAAGCAGCCGTCCTCAGGTGAAAACCCTGGTGAAAAACCTGAGGACGGCTGCTTGCGTTGTGGCTGAAACGCCGTGAGAATTTTATTTTATTATGTTTTATTTTTATTATTTTATTATTTCCCTTCTACGTGATTTTACCGAAAGAACCAAGAATATAATATACAATAGGCAATATTTCGAGCAATGGCCCTTTTTCATAGACTATAAATTGCCATGAAATTTAGATAAAGGAAGCAAACGAGACTGTCCAAATAATATGAACCAGATGATATCCTGAAGTGAAGAGACAAATTGGAAACTTGGGTGAAATCACGACCCCCACATCATGAACCTCCGAGCAGACCCTGCCCATGTTAGTCACGTGTCCTTCCCATCCCAGGCCTGGTTCCCAACAGGCAGAGCAAGCGTAGCCCCATGGAACCGCAGAGAGGGGTTGACAAATGTGGTGCTGGTACTGCTTGTATGTGTGTAGGTTATGTTATCAGTAAAAGAAACAGATTTTATTTTGTGAATGAAGAAGAGTAGCAAATGGGAATGAATATATTTATAAAAGCTTTACCATTATTTTCGCTTAGCCACCACTGCCTCATATGTGAAGATTATTTGAGTAGAGTAATCTCAACCCATGTTTCTATAATCCTGGCAACAGGATGTATGAAATAGAATTGGAAATTGAGAAAAAAATAATCTTATAGTTCGTGTATAAATGAATAGATTCAAAAAATATTTTAATAATTGATGGACTTTGTGTATTCCCCAGTAAATCCTCTTGTGTTTTTTAATCCACGATAGTCTTCCATGCACTGCATTGTGTGAGATCACATTCCTTTATAGATATAATTAAATGCATTCGAATCATATGACACTTTGTAACGTAAGGCTCATTATTAAAAACCCTCTTTGTTGAAGCAAAGCTATCGAAATTGTAATGATATGAAACCTTACTCTCAAAGGCCAATTACCCAGACACACCATTTACTGGACTCCATTTACCCATCATAAATCACCTGAGCCAGCCTTGTCACATTCGAACAAGTAGCTCGCTCATTAAACTTCCTCCGCTTGACACATAAGACATTTGGGATTAAAAAAAAATTATCACTTGTACGCGCATCGTGCGAGCAGTGGCGGCAGCAGCAGTGGCAGAGGTGAGAAACGGAGATGGTTGACGAGGCAGTAAACGCGGCACCTAATGAGGCTTCCGTCTGCTCAGACGCCACGGTGAGGGAAGGCGGAGAGAACTTCAGCGTGGGACAGCGGCAGCTGTTCTGCCTGGCCCGGGCCTTCGTCAGGCGGACTGCCGTCCTCATCATGGACGAGGCCACAGCAGCGCTTGACATGGCTACGGTGAGCAACGCTGATTTTTCATCGATCCAACCGGGCCTTTCGTTCTGCATCGCGCGCTTCTGCTGTGCCTCGTACAGTTACACACAAGAATTGTATCTTACTACCAGGGGACTTTTTAATGGGTTTTTTTTTACTTTAGGTTTTTCTGGATATTTGCTTGCATTTAGAGCAAGAAAATAATACAGCTGAAAAAAAACACAGTTAAAACAACAGAGTCATTTGAAGCTGCCTTAAAATTACTAAAGGCATGTGTCGTGACAGAATGTGTCACATACATGCAGTCGTCTTACCAGAGTAGCACGCATTGGACATCCAGCTGAATAACAAAATCATAGACACAGAGCTTAATCATAATCTCATAACTATTACACACTGCTGCTCATATTGACAAAAAAGAGAAGAGCCATCCTTCTAGAATTGCCCAAAAACCCAAAGAGACAAATATAGTAAAAAAAAACTCCCTCCAAAACAAGTAGGAGAGGCAAATCAAAGGGTGGAGAATTAACCACAGCGTTCAGCAAGCTTACACTTGCGTATAATGAGCTGTGCCATCATGCTTGAATAAGTGCGTGCTGGAGCATAGATAAGCAGAATCACACACTGAATCGATGCGTCGACTAATAAGGAATAATGTACATTAATGAGCTTATGAAACAAATCACTGAATTGCATTCGTAAGCATTGATAAGCATTGAGCAAATCTGTCTGTCCGCCTGATGATGCTCGTTGTAATTACTGGCAAAACGTCGTACTCGGATTGTAAATGTTGTGGATTTGCTCTCCAACTAGTAACGAATTGGCATGTTCTGTTTACGTGACAAACCTTACTAATTGGCTGTGTCGGGTGGTGGCGGATTTAACGACACATTTATATATTTACGCAATCTAATAACAAAAAACTATATTATGGATGATATTGATCGCGAAAACTGTACGCATTGATGTTTTTCCATTTTCTATTATGTAAGCAATGCCTTCATGTCACTCCAGCAGCCAGTAGAGGCACTACCATCCACGGGAATAAAAAAAAAACATATTTGTATACTTTAATTAAAGTGTGGCCCTATATTGTGAAAATTCATTGAATTGCCGTGGGTGGCGGTGAAGGGGGTGGGGGGGGGAGATGAAGAGGTGAATGATTTCAACCACCTCTTTAAGTCACTTTATACTTCAAGTGAAACATTCACATTTGATGGATGTGTACCTCATTTGCACTTTAGAAGGAGACTCATGATGCATTACAGACAGGCCAAATCCGTTTTGAGAATGGTGCACCACAGTGTGTGACGCCAACAATAACAGCCCCGTCTCTGAGTACTAATCACACTCTGTAATAAATAAGTGTACAGGTGGCACGGGAGTACTTATTATATAACAGGACCCTGCGGGGTGGGCTGGTAGGAAATAATACTTAGTACCGGTACAGAGATATCGACCAGGTATAGAGGAGTTAAAGAAAAAATTACTGTATTCTAGTGTAACGTTAATTAAAAGTGTTTGTTTTGACAAGAAACGCTGTGAGATTTAAAGACTCGTAGTCTTTCATTTCCAACACCACCCTCAACACCACCCCTCCCACGGACGGACGGACGGACGGACGGACGGACGGACGGACACATTAATCTATTGGTGGTCTGGTCCACTTCGTTCCTACCAGTATTAAACGAAAGAAATATGTGTGGGTCTGCATATTTCTAATATCCGTATGTCCACTTGTTTAGACCGCCCATTGTATATATGTTGGTCTTGTGATTTTTGTTGTCAATATATTATAAAGCTATATTGTGAGCGGTGGCTTTGCTGTCAAAAGTGGAAAAAAAGCATGTCACTCCATTGCACTGGGATTGCACGATAAGCTAATCAGGTTAACAGTCTCAGATATGGGGGTCATTGGGTGAAAGGTCTCTGTCCCTTATGGCCTCACTGACCGAAATTACGCAGCTTTGTATTCAGCATGGATTGGAGATCAGACAGTTAACAGGAACAGTGACGACTGCTTACAGCAGCAGCTGTATGCTATAATTAGACTCTCAAACATTGAGAAAAGTAATGTTCTCTAAAGCTTACAAGGCATAAACATAGCGCCTTCGTAACAGCCTTTGTGCAATAGGAATGGCGCAAACATCATATGTGCTCATACTACTGTTCTGTGTTTGCACATATAAATAAAATTGTTTTAATCGCTTTGCCAATTGGCTTTCCTGACCAATATTATCTAGTGGCATTTATTTAAGCAACAAAACTCTGGGCTTGTTTTGACCTTCATGGTCACATCAGCGGAGTCAGGCTTGTTAATTAAATGCTGTCAAATTACCAGATTCTATAGGGCTTCCGTAAAAGATTAGCAGAGCTGACAGAATCATGCATTTGTAATCGTTATCTAAAAACAAAGAAGCCTGTCAGGGTCAATAGGTATTGTTCAGTTGGACCAGCATAATGCTGCACCATCAAAATTTGAAAAACGCGCAGCCTTCATTGGTACTGACAAAACAAGAAGAGGTGAAGGTCTGACGCCTGTATACCAATTTATTTAGAGTGCAATGCCCGGCGAATGTCATAAGCTGATGTGATATGAGGCTTCAATATCAGAGGTGTCACATAAGATGAATCCTAGGTGATTTTGAATATATGAGTGAATATTCCACTGGGCGCATCAGTTTATTTATTTATTTATAAAATAACAGCATCACGTTTTGTTTATTATACTCCGAGTATATGGAGTGGTAAAGCTATATTCATTGGTTGTAATTTGGTAAACAAACACTTGTATGCCTGTGAGGTCATGACAGTTAGGCATTGTCAGCGAATTCAGTAACTTTTCAGGTTTATTTTCCTCGGCTCATGTTCAACTGACTGGGTGACCTAGCAATAAGGCACTCCACTCAGCCCATCATTCCTCCGGTGTCAATAAAATAAGCAACACTTTGTAGAAAAGGGAGGTCTGGGCCACCCTACTCAACACGCTGCCACCGCGACCCTCGCCAGGACAAGCGGACTGAGAAACGAACTTGTAGGAAGTGAACAATCTTCGTCCCGTGGATAGACTGGGTGCTACCAAAGGAGTTGATTTTTCTTCTTCTTGGTTCTTTCGGTAAAGTCACGTAGAAGGGAAGTAATGCAATAATAAAAATAAAACATAATAAAATAATTCTCACGACGTTTCGGCCACAACGCAAGCAGCCGTCCTCAGGTGAAGACCAGGTCTGTCGGGGAGACAACTTCAGACGCTGTCTCTCAGACACTGTCTCCCCGACAGACCTGGTCTTCACCTGAGGACGGCTGCTTGCGTTGTGGCCGAAACTTCGTGAGAATCATTTTATTATGTTTTATTTTTATTATTTTATTACTTCCCTTCTACGTGACTTTACCGAAAGAACCAAGAAGATGAATCCCTGCAGTCACGAAAGCTTTAAATCGAGTTGATTTTTCCCAAGCAGGGCTGCCCTTGGCGATGAGCACCATGTGATTGCTCGATTGAACATTGGGATACTCTGGCGTGTTATTCTTGGAATGCTTTGGAGTATACCAAAGTAAATGTGTACTTATTAAAGCATTGCGTATGTTATAATAAGGAATTCTCACTTTCTTTTTTTTTACATTCAGGAGAAAATCTTGCAAAAGGTTGTTATGACGGCTTTTGCTGACAGAACAGTGGTGATGATAGCGGTAAGTATACATAAAAAAAGCCTCCAAATGCATGCTTGCTACAAACTTAACGGTTAAAAAACACCATATAATTTTTATTGTGAACATTGTGGTTATGTGCTGGCTGTCAAAATGTGTTTTCATCCCGTCAAGCATGCATTCATTTGACAGCTATTGAACGTGTGAAACATATCAGGCGCGCTGGTGGTGCCGCTTCCAAACCTTTATTTAATTGGGAAATAAAATAAACCCGTTGAGACGCATGAAACACCACTGCCTGGTTTTGAAACGGTGACCTGGGTGACATCAGATCACTGCATCATTTTAAAAACATTTACATGTAACAAATCCCGACTAAATTTAACAATATTTTTTTGTATTGAATAAGGCTAAATAAAGAAGGTGAATTGCACGTTAAAATTCTACATTTACAAAATATGTAACACATTTTCCTGAAGGACAGTGACTAGATTAGGAAAATATAAGCAATGGTGAAAAAACTAAATGTGGTCAAACGAAAACAAATTGGCTTATGGCAGCCACACAATCTGAAAACGAACACGGTCTGATCAAAAACATTGCCAAAGTCACTGCATACATTTATTTCTAACCAAGTTTACAAAAGGAAGTGAAGTGATCTTGTGCATGTACAGCCCATTTGTCAATCCACTGCTGTGGATGTGGGCCTCCCCATACCGTGCGGGTCATGAGGGTCGTTTGACCATACTTCACCACGTGGGTCAGTGTGGGTTAGTGAAGGTAGGTGAACTATATAAACACAATGGGTTTATTGTGCCCTGCCCTCTACTGCCGACAACACCTACAACACCTGTTTTTTACACGTGGTGGTCACTCACCCAGACACTATCCGAGCTCAAAACTGGTTAGTTTCGGAGGTCTGCTGGTACTTTCTGGGTGATTGGGCCATAGGTGAAGCATTCTTACCCAATGCAACATTTTCATAGGATGCAGTGCAAGCTACAGAATACCTGAATACAAAGAGTTGAAGCGAGTGTTGCACTATGTCTCTACATGGTCTGGGAGCAGAACATCAATAGCCTCCTGTCAGCTCTATGACATTGTATAATCCTTTGTCATTTGTCAAATCAAAAATATTCTCCATCCGGCTGTCCGTTACTCTAAATCCAAGCAATGGCACTAAAATCATCCTTCACCTCTTCCTCCTGCACTGTCCCATATTTTTTTACATCAAATCTGAAGCACCATTGGAACCTCATTTGCCAGTAGCAAAATATGATAATTTTTTTTACCCTTTTATATGGCAACAAAACTGACACCTTTTTACAAGGAGTCATGTTTGCATTGACCACAATACCTGCAGTCAGAATGCAAACAAAAAACATAACTCTGATAATGAATGCACTGGCCTTGAAATTGATTGGTTCACACCCGAGACAGCTTTCTTTAGAGCCTAGTCTCACATGGTGTTGGACCAGATGATGCCAAAAGGCGCACAACTCAAGGACAATGCACCATCAGAGTATGAGAGCTCGGAGTAAGCATTTACACAATTGGAACCTCATTTGCTACTGGCAAATGAGGTTCCAATACTGGCAAATGAGGTTCCAATGGTGTAAATGTTTACCCCGAACTCTCATACCCTGATGGTGCATTGTCCTTGAGTTGTGCACCTTTTGGCATCATCTGGTCCAACACAATGTGAGACTAGGCTCTAAAGAAAGCTGTCTCGGGTGTGGACCAATCAACTTCAAGGACAGTGCATTCATTATCAGAGTTATGTTTTTTGTTTGCATTCCGACTGCAGGTATTGTGGTTAATGCAAACATGACTCCTTGTAAAAAATGTGTCAGTTTTGTTGCCAGATAAAAGGGTAAAAAAACAATTATCAAATCTAAAGCAGTTATTCTGGCTGATCTACCACCTCCTAAACCTTCTATACCTCTCAATTTCACTCTTACTCTTGCTCTCTTCACAATGGCCAGCACCGGGTGGCCAACATCCTCGATGCAGACGTGGTGCTGGTGCTGAATCAGGGCCTGCTGGAGGAGAACGACTCGCCTGCCAATCTGCTCGCCGACCCCGACACCATCTTCTCATCCCTCGTCAAGTCCAATAAGTGACACGGCGGACACGAGGTCGTGGGGAGCCGTGGACAAAATGAAGTCGGCAGGTAACTGAATTTTGACAACCCTTAATCCACTGCTGGATGAAGGCCTCCTCGTGCTATGTCATCCGTGGGGGGTTGTTTTGACAATACTTTACCGCACTGGCCGACACGTTTGGTGAAGTGGGCCACCTAAGAGAAGTTCAGATATCACCACTCATGTCAGCCGTGGCCGGGAATAAAACTCAGGTCGCCGGGTTCATAGCGCAGCGCAGTAACCAATACACCACCGCTTTCCCCAGGTGTCCGATTGTCACATATAAAACACACGTGGGGTTCATGAGTATCTGGAGTGACTTTTTCAAATCACTTCATTTTAATTATACTTCTCCTGATAACAATGGTAGCTACTAGCACTGCGACTACTATTGCACTTTACCGGCAAACAGTCGTGGCGTCCTCCATTCCAGACAGTCACTCGTTTGAATCCATGACACTAGAGTAGAGAGGCCCATGTCCACCTCAAACTGGCACGGTCGGCCATCTGGATGCTGTCAGCCGCCACTTGGTCTCACTTTGTCCCTTGACTATCGATACCCTAAGCTATGTGTCAAGTCAAGGGTAATGATAGCTGTTGTCCTAAAGTTATCCTTGACCCTGACTGTAACCGTAGCCCTCAATCTATCACAGCCATAATTTTCACTCTAATTCTGAACAGCATTCTAACCATTCTGTAAAATCCATATCTGACTGACGTTAAAACCAAAACATCAATCCCAATACAATACAATACACTACTGAACTTAACCCTTAACCTGTCTTCACCATCAATATATCGTCACCTTAAACCTATCTTCACCACAAATCTATCTTCGCAATGCTGATCGTTGTGAGTTGGTAGAGTGGGTGCCCAGGACTGGTCCATATTTCACTCACCGCTGACGTCAGCTGTGGCCAGGATTCTAACTCGGCGATGGCCGCGTTCGTAGAGCCATATGAGAACCACTGTAATCCGAACCAGGATCGTAATCTTAGCAATAAACGTAACCCTATGCCCTCCTGTAACCCTAACTACTCCATAGTGTGCAGTGAATTATTTAGTTACCCATAAACCTATCCTTAAATGTTTCCTTCGTCCTGACCGTGACCCGAGCATCAATCCTGAATTTATCACGCATGCAAACCCTGACAGTGGTCTTAAACCCTAAGCTTCTGTTGTGACTCTAAGCCTGGCTCCATTTCAGCAATCCTACTCAAAGCACAATTACTTAATTGCATATATCTACATTCCATGCAGCAAGAGCCTATATACCTCCTTGTGGTGTTCTTTCCATTGTCACACACATCAATGGATATTGCTTGGGTAAAGAAAACAGCTCTGTTTTATGTCATGGAAATGCCAATTTATAACTAATATTTAAAGTCTCGGTGACATATGGGTTGTTAAAATGCTTAAAATTCCAAGGACTAAGAGTACGTACTTCCAGGTAGGAAGATTAAATAGCATTTTCTGTAAACCGATTTCCCGAATTGGAAAAATATACAAATATGTGACCACTTCGATAGGCTTTATTATTCTGTACGATGACCTCTGTGTTGAAGCGTTGACAGATGGATAGGCTATTTCTGACAAGGAGTGCATATCCTTAGTTGAACCCAGGGTTCATTTCCTTTCGGAAAGCTGTTTGCCTCCCCCCTAAAAGGCACACATATTGTCTTAATGAGATCTTATCTCGTAACGTGAAGTTTATTTATTTTTAGATGCTCACTATTTGTTGGCACGTAGTGCAGCCCTCCATCAATCCACTGCTGGATGAAGCCCTCATCTCAATGCTATGTTGGTAACGAGAGTTGTTTGACCATACTTCACCTTGCTGGTCAGTGCAGGTTGGTGAAGGAGGTGCCGAAGACTGATGCAGATATCACTCATCACTGATGTTAGCCATGGCGAGAAATCGAACTCAGATGGCAGGGTTCATATCACAGTGCAAGGACCTTGATGTCCTGCCCATTACCTCCCGTCGAGTGTCACATGTGAGAACGTAGCCGAGACTTTTTTTCCTCAACTATTTTCGTGCTATCCGATGAGTTGAGTAATCCAACCGATTATAGGTAGAGTAATTGATCACATAAATAACTTGTCAATTGACATACGTTCTTTTTTTTATTGTCGTTATGAACAATTGTGTACAATTTTGCTATGTGTGGCCATTTTCCAAAATGGAGTCATGGTGCAGTGGTTCGTGCTCAGCACGAGGAACCCGCCAACCTGAGTGCCATAGTAGCCATGGCGAACATCAGCATCAAATCTTAACAAGTCCTGGGTCACTGCAACACCCCCCCCCCCCGGGTCACCCCCCCCCCCCCTTCACCAACCCGCACTAATCAGCAAGTTGAAGGTATGGCAAAACAAGTGGTCCAGATACAGTGGTGGAAAATCCTCATTCTTATGGCAGGGAGGGATGATGTTTGCCATAAGACAGTTCCCATAGACCTCCCCACAACTCTGGTTGGATGAAGGGCTGCGTGGACGACCCCTGGCCTGCATTTGAACTCGCGTCGTTCCGGTTGTGAGCCTTGCACATTACCGCTGCACAACCCACCTAGGTGAATATAATTCTGGCTATATTATAACAGAAAATTGCAATGTGCACGTGTTTGCGTGGGCTCAAAAGACGAGCTAAATTATGCAGTCATGGTCTCCAGTCCCCAACATTATATTCGGGAGGAAGCCTTTTGAGTCTTTAAAAGCATTCCATGTCTTCATGACAATTGATACCATCATGAGGTCATACCCATGTGAAACCCTCGCCGCTTAACGCAAGAATACCCTAATTGATACTATAACCAGCATGATTTATTTTGTAATGAATGGATGTTGTTTTAACCCCTTTTTCCTTAAATTCTTCATATGCAAAGTGACACTTCAGAATCTGAAAAAATTCTTGTTTTCCTGTTTTGTAATTTGTATAATAAAAGGAACTTGTCATGGTTGGTAGTATTTTATTAAAGCTATCTCTTACAATACACATTATGAACAAACACAACAGCCACTGAGCTCGTAAATCTGCCAGATAGAGATCTCCACGTTTCAGAATATCTGTGGAACGTCAAAAAAACAGCAGCAAAAAATGTGGTCTGTGCTCACAACAATGACCCTTCATTATTTTTCACAGAACATCGTGAACGGTAATTTGAATTCGTGTTGAATTCAAAATGTTTTATTCAGATTATCAAGTCAAACAATTCCAATGTGTAATGGAATAGTCAAAATAACCTTGAAGGGATTATATTTCTATGGCAAGTCATTTGTCGGTACCGTATGTTATTTGCTGCATTGTAAATACATTTGTAAGGTAGCACGTGTCTGTATAACCATTAACTAGCGTTTTCTCCAGATTTTAAGACGCAAATGTTATCTTATTCTAAAGCAGAAGTAGGAGGTGCTTCTTATAATGTGTGTAACCAGAATTGTATAACTTTATTTACACCAAGCACACATTTTGGAATGCATCCTCATTTCCAGAGCATCTTGTAATCCGCAGAATATGGCAGTTATAAACAAAGACCATTGTCAATATGCTATGCTAGCTTTATGATGTGATAAAAAACTAAATAATCTGTATTTTATGGCTATGTTTACAATCAATCTTAGCGTAGAAATTTTTTTGCAATTAATTTTTCTAGAAGTCCATACCTGGTTTTGCTCAGTGTAGTAATAAATTATATGCGTTGAAAAAAACACACGTTTAAATGTATTTCTTTTGTTTTCCCAGAATCCTCACCCAGCCAGGATGCTGTCATCATCTCCGGTTTTCAACTCAATTTCAGGCACGATTCTCATTTAAAAACACACAAGTAGACCGTTTAACACATGGGCTTTCGCGACCAAGCTTATCCATTCTAGATTTGAAGCTTTCGTGACTGCAAGGATTCATACTCTTAGGTTGTTTCGGTAAAGTCACGTAGGTAAAAAAATAAAATAAAAAATTACTAAATAAAAAATAACTAAAAGTATTAATAGAAATAAAATAAAAATAAAATTATATTTTTTCTATTATTACGTTTAGTAATTTTTATTTTACCTACGTGACTTTACCGAAAAAACCTAAGAATATTATCCATAATAAAGATGTTTTGGGTTCGATCACGTAAATATAAATGTGTCGTTTAACCCGCCACCACCCGACACAGCCAAATAGTGAGATTTGTCACGTAAACAAAACATGCCAATTAGTTAAACTTGTCATGGTGTGCTCAAATAGTAATTAATTGCCACGTTTTGTTTATATAACAAATCTTACTAAATGGCTTTGTAGTGGTGGGTTTAACAACATATTTATATACGCGATCTAACACAAAAAAACTTTATGTACACAAGTAATGCTCATTGTTGGGTTTACAATGATGGATTGTAAAGTCCATTAAGACAGCCCTGTGTTGTTTGCTAGTCTAGTTAGGATAATTTGGAAAAAAATATCAAGTACACGTATGCGTTTGTGAGGGCTTGGTGTTAATTCGATGCCACATGGAACAGTCCCATTTGAGAGCCACACAGCTGTGCATTCATGCTTATTTTTAGTCTGGCAGTGCAAATGCAATTGTGCAAATGCTGTATTTGTAGGATGATAATGAGCAGAATTGGTCTTAAGCCACGGACAACACGAGTTGACTGCGTGTACAAATTTGACACCTTTCCTGTATTTGCTGCTACGTTCACTGCAACCCCCATGATTGTATGATAATCGTTAATGCACTTTCCCAAATGAAGCTGCCATCAATGCAGCTTTAATTAATGCGTGGGTGCATTCATTTCCCATGTCTGAGCTTAATCGAATTCTGTTTCCGTGACATCCGAAAGTGTAAATGTTAGATGTGCACAAAATGTACGTAAATATTTTCATGAAATATCATGCATGTTAGTACAAGAAAGCACTTACTGCCTGGAAAAAGATCAATGTGTAGTCCTTTTTTTTAATCACTAAAATAATTTTTTAAATATATATTGAAGTATACGTTTTCTAGAATCTTGTTGCATATTTACAAATCATGGCCTTGAAAGGGATATATTCTGTGTGCATGTAGTGGGTTTCTGTCTGGTTCTCATTGTGTTAGCTTTATTTTGCAGATTTTTTTTGTACATTATTTGTTCTTACATTTGTTTATGATTCATGAAATGTGTATCTTTACTTTTCAATTATTTACAGTAATATCTATCCTCCAATTTTGTGATTTTATTTATAAAATGGGGCATACCGATATTAAAAATTATTAACAGACAATGCAGTTATTACCATGTCACAATAATTCAAAATGTCGAACGTGTTGGCTTTCATATGTAGTGACATAGAACGGTCACTACTGTGTTGGCCCGTACGAGGGCTGGGGGCCCCAAGGGGGTGCCTGGGGGGTCACGTTCTGGAGGGATCCGGACCTTCCCAGAGGTGGGGGAAGTGAGGCGTGGCCTGGGAAGGGAGGCGTGGCCTGGACAGCCAGCCACGCCTGGACGGAGCCGGCCACGCCAAAGCAGATATAAGCGTGGTGTGAACGCAGAGCAAGGCGGTTGTACTGTACTCCGAAGTGAAGACATCATCGGTCGTCAAGTCCCGAGTCGTCGTCCTGGGCCAGGCAGGCCGTTGCCTGCCTGGTCCAGTCTGTGTCGCGTTCCAGAGTGTTAGTGAGTTGAGGAAGGTGGTCACCACCTCATGTACAGTGTTATATTATTTACCGTTTAATAAATAGTGTTGCCTCCAAGCTGAGTGTGTGTGCACCTAATTCGAACCTACTACACATACACCACGCATATCATTGCTGAATATGCATAAGCCAAAATTTAACTGTTCTTTTGGTTTTGTAAAGAATTAAGCCAAAATAAATGGTTTCACCAAATAGGCTTCTACGTGTTGTTTTTCTTGTTGTCGTGCATCTTACATTTCGGCAGAAATACGTAATCTTTTTCACTCTATTTATAGCTTCTAATCTAATAACACTTCATAAATAGTGTATGTTTGTGTGCGCTTCATACTAATTTTTTACAAGTTCAATAGCTTTTACTGCTGCAACTTTCGTAGCGAAATGTTCCAGCAATGTCGAACAATATAACAACTTTCAATTCCTAATTTCAACGCTTCTTATTTACTCAGCTGTGTTATTCGTTTGAGTGTAGTCACATTCATGTCTCATACGAGATATCATGACATGTTTTTTTATCATCAATTCACAGCAACAGCCTTCATTAAGTTTATACCGCAAATATTTGACGTTAAAATAAAGATGCTGAATATATTTGCCAAAGCACGACACGGTCTGCATGATGTTTTTTTTGTTTAATTGCTGTGGAGTGTATGAAAAATACAATTTTACATGCACGGATGAAGGCGGGAAGCTGGGAGTGTTTAAAACCTCTTGTAAATGCACTGCTGGGTGAGAGGACCTACCCATGTTGTACGTGTCGTACGAATTATTTGACCATACCAGACACAGTTCACTGGCAGTTGGTGACAGTGGGGGATACACATGTGGGAGTGTTGACATAGAGTACAACAACAGCTTTTGTATGTCTGTACGTTGAACTTCTTTCGCACCTTACGTAGCCAACCGCACTAATCGCACTGCTGTCTGCTGCCCACAACAAAGCCGCTGTCCATCCAAGTGCTATGCAGCTCAGACCTGCAAAGCTTTCGAGATTTGATGAGGTCGGGCATGGGGACATCTCGAGTCATTTGGTCTTCTATTTTTTTAAACCAATAATGCATTGTGGATCATAAAGTGGTACGTCCAAAATTGGGCCGATGAACCATCAGTTTAAGTAGTTTCAACATTGGACATTAAATGAGACCATTTTCATATCACACCAAGAGCTATCAAAGTTAGGGTGTTTTAGCAACATCAATCAATAATGTGCTGTATCCCAGCCTTGAGAATCCCAGCTTTTCCCATGATTGCAGTGACACAATACTGGCTGGGTCCCTTCTACGAGAAATAGCCATCATCAAGCAGCTGTTTATTATCTGACACCAACAGTGGAATGGAAACATGAAACCACAGTGTGCAAGCACTATCTTCAGTCTTCCAAATTTAAAGATATAGGGAATTGCCAGATAAACATTTTGTCCAGTGTAAACAACGGTTTACACCTCATGATATTCGATCACAGGAACAACATCCGGACACATGTCCAGAGGAATATCATTAACAGTTATTGGCTATGAAGCTCTGGTCTGGCTGTACAAATCATACTTGAACATATTCACAGCCAGCATCTGCAGATAGATGAGATAAAGTGAATTGGTGCTTAAAATGATATTACGTGACTTTCAACCTCTTTAGCTTGGCCTTATGCTGAGAAGCCCACACAAGCCTGCTGGACAAAATAACGTGAAAAAAAAACAATTATTGTAATCCAATTATTTACATTCATTGAAATAAAAGTTTGAGCTATTGACACAAATGGGAAATTAAAATGTGCAGTGGAGGTGAGCGTTGCGACAGCGTTTAACACACTGTGTTATGAACTTAGAAATATGAGATTGATTATGAGTAGGTGGTGAGTGGTATTTGAATTAATACTGGGCCTTTCTCTTCACTAGCCCGCATTGTGTCAGCATGGTGAAGTATGCTCAAAACAATCCCCATTGCTGACACGGTGTGGTGAAGCCTTCATCCCGCTGTGAATTGACAGAAGGATGAACGTTGTTATCTACACAAAATATAACAGTATTAAAGAATGTGCATTCTGTATAATTGTTATTTGAATTTAATTCACAACATTTTCAAAAGATGTATTTTAATAAATGTTCACCTATTATGCATGGTTACTGCTTCAAGGTTGTGTTTTAAAAGTAGGTATAATGTGAAGCTCTCGTGGCTTTTTTTTTATTGCAGTCTCATTCGTAAATTGGTTGTAAGTACCGGTTATATATTTGTGTTCACACCACAGTGTTTACTGTTTTGTACGCAAGCCTATAAGTGTACATTTTAAATAAACCATCCAGTTTGTTTTAAATTGTACTGATATATTTCGAATTGAAATAACTGGCACTGAAATTGCCGTACATTATTTGTGCAAGGCACGGTTTTTTTACAGTCTCAATCACGGTAAGCAAATAACAGAAATGATCACGCTATAAACGCATCGTTATCCTTACATTGGCGAGCTGAAACACATTCTAAATACACTTTATGCACACTGCTCAAACATTCATCTTAAATGTAACTCTTTGATACATCGCAGGGAGCCCCCATCCCACGTGACATGATATAACTTTGAGTTAATGTTCAATGGCAGGGGTCCGCGCGTAATTTGCTTTTTTTTTCCACCTAACGCGCAAGACTGAAACATTGTTCTTGTGACCGGCAGGTGCTGTAGACGGGGCTCACCACGACCTGCCGTGTGCTCACAGACCCATCATTATCACGGGACAGAGCCCGCTGCAGCCTTGCAGTCAACCCCTGGAGAGATGTCTACTGGGCATCTGTGAAATAAGAGCTTTAGAACTCATCGGATTCCTCCAGTATAAATCAAGATTCTGAGATTGGTCTTGCTCCACAGTGCTACTGGCGAATTTGACAATTTGAACCCGGTGACAACATGTAGAATTGATCAAGGCTGAAGAAGGCAAATGCTTCAAGGGCTGAGGATTTGCCATCCGTCCTCATGCATCTACGTATGTTGAACTTCCGCACCGTATGTAGGCAATTGTGCGATTCGGAGGTGCGGGGGAACACAACAAACTAAACACACAAAGCAGCTCTAAATAAAGGAATTTTCAATCTAGATTTAAAAGTGCATAGCTCCTGTGGCTTCATAATATCGGAAGATAGACACCAGGGGCCACAGCCACTGTGGATGTCGTCGGTGTCCAGACATCTCTGCCATGTTTACGTATGGCTAAGAGACGGCCGCAAAATAATGGACAAAAATCATGGCGTATTTCAGTCTGCATTTTACTCCCTCTAACAAGGCGACATACGTGGTGATTATGCTGTTGACAATCTCTAAACGCACAGTAGGAACAGTAGGCTCGCAAATGCTAGCAGTTGTTTGGTTTTAATCAAATTTGGGTAAAGTACTGGCAAAGTAGGTCCCATGATGCTCACCCCGAGCTCTCATTACTCTGATAGTGCGTTGTCTTTGTGCTGTACGCCTTTTGGCGTCCTCTGGTCTAACACGGTTTGAGACGAGGCTCAAAAGAAAGATGTCTCTGGTGTGGACCAATCAGTTTCAAAGACAATGCATATATTATCAGAGTATGTGTTTTTTTTTTTGCATTTTAACCTACAAGTATTATGGTTAATGCAGACATGATTCCTTGTTAAAGGTTTCAGTTTGGTGTTTTAACAACTTAACACCTGTTTTGTTGACAGAAAAAAGGGAAAACCCTATTCTCATAAAGTACTGTTGTTTATTTGACTGTAGTTAAATTTTGACTGCAGTTTTTACGAGTTTTACTGAAATTCTACGACAAAAGTCTATTGTACTCTCATATTTGTTCCAAATATTGTGGAATAGTAACGCGTGTTCGTGTATTGCTTCATACTCCGTGTCGTGATATCGTCTATTAATTGGATGTACTTTTCATTTATAGGATACCCTAACAATATGTGGATCGGGTGTAAAATGACTATCGGCCGTAAAGGAAACACCAGCTTCAAATGTGTTATCCCTTCACTATCTTATATTGTGTGACAATACAACAGATATCCCAAAACTATCAGCCGTTTATCGTAAAATTGTAATTTGTTGGACCGGCATGTCTAAGACGTCCAATTATCATATCAGAATTCCACCCACATTTTGCGTGTTTTGTGCCATTACTCTCTAAACGTATGCATGCGGTTCATTACACAGCCCTTATCATCGTAGTCCCCAGGCACACACGACCGATGGGAGGCCTCAACTCTTTCCAGATAATCTCAGCTCAGCTGGGAAGCGATAATGTGTCCATGCAGAGAGGTCAGGGCGCGAGTGACTCAGTTGCGGGCAGAACACAATCCGAGGGGATTATACTTAAATGGGGCGAAATCAAGCGAAGACGGGGCAGGATCTGTCCTTGTTTGTTTGAATGTGCTGCATTTACGCCGTGGCTCGAGTGTGGTTGTCCTCGATCGGAGGCAGGAAAACGTCGTTGCCTCGCACAGTCCATCGTTTCTCACGTCACACAATCAGCTCCATTCACTTGCCAGTCGGATGACAAGCATCGCACCCAGCTCGCTGATTGATGGGTGAGCAGAGATGGCCTCTGTGTCGTCTGCAAAAGGTGTCGTTATCTGCGTGTACCAACCTGACGTCCATTTGCGTAAACCAACAATAACGGTGATTTTTCTTTTGCTAATATTTCAACACAATGGATCGCTGTATGAGTTGTTTTCTCACTTCGGTTTCCCTTGGAGGAAAACAAAAACTTCCTGGTCTCAATGGATTCTTACCTGGCAATAAATACAGGTGATATCTTTTCTGTGTATAATTACGTAATATATTATGTTTTTTTTTTCCCATCTGGAATATTGCGACCGTTGCCATCCATCAGTTTTATAAACGGACTGTATAACTCCATCAGCGTTTCATTAAATTGTAATCAACAAAACAAAATCAAAGTATAAAAACCAATGCAAAATAGTGTGCAAAAGCCAATGGCGAACATACTTAACGTTCAACATTCATCATCGCAATCATGAGCCATCGCCTCGACAATTTTGGATGAAGGCCTCCTCCCTGTGGCATCGCCACCCGTCACTGTTCTGCGATGCCACGAACCATCGCGAACACGATGCGATCTCCGTCGTGTGATGGTCCTCCTAGCGGAGACATTCTCCCTCTCGAGCGACGTGTCCTGCCCAAGGACACAAATCCATCGGAGCCTCGAATGCGTGTTTGTATCCCTGTCCACCGATGAAAGCGACCACAACCTAAAAAAAAGGCACATTGTGTTGTCTCCGGTACTATTGTGTGCGTGTATGTACACGCCTATATTTCCCCCCTTATTGGCATAGTAGCGGGCACAGATGGTGCATCGGTCACTCATCTCAGTCAGTCGACCCGTGTCACCTGCTGGGTCTGCGCCGTGACCTCCTGCCAGCGGGCGTTCGACACTTCACGTGGCCTCAACGTGCACATCGCCTGGCACGAGCGCCGTGGTAACGTCACCGTCACTTAGTTGTTGTTGCCCATATTTCGCATGGAACATGACTTTTGATTTACCTTCCCTCATTCACTTTCCTCGGTGTTTAGCTTACGGTGTATGCAGCTGTCTCGGCGCAACATACTGATTCACACTTTCTTTTTTTCTTTACTCTGAGTGCGTATAACTATTAGCAGCAACCGTTGGGGGCGTTGAGAGCTCATTCCTTGGCAACACGGACACAATCACTCTGCGGTGGAGGCTATTTTGAGTAGCGGCGGTAGTATTGGTATTTATTGTGAAAATTACAGGGCTTCCTCGCGCAGTGAACCTCGATTACAGTCAATATCACTTGCTCCCGTTACATAACCTTTAAAGCCACGGTGGCCTTCACAACTTAAAATGTGTATATGCGTAGAGCTAGGAATATTCCCCATGATTTTTGTCCGTGACACTTCATGTATCTGGAACAATCTCTTCTATGATCAACATTTGTTCCCTCTCAATTGGCCTTCGATTTGATAAGCTGGATTTATAGCTGGGAAAATGTAAGTGCCAATGCTTTTGATATTAGATTCAATCTCAGGCAGTATACTGTGTTTGCTACGTGTTAAACTGTTAGCCGATGTTCGAGGTTTTGTTTTGCTCACACATCCTAAGGGTTTTGTTTGACACTTTACACGTAAATAAAAATGTGGTAAAATGCCTTTTAACTCTTGTATTACCCAGTAGCCCATCGCCCTACCAATAAAATGAACCTTAACGCCTTGTGAGAAAGTCAACAGTTGTTGGCCATTGGAGAGCCTTTCGCCCATCATAGGAATGTGGAATTTCCACCAATGGCTCAGCACTGTAAACAGGAGATGAGCACTGCCTCGGTGCTCATTGTAGCAGAAAATTACTTCGCCTTAACTATTACCCTGTCACTCAGCTTTCTCCTGCTAAATATACTTGTAGTCTCACCCTGTTGGCATGAAGAAAATGAATAGAGTTTGGGTTTATAGAGCGTCTAAATGGGAGGTGAAGGCAGAGAATGCAAAAAATAGGCGAAATGTTGGGAATTCATGGTGTAAAATGTAAAAGCCAGGTGCACAGATAACAACTATTCCATCACCAATGCCAGAGGAGCATAATAATGGGTAGAACTCAGAGTGTGTGTGCCAAGTCTCAGAGAAACAGAATTGACCTGCTGAATATCCGAATGAAAAAAAATCTAAGAAGCAGAATAAATGCCGAGTATTTTAAGGTGAATGTTAATTAATATTTCATCACAATAACATGCAGCCTTTTGTCAATCGAGTAATGGATGAAGGTCTCCCCGCATAATGTCAGTCGTAGAGATTGTTTGACTACACGTCACCATGGTGATGAGCACGAGTAGATGGGCCTGGGACCACTTCTGATATTAGCCATGGCTGGGATTCAAATTCCGTATGCTGGGTTGGCAGTGCATTATGCAACCCACTGCAAAACCGCCCCACCCCACGGAGCTATCATTATATCTCTGATCAGCTTTTCCGTATTCTGGTGGTGTAAGTGAATTTTAGCTTTTGAAATTGCAGTTCTACTAAGTGTCCTTCCCATCAGCAAATGCCTTCAGGCATATTGAGAAAACATTCGCCACATGCATTGGTGTTCATGAGACAAAAGCTCACATCATTCATGCAGCTCCAGACACATCTTGCATGCACTTTTTTAACGACCATGTGAAATTGCAAATTGGAAAAATCACGAACAATCTTTTAGACAAATGCAACATCTGAATGATAGAGGTATTGCAATTCAAAGGCAAAGAAATAAGACCAAGGCATCCAGGGAGAGTGGTTATTAGTCATGCAACAATGCCCCCCTCCCTCCTGCCTTCAACAATTTGATGACATTTTACGATTGACAATTTCATTCAAAAAATCTATTGTTTTGTTTTTGCTTGTTCCATCTATCTCATCCGTACAATCTCATTCGTGCTGCCTGTCTAATCTGCACCATCTAGCCTGACGTGTACTGTCGTCTACACTTGCTACGTCTGGCCTGTCTCATGTGTACTGTCTGGCTCTTTACATCCAATTTGTTCTCTCTCTCTCATTTAGCCTATTAGCATAAAATTCACATTTTCAGAGGCATAAAATAATTGCATCTAACCTTCGCATGATTTGATCGGTGCACTGAGAAGCATAGTAATTGATTTTGATGAACGATTACATATCCAGAGATTACTCCAAGATTGTTTGGAAGAACTTTCTAATTTTAACATTCTGTTCTTGCTTTGGGATGTTTAGTATTCTCATTTTACACATAGAAGTCCGCCAGTGTCTGGTAAATGGATGTGCTCCAGACTTTTGGATCAATCCAAAAAGTGCAACATTTTGGTCGAGGTGTGATATTTCTGAAGATTTTGAAAAATAGAAATTGGTTCAAGATTGATCCAAATACCGGACGTGATGTCACTCATGTGACAGCATTGCTTGATGTCACTTACTGGCACAAAAACATTTTAAATGAGTACCAAATGGAAATTATTTGAAAATCTGAATTTTTTGTTATAAATATCTCTTAAAAGTTTTGAAAACGTATTTGTGTTTTAAACCGAAACTCACCTATAGTGCTCTCTGCCACCTCTAGTGCTTGGACAAAGCCTACACTTACTAGAGAAGAACAAGCAAAACGGCCAAGTACATCGAGCCTGCTTGCTGTACTGCCATATGGGCACCTGATTATACTGGTAGGAACCTCCTGGTTACACCAGCCCACAGGGGATTATTGTGTCCGTTCGTCCTGCACCCAAAAATGGGAGGGGTGGGGCTGGGTGGAGAGGGGAGGGTGGGGGGGGGGTGCGGAGGGTGAGGAGGGGTGGGGGGTGGGAGGGGTGGGGCTGGGTGGGGAGGGGCTAGGTGGGGAGGGTGGGGCTGAGTGGGGCTGGGAGGGGTGGGGCTGAGTGGGGAGGGGCTGGTCACCCCGTTGTGCCCTTATAAAACTCAACGTTTAACCTACTCACGCCAGCTTGTGCCCGCCCTCACAGTCGGCCATATTTGCGGAATACACCACGCCGCCGTTGACCCTGGCCATTGACCGAGCAACCCAACGTTCCTACCTGCTCCCTCCGCAGGAATGTGTTTGACTTGCAGTCTCTCGCATTCTCCATCTCGTGTAAAAGTCATGGCTCAATATCTTAACACAGGAGAGTAAGCAGATGATGTTGGCGGGAGACACGCAAGAGGCTTTCAGATAAGATGTTATTTTCGCTATAATTTCTCCCAATTATTTTAGTGGAGGTTTCTATAAACGGTCCATCCTGTGTGTCGCGTCATGTACAGTGTATTCTTGTCCAAGAAGTCTGGCCAGCATGTAGAAGTAGACCAAAAACACTCTCACGAGGGGGACTCTTGACCTCCCTCGAGTGAGCTCCTTCCATCAAAGCAGTGGCATTGGCAATTCTTGGCTGCGCCTTTAGCTTAATCGCTCCCTCTAGCGGGGCCCTTTTGCCAGCAGTGGCGTCAACGAGAGATAACTTTAGAGATGACTCGCGTGGTGGGGACTCTGCTGTCGGCACTGGCCTCGGCAAGCAACTTCAGGGCTGCAGCTTCACCTCTTCGCGTGTATTGGTCATGATGCCGTGCGTCTTGTAAGGCCGGCTCCTTCGTTTGATTCTGCATCTCCAAGACGCTTCCACTGAATCTGCGCAGATCCACCAAAATCACTTCAACGTCGCCCCCTCCTTCCCAGCATCCTCCCCAGTGACCCTACGACCTCCCGTCCGCACTAATCTCTCCAAGGCAGCGTGAACGGCGCGGTATCTAACCCGAAGCAGCCGACCCCTGCTGCCGACTCTCGCTGAAACAAAGCTGTATTCCCACCCCACGCGCAGGGGTTAGGGGCCGTCCATAAATGACGTCACGCGATTTTGGACGATTTTTGCCCCCCCCCCTCGTCACACGGCGTCACAAAAAGTCAGACCCCGCCTTAAATATGACGTCACAAAGCTCTGCCCCTCCCCCTAAAAAAATAAAACATGCTTCAAATCACTTTAAACTATTGTCATTGTAGTGCGTATTTAATGTGGCGCTGCACTCTGATGTTGTAGGAGAAAACATTCATTAGAAAGTCTATTTAATTAAGTAGAACGTGTTGTCTATATTTATTTAAAGTTGCGCATTTTGATGTGACGTCACATTTCTCACACCCCCCCCCTCGTCACACATCGTCACACATGTCTGACACCCCCCCCCCTCTAGGTGCGTGACGTCATTTATGGACGGCCCCTTAGCGCACTGCGCTACAACCCTGGTCGACCCGAGTTCGATTCCCGGCGACGGCGAACATCCGCGGTGTGTTATACGTGAACGCACCTCCGCTGTAGCACGCTTGGCTACGTGCAGTGCGAACCAAGTGCAACATACATAGTACACATTCTGAGCCTCATTTCACCAACCCACAGTAACCTTTGTGGTGTGAAATATGGACTTAACAACCTCCATGAATGGCACAGCATTGGGAAGCCCTTCGACAGTAAAGCGAAAAATGGCTATGCATGAGCTCTATCCATTGTTCATATTGCGTATATAAATGTAGCGTTCCTCTGGCAAATAGAGCATTTTATATATTCCTACACTAACTTGGGCATGATTGGGAACCCTTTGGGGACTTGGTTGACTTAGCATCTCCTAATCAGCTATCGCGCTCGCCGTATAAAAATAGCATTTACCCGTGCCCGCAAAGTGCCCGCGTGATTTTTCATCCGATGCACTTCGGACGGTGACACACCACTCGTGATCTCACGCCGTCGTGAATATACAGTAGAGCACACGACCGAGCTTGCAACGCGTTAGGGGCCGTCCATAAATGACGTCACGCGATTTTGGACGATTTTTGACCCCCCCCCCCCCCTATCGTCACACGGCGTCACAGAAAGTCAGACCCCCCCCCCTCAAATATGACGTCACAAAGCTCTGCTGCCCCCCCCCCCCCCAAATAAAAATAAAACATACTTCAAATCGCTTTCAACTATTGTCATTGTAGTGCGTATTTAATGTGGCGCTGCACTCTTATGTTGTAGGAGAAAACATGTTTTAAAAAGTCTATTTCATTAAGTAGAACGTGTTGTCTTTATTTATTTAAAGTTGCGCATTTTTATGTTACGTCAGATTTCTCAACCCCCCCCCCCCGTCACACATAGTCACAAATGTCTGACACCCCCTAGGTGCGTGACGTCATTTATGGACGGCCCCTTATGCGGATTACTGGGCGCCAAAAGTTGGGGGGTGCGTCTCTTAGTCAGTGTGGACCAGGTTTTGTCGATACGGTATCCGTTGGAACCTTATAACGCGGAGAATCCGGTAGAAGCATAGGTGTATCGGCCAACTCCCCTCTGCATTAACAATGGTCTCGGTGTAGCGGTGGCTATAGACTGCCTCTGTCTAAATCGTTTTGTGAAGACACGGCACTGCTGCTGCTGCTGCTTGCTGCACTCTTGCGCGTTAATTGTTGATGGCTTCAGTTCCTGGGCTGCTTGAGTCGCTGGTGCGCCACGGTGGCGAGATGTTAACTACCTCGCCCGGTGTACAGGGGGTAGTGGGTTCGATCCCGACCTTGACGCCTCTGTATTCGGAGTTTGCATGTTCTCCCCATACTCGTGTGGATTTTTCTCGGGGTCCTCCTGGTTTTTCCCTCCATATATAGAAACATGCATTTAGGGCAGCGGTCCACAACCTTTTTGGCACCAGGGACCGGTTTCGTGGAAGACAATTTTTTCACGAACCGGGGGGGGGGGGTGTCATCATTGGGTCTTTCCCCCTTTTCAAAGAAGCTCTCCAGCGACGTTTGTTTTTACTCATTTTGGCTACTAGGGGTTAGCAGCTTGTGGGCTTACCAACACTGTGACTGAGACAAAGGAGGCGCGGACTGACAGTGGTGAATAATAAAATCATGGGCGGGCCACGCGCGGACTCACCGCTCTCACCTCCTAGCTGTGGGGCCCGGTTCCTCACAGGCCACGGGCCGGTACCGGTACCGGTCCGTGGCCTGTTGGGGACCCCTGGTGTAGAGTGTGTGGCTGCTCGGAATCCCACGTCGTGATAAGCCCACTTCAGTTGAGCCATCATTTGTCGGCAGGTCACTTCTGAACGAAGATCTGTGTAGCTCAGCGGACCCTTTACCTGGTAAAACAACAACAAGAGTGAATGGCAATAGCCGCTTCTTATTCTGCGCCGCCTATTGCTCCTATTCTCGCCGGGTACACCGCTGATTTAATGTCTGCAGCTGCTGTTGCCGGCGGTTGTTATTGCATTGCAATTGTGGAGCGCAGGACGCAGTCCCAACTCGTGCTTGTTGTCAACGTAAGCGCTTGCAGAACGCGCATCCGTTCAAGTGTTTTTTTTGGTCTTGGGTAACGCTGTTGTTGTCGTCTTGGAAAATGTTCATTTGTTGCTCGCATGGAAGTGTTGGCTTGCCATTGTGGCCGCGAGAGACACGGGGAAGTGTCCTGTAAGAATCTAATTGAAAATCCACGCAGGCCAGACGATAGCTAAATAAATAACGGCGTGGAGCGGTGGTGCAGTGGTTAGCGCGCTCTGCAATAAGAACCACCCGGTAAAAACTGATTGATTTGACTAGCAGCTGTCTAACCACGGCCAACGTCAGTGGCGAGTGATATCAGAACTGGCCCCGCGCAACGCACCAAAGCGCACGGACCAGCGGGGTGAAGTATGGTCAAATAACTCAATGACCGACGAGAGGGTGCGAAGGCTGTCATCCCGTTGGTGGATTGAAAGTAACAGATATTTATTTATTTCACTTACAATTTAACTTAAATGACCCGGAACAAACCCAGATCATGCGAGATTGCAAATAAGGAGGACTGCTATGGCGAATTGCACGTGGCATGCCCCGCGCATTTTGCAACGCAATTTGTTTGTGTTTTCACTATTTATATCCCAGCTCGGGCTTGGCTAAGCCATTTTTATCGGGCGTTACAATCTCAGTTTGAAGTCTAGCGATATTGGGCTGCGTGCGGGGAATATGAAAACCCGAAGCTGTACTCCCGGATTTGTACTTGTGTAGTAGGTTCAAAGAGACTTGGACGACGTAGTCAGAGGCACACTTATTTATTAAACGTTCCACTCTATACAGGCCAAGGAATACAACACTCGAAGGGGTATCGGTACCCTTCACCCGTCTAACAGGGAGATCCCACGATCTCTATCCCGGCTAGCCTACTCCCAGGTCCTCCACTACAGAGCTAGGGGAGGCTAGCTGATCCAGCTCTGGCCAAGCTGGGATCACGGCACCCTGAGTCACCAGACCGGTTCTTACAAGAACATCGGCTCTGGGCTCTCGGTGCCACGCCACTGGCTTGCCCTGGTCGGTCCTTAGAAGGACAGCGATCCAGGGGAGTCCCAGGGCCTATCTAGCCGGTCTTCCTTCTTCACTGGTTTAAGCTAAACACTGAACCCCGAGCCCACCGGCTCACCGCCTTATATAGCAACTCCTCCCCCCCCGAGGGGTGGGGCCGTGGGGGATCACAGCGCCGTTTCAGCCCCCCAGGCTAAAAGATGCGGACGTGGATGTAAGCATAACCACCCCTGGTGTGTTTGTTCGCCCTCCCGTAACACCTCTACACTTGCACCGCATCCGGCTGAACTTGAGCCTGGCGGGGTCGCACTCTTTTCCGTTTCGTGCCGACGACATTCTCGTGTTTGTCACGAGAGCCACCGCGTTCGTTTATAATCCTGGAAGGTGACGCGACTCATTCTCGGGTTAAAATCCCCACCCGCTCGTGCGTGGGACGCCCTTGAGGAGAGAAATGCGTCTTCGAAAGCGGCGAGACTGCGATCTGACGTTGCTCCTTGCTTGCCTCCATTGTTCAATTTTAATGTGCGATTTTATTGAAGGGACTGTGTGTGGTCTTGGTGTGGTCTGGGACTATTTTTTTTGCTGCTTTACCCAAGACTGCATTTGTTTTTTTTAATAATAGGCAGCAATTCACGTACTTATGTAATTTGTCCTTTATTTATTTAGTGGCTTGCTTAGCTTTCATATACGTTGCACTCCTATCCGATTTTTGTATTGTCATTTTCTGACCCATCTGTGAAACAGAGCTTCATAGGGCATCGGATTCTTCGGGTCTAAATCAACATTCTGATTCTGTGTTCCTTCGCGTGGCGCCGTGAGAAATTGTCACGATTTCAGCGACCGTGGCAGCCTTCTGCCGATCTGCGTTCATGCCGAGGTCGGTGAGAGAGCCGGTGGGTGGCTTCAGGCGGAGCTGATGAATATCTATAATTCTCCCGACGGTGATCGAGGCGCGCAGCGAGTGGCGTTACAATGCGGTCCGTTGTTCGAGATCAGCGAATGCAATCGAACAACACGCGTGGCACTTAAAGCCCTCCTATAGCCTGCACACAGTGGGCGGATGAGCCACATTCTTTGTAAGATTCGACCTTGGTAGTGTATTCGTGACAGCGTCAGCTTCGCGTATTACGTAAACATTGGTGGCGGCGCAGCAGTTAATTTACTAACCACCCAAGGGTGTGGGATCACGTACGTGTACGCTTGCTTCTCACCTCTAATTCGTAAACTTGTGATTGATATAATTCCACGTGAATGTTGGTGAGTAGGTGGTGGTGGTGGTGGAAGGGCGCTGATTGAATCACCCCGCACAGCGCAATGCCCACGTGCTTGACCGCCACTCTGCACCTTCGGCGCTGATACGCGCACAGAACCGCGTGGGATCGGGTTTATGTTTCTACTCAGGCTGAACGATTAATCGATTTCGATTCGAAATGGCAATTTGAAACAATGCGATTAGCAAATCGCAAAGGCTGTGATTTTTTGCGATTTGAAAAGTCCTATTTCTTTCTTATTGGAATTGTTTTTGTATTATTATAACTTTATATATTTACCTTAACAATTGTTCTATGTTTGATTGTTCTATTTCAATTGAAACATTGTAATAAATACATGTTGGAAGCAAATAATTTATTTTAAGTTCTCATCCTTGCATTAGAATATATTGAGACGTACATATTTTGTTGGTATCATGTGGTCATGCTCCATCACATGTTTAAAATCTATTACACAGTCAATATTGAACTGAAGCTTGACTTAAACAAATTTGATCGCAACTCAAATCGCAATATCTGTCAGAAAAATCGCAATTAGATATTTTCCCCAAATCGTTCAGCCCGAGTTGATATCCCCCCCCCCCCGCCACCTCGTGTGGCTTCGGCGACTTCCATAGGCGCTCGCTCACAGCACTTGCTCCAACAGTCTGTAAAAAGCTACACGGAAGAATAGGCGGATCTTTGTGTGTGCTGAGCACTACGCGTTCATCTGCCTGAGCACCGCGTGTTGTTGTGCCCCCTCCCACATCCCCAGCGCGTCTTGCGCAAAGCCCATCCAGTGCGCGCAAGCATCACCCCCCCCCCACTACCCTCACTATCTCGCTCCCCTCCCTCGTCCACCCCGTCCCGACCCACCAACCTCCCCCTCCTCTGAGCCTCCCCTCTCTCTCTCTCTCCCTCATTGCTTCGATCATCCCACAAGCGGTCATTCCATATGCGGCTTCTCACGCGCCCGCACCATCTGAAGTCGGCGCTGGTGGGTGGGGGGAGGGAGGGAGGGCGAACGAAATCGTGCCACCACCACCATCGCAGCGGAGGAGGCACCAGTGACGGTCACTTGTCAAGAGGAGGTCTATTCCTGGAGAAACGCGACTCCGCCGCTGTCGGGCACATGACGCTCGCTCGAGTTCGCTTCGCCGTTGAGCCTTGGGGGGGTGCCGAGCATAGCAGGGTCCGACAGGGAGACGTCGCCACCACCACCACCCCGACGTGCGAGGAGGAGGAGGAGGCGCGCGTCCTCGCCGAGGGCTGCCGCCGCCGCTGCTGTGCCCGTTCACGATTCCCCAGCCGAGGACAAAGGAGGCACGAGGTCGTCTCGTTTCGCCGTCACCGACGACGCCTCCACCACCACCACCACCAGCCCCTCTGCTGCTCGCCGACAGCTGCAGCCGCCGGCAGAATTGGTGAGTGTGCGGAGTGGTCCGGACGAGTGTGTGAGCGCGTGCGTGTAGGTCGGCTCAGCCTCAAATGAGTACCTGGTGCGGTGTGTGGTAAATATCGTCACTGGGGGAGACAAAGGCGGCCGGGCGTGGTGTTGGCCGCCCACCCGCTCGTGTGCCGTGCCGGCCTTCATAGGTGCTCGCTAGCAGCACTTGCCCCAACAGTCTGTTAAGGCTACACGAGGGATCTTTGTTTGTGTGCGAGTGTTAGGTGCTCGCTAACAGCACTTGTCCCACCAGTCTCGTTACGGCTATTTACGGGGTACCTTTGTCCTGTTTGGAGAAAGCGGTGGTGATAGCGATTGGCGAATTACATTATGAATTCCATTTGACCTTCGTTCGATTCCAGGACACGCCTCTCGTCAGTGGCGAGTGATATCCAATTCGGTCCTGGGACTCCCCTAGGTCGACTCAGCCTTACATTGCTATCTGATGCGGTGTGTAAACATCGCCATCGGGAGACAAAGGCAGTCCGTCGTGGTGCTGGGCACCCACCCCCTCGTATACCATGCCGGCCGTCATAGGCTCCTCGTTAACAACACATCGCCCCAAAAGTACCTTAAGGGGGATATTTACCTTGTGTGTGTGTGAGCCCATACCTGTCCCTGTGTGTTAAGAGGAGGCGTGTGTGTGTGTGTGTACCCGCGGAATCTCGCAATTGATGCGCGGGTTTAATGTTTCCACGCGTGCATTGGTAGAGGGTGCATTGTCGTAATTTGCTCGATAGCATAATCGGGAGGACTCACACACGACACCGTTACAGTGGCACCTCACGAACGAATTCCGAATCGTGACCACGTGCGTGTCACGTTTTACGCATACATGCCTCGCGTGGGTGTCCGTGTGTGTGTGTGTGTGTGTCTCCGTCTTGTCGACAAACAATGGGATTACATCATTAGGCCTAATTACCTCGGGTGTGAATCAATTCATTATGTTTCTCTCTCGTAAGCCTGTCTCTCTTTGCGCGTGGCGCGGGACTTGATGCCTTGAGATCGCGCGTGCAATTGCGGAGCTGCTCGGTCAACCTTTTGTTTACCCGGCTGCAGGACTCCACCCCCCGTGCTTTCTCACGCGGTCCCAGTGGCCCCTCGATACGCTCGACACACAAGAAGGAACACGTTTGTGATGCGTCGTCGGCAGCTGTGCACAAGAACAACGAACAGCTCAGCACCCATGTCAATAACACTGCCCGAAGTTTATTTTTTTTAAATAAACCATCACGGGCGACGTTTCGGGAAAGGGCCCTTTTTCATAGCCAAAGCGAGTCGGTGGCATGGGGGGGTGGTGGGGATAGATATCTGATTATAACATTTCCTAGTGTAGATAGCGTCTCAGCTTGGCGAGCGGTGAAAGTGATTTGCGCCTGCTGTCCTCCCGCCTGTCGCTGTCAGGTCCAGCGGACGTGATGGTGCGGGCGAGAGCCGGCAGCAATGTTGGCTAGGAAGGGCCTCCTCGCCGAGGAGTACGTGCTCACCCGCCTCGCCGAGGACGAGGTGGGCCACCAGCCCAAGCAGCGACCGCGTCCTCGCAAGGCGCGCTTCGTGCGCAAGAACGGCGCCTGCAACGTGGCCCACAGGAACATCCGCGAGCAGGGCCGCTTCCTCCAGGACGTGTTCACCACACTCGTGGACCTCAAATGGCCACACACGCTCGTCATCTTCACCATGAGCTTCCTGTGCAGCTGGCTGCTCTTCGCCATCATCTGGTGGCTCATCGCCTTCTCGCACGGCGACCTGGACCGCGTGGAGAACGCGCCGAACCCGTGCGTCACGGCCGTGCACTCCTTCACCTCGGCCTTCCTCTTCTCCATCGAGGTGCAGGTGACCATCGGATTCGGGGGCCGCATGATCACGGAGGAGTGCCCGCTGGCCATCACGATGCTCATCGTGCAGAACATCGTGGGCCTCATCATCAACGCCATCATGCTGGGCTGCATCTTCATGAAGACAGCGCAGGCGCACCGGCGCGCCGAGACGCTCATCTTCAGCAAGCACGCCGTCATCGCCCCGCGCAACGGCAGGCTCTGCTTCATGTTCCGCGTGGGCGACCTGCGCAAGAGCATGATCATCGGCGCCAGCATCCACATGCAGGTGGTGAAGAAGACCACCACGCCCGAGGGTGAGGTGATACCCATCGACCAGGTCGACATTCAGATGGAGAACCCCATCGGCACCAACGGCATCTTCCTCGTGTCCCCGCTCATCATCTGCCACACGATAGACAGCAAGAGCCCCCTGTACCTGCTTACACCCAACTCCCTCCAGCACGAAAACATCGAGGTGGTCATCATCCTGGAGGGCGTTGTGGAGACCACGGGCATCACGACGCAGGCCAGGACGTCCTACCTGCCCGACGAGATCCTGTGGGGTCACCGATTCGTGTCTATCGTCACGGAGGAGGAGGGCAAGTTCTCGGTGGACTACTCAAAGTTCGGGAACACGACGCGCGTGGCCACGCCGCGGTGCAGCGCGCGGGACTTGGACGAGCAGCACGGAGCGCTGCCGGCGACGAGCTCACAGAGGGCCCAGAACGCCACACGCAGGAGGCACGCGGAGGAGCGGCGCGCGTCGGGGATTTTGGAGACGCAGCAACCTCGCTTTTCGTGATGCCAACCATGCCTCAGCACAAGTAAAAAGCCACTGTTGTTTTCCTAAAGGGAAAATGATCGTTAAATGGCATTTTATATATATGTGGAAAAAAAAACTAATTTACATCGGTATATTTTTGTTGCCTTGAACTTTTTTTCCGACAGTTGGCTTCGGCGTGAAAATGCCATTGCTTGTTCACTTTGAAATGCTGCTAAAACAATCCGAAGGCCAAGATGGAAACTGCAAAGAGTGTTGCTTGAATTTAAATGACACCGGCTCTATGGTTTGTTTGCTGAGTTTGAGCCTCTTGCTTTCAGTGTTGAGTAGAGTTCGGCGAGGTTCGTGTCTGCTCATTTTGTGTGGATGATTTAAATGTTTTTGGAAATCAGTACTCAACAGCCAATTTGAGCAAATTATTGTACTGGCCAGGCAAGGGCTAATTTAAGGAAGACGACAATGTTTTTGGACGCTGTATATTGCTGTATAAACTGTACACTTTTAAGCACAAAGAAGCAATATATATTGTGCATGGAAGTTGGATTTTTACAATTGATCTCAATAAAAGCGTAATATATCATTAATAGAATACTGTGCTCTCTTTTCGAAAGCCAAAACTTTAACAAACGTAGAGCCGCTGTATTTGACTGCCTGGGCAAGTGATTGATTGTGTAATACAATACGTAGACTCGCACCAAATGGAGCAGGGAAAGTCTTAAATGGATTACTCTAAGCCTGACTCCACTTGTCATGGAGTCAGTAGCTTCCAAGGGTTGAGGGCGTACAATGCAATTTGGATTTATATAGCGTCTAAATGCAGCCATATCTCAAGGCGCTGAACAAAAACAGTGGGAATATTTATTTTGTAGAGAAGCAGTCGGTCGATCATAGGCAGAGGCGAACAAGGAAGGTCTGAACCTTGGACTTGAACAGAGGCAGGGAATAAACTGCACGTACTGCTGGATGCAGGAAATTCCAGATTGCAGGGACAAAATTAGAGACCGACACCTTATTGAAGGTTGACTGGGGGCATCGATATAACTCCTTGGTTTCTGGAACCGAAAGTGCACAGTGGGGAGTGCAGTGAGACGAGAAGGGAGAGATAGGGGCAAGCCCGCTGAGGATCTTGAGTGCAATCTTGAAATTGAGTGTGGATTGGATTGGGAGCGAATGGAGGGATTGGAGTACTGAGTGGTCTCGTTTACTTATGGTTACGGGTGTGGGTGACAAATCTAACAGCGGCATTTTGGATCATCTACAGATTGTAGATGAGATATTTTGGAAGGACATAAAGGAGATAATTGCAATATTCCAGTCGGGAAGTGAATAAGGCATTGATGATGGTCTCGGCAGCAGTTTGGTTGAGGAGATGACAAATCTCACATTTTAAATATTGTGGGTGATGAATATTGTTAAAGACATGTTTTACGGCATATTCAATAATGTCATTGAGTGCTACTGTTCACTCAATTCAGTGTCCTTAAGTTAAACCTAGGTCATGACAAATTAAAAATAATCTGCATTTGCTATGTCATGGAAAAAGCATGTGCTTTATCTTTTCTCTTTCTCTTGCGTCCTTGCCAGGAACAAAGCTTTGCCACAACCTGAAAGAGTGTTTGTGCTATTTCACGTGTATACGGCTAACCGATTCCTACTCGAAATTCGCGATATACGGTTTGAAATCGCTCATGTGTGGTTACGGGGTCAGACGTGGGACGTCGTTGTGTAGTGTGGACTTTGTGCGCTACTCGTACGGGCAGCTGTCTCGTGCGGTCTCATTTTGTGCGCCACTTTCTTGGAACGCATCTGCAACCGCACACAGCGAGGGAAACCTGTCGACTGAACATTCACAAACAAATACCGGTAACACATCGATGAAAAGATACACCTCAATACAGAGAGAAGATTTCAACCTCTACATCTGTATAGTTCATATTTCAAGCAGCATATATACTGTTTGGTGAAAGTGGAAACCATAAATGTTGATAACGCACAAGACACACGCGGTGTGGGGAGGCCCTCGTGTAGCAGTGGACTGACAAAACACGCCGTACTTGTACATAATATAACTACATCCAACAGTACTGCAGCCACGCCATCAAGTACGTGTTTTTGGGGGGTTTATTTCAAACCTCGAATTAATGAAAGGACCGATGCAGCAATGGGCAAGGCCAAATCAGTGATTGCTAAATACACGATCTAGTCACTGGACTCTTGCACAGCCTTGCTGGGAGCTTTGTGCAGCACTGCGTACGGCAGGGCCCCCTCTGCCCTGTCCGTCGCCTCACTTCTGTCGAAGGCAAGTCTGGCGAAAAGGCCGTACCCATGCACGCTGAACTTCTTTCGCACGCCGCACGTAGCCAACCGCGCTAATCTTTGCTACGGGAGGGAACGAAGGGGCAGTTGGTGTCACCGCTTCACGCAAGCCAGGCATTGGCCGCATGAAATGGAGTACAGACACGCAGCCAGCCGTGAAAAGCGCAGGGGGGGTGAGCGTGCGCACGCATCCACGTGTGCACGCGCGCACGCACGCGCGCCACCTGTCACGGGCGACAGGGCACTTTATGACAGAGCGTCTTAATGGCCTTGCACTGTAAACGCAAGCCACCAAGTCCTACTTTTACGGTGGACAAGTTAAATACACCGTGGGCTTCCTCCCGTGACGAGCGGTGGTTCGTGCAACTCTACGGGTGAGCGCAGGTCTGCCTCTGGGTCCCTCTAGTGAGTCCATGAACCGGTGTCCTGCCACAGAGTTGGTCAAATTCCTCGTGGCAGGTGGTAACTAAGGGTGGCAATTAAATGATGACTGAATAACACAAATATTTAGTCGCATTTACTCTTAGCGGTGTCGATGTCTCATTTGACACCTTGCCACTGTGCCTCCAATTCCGAGTTTTGGTGTTTTTTTCCAGATTGACTTGGGGACCCCATGGGTTGGAGTTTGAGGCTTGCTTCGATTGAGATAATCCCTATGTCACGTGATGAACGCTGCTGCAAGACTGAGCACAGTAGCATTGGGTTTTTTTTAATATAATGACTCAGGGATTAATTTGGTTGCCATGGTGAGGAGTACGTGTGTTGAGGGGTGACATGATAACCCAGGCACTGCACCCAAAGCTGCTGATAATCAGGTTCGACGGCAGACTTTGAATTTGAAAATTCAAACAACCTCCGCTGATCCTGACAGCCCCCTATGCTTTGGGTCTAATCTGTTCGGAAATGACAACCCCCATGTTTTATTTGCAGAGCTGGAGAAGTCGGTTTTACCAGGATCATCATCTTTTTGCAATAGCCAATGGAAAAATGTGTAAGTCTTCACGGGACATCCAATGTCAATTGCGTAATAATACACACTCAAGACAATGCATTTGCACGTCATTCTTCCCTCTCCTAGTTTTGTGAGATATTTTTCTTCCGATGATATGTTCCGGTTTTTTTGTACCCTAGAGGTTGCAACCCCACGGGGGAGGCATGCGGTTGTGGAGTGAAGTGCACGCGAAGCTGCTGCTGCTGCACTCCCAAGAGCCGGCCTCAGCACAGAGTACTGGTGAGCAACACATCCACCCTTATTATGGCTTGCGTTTGATGGTGATACAAATGTGGGTGGAGCTGTAACGTAATGATTAGTGCACTCTGCTTTAAACCCTGGAGTACGATTCCTGGCCATGGCTAACTTCGGTGGTGAGTGATATGTCTTGCGTGATGAACCCCATCTGTCACAGACTCCTGCTGGCCAGCGTGGTGAAGTATGGTCAGACGACTTCCATGATCGACATGGCCTAGACCCAGCAGTGGATTGACAAAGGTCTATCATATTCTCGGTGTGGATTTCACACCTGATGATGATTGCTTGTGTTGCAGTCGAAACGTCGTGAGAATTGTTATTGGTTTATATTTGTATTATTTTATTATTTCCCTTCTATGTGACTTTACCGAAAGAACCAATAATATGAATCTCTGCAGTCACGAAAGCTTTAAATCAAAATTTAAAGGTCTATCAGTTAAAATGTATTTTTTATTAATAAGTATAGATCGATTCCATATTACTTCTTGGAGAAGGACCATTGCCTAAAACGTTAGCTTAACATTGAAAGTGGCCAACAGGTGGCAGTACAGCAAGTGGATTTAATCCATCCGTGCGGACCTGTGAGTGTTATTCACTCAAATGCGTTGGTTTTCTCTGGGTACTCCAGTTTCCTTCCACATGGAGCCAAACACCAATACATGAAATTGGCCACATATCTCTATGCAAGAACCCTGTTTAAATAAGTAATATAAAAAAAAGATTTTAAAAGACGCTTTAATGAAATGTACCGGACTAGTAATGGAAGAACTCCACGACTCCAGGAAGTGGCCCCGAAGCTTGCCATATCGTAAGGGACCGTGGTCAATTACAGCCAACGTCAGTTGACCGTGGACTATTAGACACAAGCCGAAACATAACATATAAAAAAGATTATTCAAAAATATTTGTATTTATTTTTTATGATAGAATATAGTATTGTCATCAGTATTACATAAGTATACCAAGTTTGCAGTCGATACCACATTTGGAAGTGGGTTAAAATTGAGTTACAATATTTGAGGATACAACAACAGACAGAGTGAGTTAAATAAAAGCGTGTAAAAAAAGAGTGTTACCACTCAGTTTGGCTTCCCTGTATAAAGAAGGATATTATTACACCACATGTTTCTTATCATATTTATCTTTAGGCCAACTTAGCAGTCACGTTTGTAAAGATATTTTACAATTTCCTGTAGTTGATTATCATTGCTCATTATATTGACGATGTTGTTAATTAATCTGAAATACAACAGTGAATACTTTCACCGTTTGTCCTTCTGCCTTGATGTCGCTAATTACATTTTCAGAAAATATATGCAAATGTCACTGGGAGAAATGAACTTGATAATGAAACATAACTTACCAATGTCCATAAACAAGATAGTTTTAACCGGTGCAAACTACCTTGCCGAGCCATGCGAAGGAATAATGGACATTAACAAAGTAAATGAAACAAAGGTAAAAAAAAGTGTGCACTGCATAATGAGATGCTTGGAATTGACATTGAGAGATTAGAAAGAGGAAGACGTGGATTATGGAACATAAGCAGATTAAAGACACAGTTCAAACTGCTAATAAAACTGAGTGTGCTTGCATGAAACCTGTCAACTCGAAAGCATGATGGCCAATGGTCAAGATTAATAAAGGAGTGGCAGCCAAGGAGTGGAACACGTCCACCAAGGAGACAGAGTGATGAAATCAGCTCGTGCGCAGGTCTTAGGGTGGATTAATACATCACAGATTGTGCGAGATGGTGACGGCTTACAGAGACTTCTATCCAGCAGTGGATTGATGGCGGCAGATAATGATGATTTGATAATTATCGGAATTGTTGAGCATGTGTTTCTTTTTGTAGCTATCTCTCTAGGCGAGCTTCATATTAAACTTACTCTTGGCAATGGGGAATACCCCATTAGTATTGAAACATTTCAGTGACATCTCTTATTAATAGAGGAGTGTAGTAATGCTTTGTGAGAGTGCATCACTGGATGTGCTTTATACATGTCCATTGCTCCTGTTCATACACAGGCGGATAAAATCTCGTGAAATGCACTCTGTTCATCTCAAGTGACTGGTGGTAATTGTTCGCATGAATGTATTTTAAAAAATGAAACGTGAAAATTGCCCATATATAGGTACAATTGAATTATGTTGCATAGTCGTGTTCATTCTCACACAAGTGATATCTTTGGCATCAATTATAAAATAGCAACTAATAATCAGGCTAGAATGTGCAATACTTTAAAAAGTATTTTTTATACTGTACCGTACTCACCACGACACATTGATTTTTTTTCTGAAATGGCCGGTTCGACTCCAGCGGCCGCCACTGGTTATTACGGTGGTTTTGTGTGTTAACCCTGAAAATACTCGCCGTCTGCTGTACAGTGGACAATACAGATCCCGTGATGTCGTTCGCAAGACGAGCCCACTGTTTTGCCGGCGTCACGGTCCAAATATTAATTTTTAAAAGGACACCGCAGATTACTCAAACGTTGTTCAAAACCTGGTAGGACCCTCCTGATAAAGAGTTCCGAGTTATGAAAAATAATTACGAGACTCGGCGAGGCTTTCCTTAGTAAACAAGTGTTATAATAGCAAAAACATTATGACTCTGCCTTTTCACACTTCCTTGCCTTCATCACTACATTTGTGTTTGTCGTACCAATGATTTTCTTTTCGACATAATCCGAGACGCATACAATGTTGGCAGTGCATTGGTGCAGTAATCAGGAAACAATAGCAGTGTTCTCGCAGCAGACTTTGATGTTTTACCTGATTGAAAATTGTATGTTTCAGTCTGATGTAGCATAATCGCACGCAGAATTGCCATCATCACTGTGGATATACTGAGGCAAGCCGTGCGGGTGCACTAGTGAGCTATGCAATAATTATTCATTATCACAGCATCCTGGATAGGTGATAATTGGGATATGACAAAGCAGACTAATTAACGATGAGCCTTTAATGTTTTCCTGCTGATTGGGGATGAATGCTGGTGTTAGTCACCTACTAATTGGTGAGGAATATTGAAACTCGTTATTACAAACATGCCTAAGGACTGTCCTTTATCGTCTTGGTTCTTTCGGTAAAGTCACGTAGAAGGGAAATAATAAAATAATAAAAAACATAATAAAATACAATTCTCATGCCGTTTCGGCCACAACGCAAGCAGCCGTCCTCATGTGAAGAACAGGTCTGTCGGAAAGACAGGGTGTGAAATGACGCTGTCTTTCCGACAGACCTGTTCCTTCTACGTGACTTTACCGAAAGAACCAAGAAGATGAATCCCTGCAGTCACGAAAGCTTTAAATCGAGACTGTCCTTTATTTTGTGACCTTTAAAATTAAACCACTCAAATTTTTCATTTTATAGTTTTTATGTGTGTCAGGTAATTGGTAAAACATAAAAAAAATTCTGAACGTGTTCTCTGTAAGTTTTATCTTTACTTTTTTAATATTTTATGAGAAAATTGTCTCCAGCTGTGTTCTCAACATCATGTCACAAGATGAAGAGATTACAATGCGGAACTCTTGCGGAGCAAATGCATCAACATGCTTTTGAGAGAGAACTACAGAAGGAGATATCACAATAGGGGGCATTTCGAGCAAAAATCCATCTTCGTAGCATGTCAATTGCATTTTGTTATATTCTATCTTTCCCTTTAAGACAGTGTTAATGATTAATGCGTTGAGTGTTGTGTTATTTGTGCTTGTGCACCAATGCCAATACATTATCACTAAATAGTTTGTTGTTATAGTAGTGTGCTGCATTCTCACGTGTGCCCTGTTACAGAGTTGTTCATCACGTGGAGTGGGACCATCGACTCTCTACACTCAACGACCCAGTTTCATTACGGGTGGCTGCCTGGATTCGAACCCAGGTTTCTTCAGTGGTGTCGGCTCATTGTTCTGATCAACTGAGCCACCCGGCCAACCAGATTGCATATTTTTGTTATTGTTAGTTTGTTTTATATCATTCTGTAAGTATAATCAATCCCATTCAAATGTTATTTTGACCTGAAGTTTTTGCATGTCTGTAGTTTTGGAAGATCAGGATGAATCCATGAAACTCATTGCACATGAGATAATCCATCCTAAGAGGTAAACTTCACATCCAATTTGTATACCTCAGAACTGTTTATATAATTCGTGAATTGACTCATTTATTAGACCAGACATTAAAACACTGAATCATATGTTTTTTTCAAAATGCTGCACTGGCAACACATTTGACGAGTGGTAGACTGTCAGAAACGCCATGATGTGATTAAACATGTGTGTTCTTCTCTTAACAGTTGACCCACTCTTCATCTGGGAGTTTAAAAAAAAATCGACAAAATATATCATTTAAACAGTGGCCAACGGGTGAAGTGGTCACGTGGCTGACATGGCCAGGACGTGGCGGTCTACAAGTTGCAGGGGTTTCCAAACTTCATGGTACGTCGTTCCGAGTTTACCAAATAACCTCCGTTCAAATCACAAATGTATTCATTACACACTGCACATGCGTGACGATTGATAAACATGTCCCACCTGACATAGAAGGTGCTGAGTTAAATCAGTCTATATGCCACTTGGGATGTATTTATCAATCATCAGGCATGTGCAGCATGTAATGACTGAATGTTTATATGAAAGGTAAATTTGTAAACTACATTTTTTGTGGACTGTAAGCATTGTGGTCCAGGAAACTGAGAGAATAACCTAACATTGTACAAAGTATTGTACGCAGTATATGTACAAAGTTGACTATAACTTACTAAATTGCTGTATTGCTGCATTTATTGATCACTATTTTGCCATGTGATCCTCACTATAATTCTCATGGCTGTCACACTGGTGTATAGTCTAAACCCATCCAATGTGCCAGCTCACAACCACAGAGCACCACAGTAAACCAGGACGATGGCACGCTTTACACGGCAACCCACACGACATTGGACACCTTTTTGTTGTCATACTGGTGTCCGAAAATAATTCGTCTTCAGAGCTCTTCCGTTTCACGTGGCAGGTGTAAATAATGGCAGCAGTATAATTTGTCGCCTGCATGAAATATTTATGATAGCTTCGTGCAGGCTGACAGCAACGTGACAGCATCGGGGTGTAAATTGGCCTGAAAACTATACGGGGTTCATAAACTGTGAGTGCAAAAACGATTATCCATTAGTTTTCAGGAAAGGGGGTAAAATTACCAGAAGTTAAAAGATGCTCGTAAAAACGTCCCAAGGAGACAATGCAAGTCGTGGAAATAAAGTCATCGGTGTTAAGTAATGGTGAGAGGCGTGAAATGTGATGAATCAGCTTTTCTACAGGGTTTGGAGTGGCACATACAAGTCAGAATATATATTTTTTCAGGTGCAGAATATTTATATTGGAGGAATCCGATGAGCTATGAAGCTCTTTGCCACAGATGTCGACACGGGGCGGGTGGTCAGAACGTTACAACAAATACAAAAACACGTTAGCTGTGCAAAGTATAGGAAAGGTAAACAAATCACTAAACAAATATCAACAAAACTAAGTGGGTTTATTTAGAGCCCAATAAAACCACAAAATCCACCATCATGAATTGCAGTGTATCTTTCATGAGGCATTTCCATGCAAAACACCAACATCGTATACGCTCATCCGCCAAGAAAGGCGACAGCCATAGATTGGTCGTGATGGAGGAAACATGCTGCTGGTGTCTGTCAGCGTTTTTTTTTATTGGCCTCTGTGTTTGACTAGATTAATCATTTGGTTTGGGTTTTAAACATGTCTCCTTATTGCATGTACATGCTTGTTTTCATTTTTGTTGTTGCCATAGTTTTATACATCTTATTGTATGTTTGTGTGTATTGATGTTATCGAAATGTGGATATATTGGGAGATGCATTCATAGATACCCCACTAAAATAATGACGACACATTAAAGGAAAGACAACATTGTGTATGTTAGCGCCTCTGCACATCCCCCGCCAATCTTCAGTACGCATTGGTAAATAGTTCTATGCCTCTTCTACCTAAGATATGGAGCCATTGCTTTTACAATGTTAAATCAGCTGTTGCAAAGAAAGAGGACCGTTAGAAATGTGTGGGGTATCTATAAAAGAATCACACTGTCGATGTTTTGCAGTGAGAATGTGATTGGTTTGCCTCATACCCAGGGATGTTAAACGGTATTTACATTGTCAACTTTTTTTTTATGTAGATGTTAATCGTAAGTAATCCTGAAGGCACACCCTGATACACATATCACATTATATTATAAATGATCAATTAAGTCCAAGCCAATTAAATGGCCAGTGACCAAATGCATTACAAGCTAATTAGACTTGACACATTTGGGAGGTTGATCCTTTATTCCAAAGTTGATGAAGATTTCTCTTTTGCACGCACATTCACTACGTTCATACGTTCATTTTTTTACATTGCACTTTAAAACCAAATGTGTTTTAGTCTATTTACAAGATTGGGTTCCTAGGATGGAATGCACATTATATTTTTTTATAATTCTAATTATAAAATTTAATTATTATCCAGCACTGTAGATGCATCGATTGGTGGATTGCACAATGTTCTGATTCTACCTTCCCATGTGCACGAAGGTGCCATACCCTGACTTGCCAGAGGAAGGTATTTTATTTCTATTATTACTTTTATTAATTTTATTTAATTTTTTACGTGACTTTACCTGAAAAAACTAAGAGTATGAAGGTAGAACAGCCAAGTATGGACTGTTCCTTTGTATGGGATAGAGTGTTGGCCACTCACATGCGTGGTTTTTTCTGCGAGTGCTCCGGTTTCCTCTCACATGTCTAAATACCAGAGGTCGCAACCGGGTACCCGATACCCGGCTACCCGTACCCGGCCGGGTACGGGTACGGGTACCCGTTTGCGACCCTGGTGCGACCGGGTACGGGTACGGGTAGGCCGTGAGTCACTGGTGAGTAACCGTTTGTCACTCATTTCCCAAGTTCCTAGAATCAACCCACCCGCGCCTGCAACATGGCTTCATCCCAGAGGTCACAATCAGGTACCCGATACCCGTACCCTATCCGTACCCGGCCGGGTACGGGTAGGGTACGGGTACGGCCGGGTACGGGTACCCGTTTGCGACCCTGGTGCGGCCGGGTACGGGTAAGGAATCAAAACCCGTTTGCGACCTCTGCTAAATACTCACTAATTGGCTGAAGACAACTTTATGGAAAGAGGACTGTAGCGCACATGCAATTGTTGCTGCCACCTCACTGTCTGGCTGCCTTCTAGCTTGTCTGTAGTCCCATCAGTCATTTGCATAAATGATGCTGTATGAAAGTAAAACATTAAAATGTGATGATTTCAAAGTCTTACCTTGGTTACTGCAGGTCAGTGTTTTCCTGCATACATTTTACTGCACAGAGAATGCAATCTTTGAAATGTTAACTTAATGGGGAATTTAAAGAATTGTATCACCAGCCAAAATAAAAAAATATATGCAAGTGTACAAATATTTGACTATTGCTTTGCAGGACTGTGATGCAATGGTAATGGCTTGGGGAGGCCTTCATCCAGCAGCGAATTAATCATGGCTCGTGATGATGGTATTTATTTACAAAAGGTATATCTATTTCACTTTTGTAGACCTGTAAATCAATGTTATTTACACATAGGATTTTGGCAACCATACAATTAATTATCGCTGGGTGTGTTTAGTTTAAGTGGCTCTGGTAATATATTTGTATCAGCTCTTGCAAACAATATGGAATGTTCCAAAGTTAACCCCCCCCCCCACCTGCATCCACCCATTCTGTGTAAACATTTATCTTTGTCGCACTGAATGTGGAATGCAACATTATTTTGCACCACATCTATTTTGATATGCGAATTATTTTACACAACTCTATATATCTGGCTCTCTAAGTATCAAATGATTGTTCCTCGGAAGTAAGTTTTACTGTTTATTTTAGCTTTCCGACTGTAAGATTATCCAATTGCATAGTGACATCCCAGAGCACATGGGATACATTTTTTCAGAAGCAGAGGACACACCAAACAGCTGTCCTCCGGTGCATTGTTCTCCGGTGCAGACGGTCCCCCTGGTGCCTCCGTCCCACAGCGGCGACCTTTGCAAAGTTGCCCCCCCCTGCCCCCCCTGCTCCCCCCCCCCCCCAGTCTTTTGCCTTAAGACGACCAACAGCTGATTCTGATCAAACGGAAAAGGCTCCGTGAGAGACAGGATGCGTGGAGTCCCATGTTCATGCATTAACCCCGCAGGAGCGAGGTCTCTCGCTAATTGCACCACAAACAATTCCGCAATCTTTTTTTTAGCACGCGGTGGGGGGTTGGGGAGTTGTGATGGTGGCTGCGATGAAAGTTTGCCTTGAAACATTTTCATCGGCGTTTTGTTGTCGCTGCTTAAAAGTCCGCCTGCAGTTAACATCTCCTTCGAGTGGGATGAATGCAAGGTTACAGTTTGTTTTGCAGTTATCGAGTCTTTGAAAAAATAATTTTACAAACAATCGTAACATGAAAAAACCCAACTGGATCAATTTAACCAGCTGAAATATAGAAGTCAGCGAAAAGACCGTTCATTGTAGAGTCTTAATTGTTTGGATAGAATTATCATGACCGTTGTTTGTACAAGCACCGATTTCAGCCAACGTGCCATTAAAAGCCACATTTATATTATTCTAATTGCAGGGTGTGTGCACATGCGCTTTCAAGGGCTTCCTGCAATTTTATTAATTTTAAACAATGGCTTGTGGTATTTCAATAATCAGTTACTGAATCTTCTTCCTCGTTGCCTATTTAATTATCACTCACAGAAGGCTACAGTGGGCAGGTTGTATTTGAAGCCAATATAATGGCTGGTTAACATGTAATGTGCCCCTTTGTAGCCTCATAGTCCAATAATGCAGATGTAGATTATCACAGTCTGCCTTTCATTACAAGGACAAAAGGAATCAAAGTTTGCACGTCATGTGGCTGTTGGCAAAGATAAATTTGGCAAGGGAATTCTTAAATGAATAATGTTTTATGTTCCATAAATATCAGCTAAACCTTCAAATTTTGGTAGACAAAGAAATCGCTTTTTCTGTTTAAACTGATGGTACAGTATGCAGCAAGCCCTCGTCAGCTAAACACTTTCACTGCACGTAAATAACACCATGGGAAAGTCATATTTACATTGTGTTTATCGACAAGCCTCGTGCTGTCATGACTGTATAGAATATGCATCAGGAACGAGTACAATACTACAATCATGAATTGACAGCCCTTCGTCCACCCACTGTTGGATAAAACTGCCCATCCCCATGCCGTGTCAATCATGGGGATTGTGGATATTACTTCACCACGCTGGTCACTGTGAATGAAGTTGGGTCGGGGGGCTCGGGACTTGTTCGGATATCATTCACCACTGATGGTCGAGTGGTCTGGAATCAAACTCAGGTCATCGGTTTAACAAGCGCAGTGAGTTAACCACGGTGCCACTGCTCTCTCGATTACAATGCTCCATTTATTACCGAAAATTACTGCAGATAACAGGAATTGACAATACTCTATGCATTTAATTTTCTCTACTGCAAAACCTTTTCGGTGAATAAACGAAGCACGGTGTGCGATGCACCTAAGAATTGAATACACAAGCAAGTGTGGCAGGCGGTGGAGATTGTAAAGGATTTCATATTCTTGACATTTGTCGAACACTGACAAGGAAATAATTCAGGAACGTCAAACCTCGAGCAAGGCTGCGAATGAAAATTTCTCTCTTAAGGATCGAACCTCCCCAGTAGAAACAGTCAATTAAAACTCCATCTGTTGCACAGTCAATGCAAGCGACAGTGATAAATGTCAATTTGCTTGCCACGTGGAGGCATTGCATGCTTTGGGGAGGGGAACTCCTAGACTGGAAAGGAGATTAAGGAGTGTAGAGGGCCAAGAAGGTTAGAGAGGTAGGAGGGAGCAAATGGACGCCACGCTGGCGAGATGTTAACTGCCTCGCCTGGTATACAGGAGGTCGTGGGTTCAATCCCAACACTGATGCCTGTGTATTTGGAGTTTGCATGTTCTCCCCGTGGTCACATTGATTTTTCTCCGGTTTTTCCCATTCAGAAACATGCATTTAGAGTATTTTGCTACTGTATATATCCACGTGATAAGCCACTTTGTTAAACTATTATTTGTGGGCAGGTCGCTTCTGAAAAAGAGCTATATATCTCAGTGGGCTTTACCTGGTAAAATAAAAATAAAATAGTTAAATTTACAATGGCTTTTCAGACATAGGGTCTGTTATTAACCATCGTTGTCTGTATTCTAAATGCAAGCGTTGTACGTGTTGGTGGGATGAAATAGATGCCAGTAATAGCTCTCTCTGTGTGATCTTATGACCTCTGGTCATTCAGGCCAGCAGTGTTTTATAGGCTTCTGAGAACCTGGGCAAGTGTTTTAGTGGAGTGCCTCGCCAACATTGACTGTTGCCGTGTTTGCTCGCTCTCGGCCTTCCTTCCTGACTTTGTGTGTTTCAAAGACGTTGTGTGTGTGACGCACGAAAAAGCATTCGGAACTCAATCTGTGACCCCTCGCACCCAGTTACGTAAGAGAAATGTAAAAAATATTTCGACGTAATAATATGCGTTCTTTTTTTATTTATCATAGGAAATAAGTGGATAATTGGTGCACTAAATCAGTCCCATTTGAATTCCATTCCAGGATTAAAACATGCATTAATGATACACAACATTGCCCAACTGTGATTTCATGAACATATTTGGTGGGGTTTTTTTTTTGCTTACACAATTTCCAAGTGTAATAAAAAGCAGGTGAACCCATTTATAATCTCGCCTGTTCGGAATAAGCCCCAAAACATTCGACATTCTTCATGTTGAGATTACAAGCGCTCGCCCTGCTCGTACGCAATCTAGATTGAATGTGCGCGTGCTTGCTCGGTGTGCTGACGACGACCCAGGAAAAGCCACTGCAACATCTGTGACGCGACACGTGGTCTGAGTGACATGGCTTCGTGGCCGTAGTCAGGAAGCATCCAAGCTCCAGAATACTTGTTAAATAAGAACACTGCGTAAAGGCCATAGCATATCCTCTTGACCCTAATGAAGCAAAGAGGATGTCCATTGCTGTCAGCTTTTGCTCGCTTGGCCTTTCATATATGTGGAGTTTTTTTTCCATGACATCTGCATAGCTGCGTTTAGCCTACATAAATAAATAAACAAGCACTCACGTTATATTTTCCAATATAAAGTCCTGCTGTAAACATTTGATATATAAAGTATATTTCTGAAAATGTCCTTCTGGTACTGACCAATGAATGTGTGGTATTATGTAGGTCCTTTGTTCGGAACAATAAACTGTGTAATTTATGTACCATGTGTATATGTCTATATGTGTGTGTGTGAAATCGTGTACTGGTCTCCCTGTGCAGGCTCTAACAGTAAAACATTATATTGTATATATACATCTACAGTGTTGTATATTTCGGGCAGAACAAATATTTTAACTGGTGCAGCTGTGCAATGTAATTCAGCGTTTCTTTCCTGTGTTTTGCCAGTTACATTTGTGCTACAAACGGCCTTTGTGAAACAAAATTACAAAATGCACACTGTACAGCGCACGTTTAGAGTCCTAAAATACTACTTTATTGTAACATTGGAAATTGTTTTTTATTTGTCCAACAGGAATGTGCTGTGTCAACGTGCTAATAAATTAAATAAATAAACAAACACTTCTGTTTAAATTCAAAGTTATTAAACGCAAACACCGCTACGTGTAATACGAAATTTATTGGTTCATTGCAACGTGTTTACTTACCTGCATGATACCAAAAACAAGCACCTGCCACCAATTCCCATTGAAACGTGGCGTTAAATATCGATGGTGGGGGGGGGGGGGATGAGTAGCTTCTCCATTGATCAACGTCGCTCTAATAATGAACTCACTCGAGTAAAAAGGACGAGGGGAGGACTCCCCCCTAAGGGACTCCCCATGAAAGCGTCCAATCTCTCTCTCTGGGTATGACGGTGATTGAGCCCAGAGGCAGTGCGCTGTCCCAGTGGTGCTTAGTGGTGGGCCGTTGTCACCCCTCACACAACCCGGCAGTTTCAGAGATCCCCTGGGATCCTTGGTGTTGATACTGTGCGTATTGTTGAACTTCTTTCGCACCGTACGTGGCCAACTGTGCTAATCGGAGGTGCGGGGGAAGGACAACAAACTGAACAGCTAAAAAGCATTTATCAAGAAATTAGTTCTCAATCTCGAGTATTTAAAATGGCATAAGCTCCAGTGGCTTCCTAATGTCGGAAGGAAAAGCGTGCCAGACGGCTGCATCATCAACATCACCACCATCCCCCACTTCCTCATGATGCAGGTACCTCCTCAACATCACCAGACATCTTTCTGATTGAGAGGGGGTCAAATACTTATTTCCCTCATTAAAATGCAAATCAATTGATAGCAATTTTTACATGCGTTTTTCTGGATTTTGTTGTTGTTATTCTGTCTCTCACTGTTCAAATGAATCTACCATTAAAATTATAGGACTGATCATTTCTTTGTCAGTGGGCAAACGTACAAAATCAGCAGGGGATCAAATACTTTTTTCCATCACTGTATGTTGAACTTCTTTTCCACCGTACATGGCCAACCGTGCGGGCGAAGTACAACTCGACACAAAAAGCAGTTCTAAAGAAATACGTTTTCAATCTAGATTTAAAGGGGGCAAAGCTACTACAGTGGCTTCCTAATATGGGAAGGAAGAGCATTCCAGACGGCCACAGAAGCACATCTGAAAGCACGCGATGTTCGATGGCTGAGCCAAAAGCCGCTGCGAGGATGACGGAGTTCGCGTGGCGGTTTATGCTCCTTGGACGAGATCAGCGAGGGGTTGTGGTGCATTTGTTGCAATCACTTTGTTTGCAATGAGTACGACCTTATGGTGAGGGGCAATGGGGTTCCTGAAGGACATGTCGGTCTAAAACAGGCATGTCCAAAGTCCGGCCCGCGGGCCAATCACGGCCCGCGGGCAGATTTCATACGGCCCTGCAGCTTCGGTCTTATAATGTGTTATTTATGGCTCGCCAGCTCTGTCAGAATAAATACATCATAAAACTCATGGAAATGTAAGGTATTCTATACAGTTTGTTCAATGTTATCTGACTGAATGAAAGGCAGAATTGCGTTTTAGAGTTGTTCACGTCTGCCTGAGTGGCTTATATTTGGTTACATTGTCATTTGAAAAATAAAGGTAATTGTGACAATGAAAATTGTTTTATAACAGTGTGTATTCCACGTAACTTTTGTGGTTAAAAAAATGTCAAAAGGAACTATTGACCCCCGGGCATCTTCACTTTATCAAATGTGGCCCTCTTTGCAAAAAGTTTGGACACCCCTGGTCTAAAATAACAACAACTTATATTCGTAATTCAAACATAACGTGACAAACGTATCAGAGCACCTAATATTGCCCTTTTAATGCTCTTCAACTAAGGTTGAACGCATTCATGCATTAGCTCTGTCCGTCAGTCTGTGTCCATCTGTCTGTAACAGGGAGGCACGATAACTACCTGTACATGATCCAATGTGAATGATGCGTGAGTATAAAGTTGTGTTGCTAGTAGCGACGTACCCTTATGGAAATCAGTCAAACTGATTACAGAGTTACCCTCCCTGGCAGACCCGCTATCCGAACACCGTGGTCTCATCGCCGCCACCAGAGGCCTTCATCTAGCGGTGGATTGACAAAGAGCTGTACATTCTTATCGTGAATATTCATGTTTGCATCATTAAAGCAGCACACGATGAATACATCCAAACACGTTCACGCATACCGAATGAACAGTGTAAGTTTCATTGCAACGTGGTGCCACGGGGGCGAGATGTTTTCCACCTCGCCTGGTATGCAGGAGGTCGTTGGCTCGATCTTGACCCTGACGCCTGTACATTTGGAGTCTGCGTGTTCTCCCCGTATTTTCCTCCGAGTCCTCCGGTTTTTCCCTCCGCATTTACAAACATACGCTTAGAGTATTTGGCTGCTATACATTTCCACATGAGAAGCCACTTCGTTGAGCTAACTTATTTAGCAAGGTCGCTTCTCAAAAAGAGCTATATAGCTCAGTGGGTCTTACCTAGCAAAATATATTTTTAAAATAGTTTATAGTAGTTAAGTGCGCATGGACACCTATTAGATGCAAACAATCCAAAGGCAGCTCATGGCCCCATATCATTGCATTCCACTGGGGATCCTTACAAACCCAAGCACCATCCATGCTCATTAACTGAGTGAATTTCCAGACAGGGGATGATGCAGGCATTGACAAATCTTTGCAGACCACACTGGGCCACTTTGTCGTCCGGTGTGCGTTGGTCTCATCATCTATTTAATCCAATTGTCTAACACGGCACCGCCTTTGTCAACGAAGAACGTCGATTTTTCCCATTGGTCTTAGCCTTCCAGTAGCCGATTATTCAGAGTGATGGATGTTCTGATCTCTACCCATTGCTTTTTATTCAGATAATCTCAAAGCAAAACATGAATGTAACGATATAAGTCAGATGTTGCTTTGGCAACCATGCCCTAATATAACATGTACTGCCTTTTTGTCAATCCACTGCTGGATGAGGGTCTACCTATGCCGTGCGTGTCGTGATAGTTGTTTGAATAAACTTCACTTCGCTGGTCAGTGCGGATTGGTGAAGGTGGGGAAGATAGATGTGGTATCGTGGGGGCTGTGTAGTTTTTTGTGGCTCTGCTGGAAATGCCCCGATGTTTTTAGGTGTAATGCTTGGTGTTCGGCATGATGCCCAGCGTCTCACTCCATGTACTTGGAGATTTCACACATGGGAGTGTGACCATAGTCCGGTACAAAAATGTATTTTTTTTTGTTCAATGCCCTCTTGTTACATCAGTATAATAATTATAATAATAATATTTGGTTCTTTCGCTAAAGTCACGTAGGTATAAAATAAAATAAATTAAATCACGACGTTTCGATCGCAACACAAGCAATCATCATGAGGTGAGAAAACCACAGCAATACATTTTTGGCTGCAAAACAGCAAAAAAAATTGCTGCAAAACAGCAAAAATTTTCTTGCTGTGGTTTTCCCACCTGATGATGATTGCTTGTGTTGCGATCGAAACGTCGTGATTGAATTTATTTTATTTTATACCTACGTGACTTTACCGAAAGAACCAAAGAGTATGGATCCCTGCAGTCACGAAAACTTCTAATTTAAATTCTGATAATATACAGTCCTTTGTCAATCCAAGGAATTGCCCTGTTGTATCAGTGACCAACGTAGAAGTAAGAAAAAGGTCACACGTAGAAGAAGACAACCTGATGATGATGCAGGCAGTGATGAGAAGGAAACCGACACTATTTGGTCACATATGTAGGATGGACAACAACAGGATTAATAAAAGTGTGCTGTTCGAAAAAATGGAAGGAACCGGAAAAAGGAAGAACTAACAGAAAATGGCTTGACGACATAAGACATTGGTTCCAGAAAGATTTGTGCACTACTTGAGCATATGGGCACAAGACAAAGGAAGGCGGAAACAAATGATAAAATGTGCAGTGGACACGTACGAGCTATATGCCCATTGATTGCGATGATGATGATCACTCATGGGTGTTTTACTATACTTCAGCACACTGGTCAGTGCGAGTTGGTAAAGGAGAGGCCCAGGTGCAGTTCAGATACCACTCCTCACTGATGTTAGCCATGGCTGCATGGTAATCACAAATTGTTCGCGGCACCAACGATAAATGGGTGTACAATGGATTGCTATTTTACAGTAATGGCACTAACTTGGTTTGTCGTGTGCCTTTCAGAACAACCACTCTGTTCCTTGGCAACCAACTTCCCATTAAACTTGTGCTGCACTGAAGGCACGTCTTATCCTGGAAAATGACCCAGTAAATTAACACCCTGGGCCTTCCTGGTCTACCACACATATTTCATGGGAAAGTGACGCCAAGAAAATGGGGAGTTCGAAAAAAAAGGAGGTTTTGTGATCGATACAAGATCCAGTGTTAGGAATTATGGCATTGATTTAAGGCCGAGTAACTGAAAAAATAACTGACAAAAAAGGAACGGACACATTTGGCACAAAATGGGTGATTGTTACTGCTGCATTGACAGTGATTATAGGGTCCATCTAAGTGGCGTGAACTGCCGAGGATCATTCATCTCCAAGTGCACCGTGTCGGATGGGTGGAGCTGATGACAAAATCGAGCTCCAACCAGGAACTCAAAGTAATGAAAATAGAACTCTATAGAAATCTTGAGTGGCTTTAATTGTACAGTTGTGACATTGAAACTGATTGTACCAGTCAATATTATGTTTGAGAGATTAGGGGTGGAGTGTTTAGCCTGCTGTGCTGTAAACCTGGTGACCTGTGTTTGATTACTCTTAGTTCTTTCGGTAAAGTCACGTAGGTAAAAAATGAAATTAAAATTAATAAAAAATAAAAACAATAAAATCACGACGTTTCGGAGGCAACACAAACTCCCGTCTTCAGGTGAAACTGTCACAGCAAAAATCTGTACCCACTTGATACAGATTTTTGCTGTGACAGTTTCACCTGAAGACGGAAGCTTGTGTTGCCTCCGAAACGTCGTGATTTTATTGTTTTTATTTTTTATTAATTTTAATTTCATTTTTTACCTACGTGACTTTACCGAAAGAACTAAGAGTATAAATCCTTGCAGTCACGAAAGCTTCAAATCAAGAACTGTGTTTGATTCTCAATTATGGCCCAAATTCAATGGAAAATTATGGCTAAGCAGCCCCTTTCATTAATTTAACAATGACCAGCAATGTAATTGACAAAGGGCTTTACATTCTAAGAAATTAATTAATTTTAAACCTCTTCTTGGTTCTTTCGGTAAAGTCACGTAGAATGGAAATAATAAAATAATAAAATATTAAAACTAATAAAATAATTCTCACGATGTTTCGGCCACAACGCAAACAGCCGTCCTCAGGTGGAGAACAGGTTTGTCGAGAAGACTCTGTCTTCTTTATTATTTCCATTCTACGTGACTTTACCGAAAAAACCAAGAAGATGAATCCCTGCAGTCACGAAAGCTTTAAATCGAAATTTAATTTAAAACAGTCAATTACTGTAATTTAAATTCTCCACTTCAAATTCGATCCGAAACTAAATAAAAACAGTATCCAGATATGAGAGGCAGCAAACATGATTTGAAAATGATACCCTAAAAATGGTCACCATCTTAATTTACTCTTTTTTTAATCATATCGTAATGCATTAGTCCTGCTGTATCATAGTTTAACATCTTATAGGCTGCTATTGAGAATGATAGCAATAGTTGTAAATTATTATATGTTTAGTTTTCATTAAAGTTTTTTCAGCCTTAATTATAATTCATATTCTAACCTTATTCAGCTATGAGTGTGTGTCGTACCCGATTACAGTCAGACTATTATGCTTATAACACCTTATTTTGATACTTTATTCATGAAAAGAAAATTAAAATCTAGAAAATGTGTTTTTCATCTATTGTTATTTAAATGTATTCATAAATCTATATTTTTGTGCATAGCCTTGCTGATAGCCTGACTCCGATTATGATTTGCATTTTACAACTCTCTTAATGTTATTATCCCAATGTATCGGTTCATTCTTGATAAATGGTTATGATTGTGTATATTTGTATATTTTGTATTAAGACGTTGGCATATAGGAGCTTGCATGACTTCATTAGTTTCCCCGAGTCAATAAAAGCCAAGACATAGAAATCATAACAAACAATGAACATGCATTACAGGAAATTATGTTAGCACTTTGCACAGAAGGCTATAAAAATGTTTACTTCAGATAAATATGACAAAAACAAAAGTTACGTACAACTGGTTTACCAATCAAAACATAGTAGTTGGAGGTGCATGAATGAAAAACATAATAGTGTGTATATATACTGTGTACTTAGGGCACTTAATTAAAACTCATTGGGATCAAAATAATGAAATAAATAGACAAAGAAGAGTGGGGCGGAGTGCTTTTGAAATCCTGACATTCATTTAAAAAAAATCACCATACAAATGTGACCGAGGAGGAGAGTTTTCAGTGCGTATTGCCACCTTGAAGCATTGAACCGAAACACGGACACTTACAAAGAAAAAATTAAACACTGAAAAGTGTGTAAAACATGGAGCTATGCATGATTGTAATTACACTCGGATACATAAAGTGCAACTCATGGGTCAGAGAACAACCCCAAATCAGAGACATGCTGTTGGCTACTGAAACAAAGAAACAAATAAATTACGAAGGAGGTCGCATGTCTCCTAAGTGGCAGCTGCGGGATCTGGCGGAGGATAAAAGTCATGGGCGAGGTGTGGTGACACCAATGGCTTCGGTAATGATTATATGTTGATATTTACTGTTGAGAAAAGTAAGTGGACTTGAGCAGGACACACTGCTAGCAGGCCTCATCAATGAGACTGTTGACAGAATGGCAGGCAAAGGATAGAACGTGCATGAGAGGAGGGCCCAATGTGGAGATGAGGAAATGGGATAAGTTGATGAGGCAATGGGATACGTTGATGAGGCAATGGGATAAGTTCAAGCACAGGATAGAGAAGGTTCGTGGCAGTGTACTATTACAAGAGAAGAATATGGCATGGTGATGCCTTCATCCAGTGGAATTATAATGGCTGTCATGGGACAAATACATTTCCATTTTGGACTCACACAGATAAACAGTGCATCGCCCCGTGTTAGAGAACAGCAGGAGGAAGGTTGCACAACAAAAATACCTCTTAGATCCCATTAATTGGGATTTAGTTTAATACCCTGAAATTGAAATACTCAAAATGAAGAGAAAACCTATTTAATGTGATGGGGTTTTTGCATTCATTGGTAACCAGGCTGAGACCATCAACTGCATATATTTGACAACTCAGTGAAGTTCTGGTTGGCTGAAACCCAGGTTCAGTCCTATGACCCCAGCAGCTCAGTACTCTGACATGGTGGTATAAGCCCATCTGAGCCACACAGTCAGCACATAAAAACACACATTTTCACACATTGTATCATTTCCTCAGGAAGGCAACTCGTGTTCTAAAAAATATTGTTGAAAAATCATAATTAAATAACAATAACAGTGCTTAGGTAATCAGAAAGCAATGTAAGTCAAACATCAAACAGTATAAAATGCTCTTATATGCACGGAGATATACTATATATTTGAGACTCATTACACACTTTAATTTCCATACAAACCCACAGAAGACACAACCAAAAAATTAACCCGTAAAAACAAAGTTTTTCACTCTAAATCTTTTATATGCGTGGCGGCTAGAGTCCTCTTGTCCTCTGGCTTGAGATGGCTGCCACCTATGGGTCAGATGATTGCCTGCCACCATTAAGCAATTGGTAATTAAATATAATTTATTTTTTCCTAAAAAGTGTAAAGTTATGGAATTTTTTTTTCACGAAAATAAATTGTCACGCACAACGAGTCTGTGTGCAAAATGTCAGCTCGATTGGATCACGGGAAGTGGGTTAAAAAACGACCGAAAGATTTGCACGGTCGTAAGCGCGCAAGCAAGCAAGCAAGTGAACTTAATATAAAGGATTTTTTAAAAACCTGCGTGTGACTGTTACTAGTCACGTGTCACGCACACAATGACATCATACCATTCACAACGCGCTGCACGTGACAAGCGAGGAGGTGTCTCCTTTCTGCCTTTTTCATTCTGCCTTCCGGTCAAACGACCCCTGTTTGGGTCGTTATGGTAGTTAAATTAGATTTATCCAGCTCAGTCTTCACTCGATACCTCGGGGTTGCAAACGCTCCGACCCCGCACATGGTGTGGTCTTGCGCGACTTCGTGACGGATGAAGCACGCACTCAGCAGAGACGTGAGCCGGAATAGCAACAGTGTGTCATGCGTGCCGGCATGCAAAGTGTCTCTGTCACACAGAGGGACGCAGATCTTGGCCTCTCGCTAATTGAAAGCGTCAGGAGCCAAGCATCGTCCACACTGCCCGGATGTGCGGTTATCACACCAGGGGGGGGGTTTATATGTTTCAGATAACTGTATAAAAAAAAATGTGTTGCTGAGTGAAGATGTTTTAATATTTCTAGATTTTTTACAAAAACTCATGACTTGTATTGTCCCAGAAGTAAGGCTTTATTCCAAGCATCCGAGGTCGACACTTTCAACGAATGAAATGTGACTTTGAGCACACGGTGAGGAGTGTCCGCACGGCGAGCTAAGACTCAACAGAGGGCCCACTGGGTGCCTAATTTGGCAGTGGCGAAGGCGAAAAAAAGAGAGGCCACGTGTTCGCTATTGACACTCGAGCTTTTGAAATAAGATCGGCAAGGTCAAGTGTGCATCTCTCGTGAATGCAAATCATCAGCTGAGATAGTTGGCTGCCTTCCTCGCGTTTTTTTTCCCGATTAAATCGGGCTGACTTTCCCCACCTAGGCTCTTCTCGAATGTAAATGTGGCTGAGCAATTCCTGTGCGAACATCACTGCCATGTCCAGGTGACCGTGAAAGAGAATAAACAGACGGTGAAAGGTGAGTGGGGAGCTCTCGCGGGCTGCGTTGAAGCCAGCTGCTCTTATTGACCTGCACATTTTGCTCTTAAGGGCTCTGGTTGTTGGTAAGGGAAGGGGCGTCAACGCTGGGCATTCATAAGGGTCATTGTTTGTATTCACCCACGGTGCATCACCGTAGTTACAGCAATTACGTGCAGCTGTCAACGTTTATTTTAAAACGTGATGTTGTGCGACGCTGCTTTGAAATGTTTACACAAGGCAAGTGGGCTAAATAGTAGAATGAAATGGGTGATGGTGATAATAATGATTATTATAACACCTAATCTATTTATTTAAAGTTATCATTATTAACTTTGCATGTAAGTAGTATACAGTAATGTACAATACATTCGAGTGGGCATTGCTTAACATTCAATTTTTCCTCATGGCTTTACCTCTCTGTGTGCATTATATGCTCAATATATTGTGTACATCAGGGACTGCCCAGAGAAAATTGAGAAACTTTGATGCATTTTGGCATCATTGTAAACCTGTTATCAGTAGCTCACACTAAAATGCCTTCTTTGCCTTCTCAACAATCACTTTACAGGAGCTGTAGGAATCAACAATTGCATCAGAAGCATTAAAGACATTCAAAGCGGCAAGTCATTGTAATATAAATGCAGTTGCTAACCCATGTATCTAATTCAAGTTAATCATAACTTGGGGAAATGTTAATTTAAAACAACATAATGTAGCATTTTACAACAAATGCTACATTATGCTGCACTAATATTCAAGTAGCAGCATTACTCCGGTAAATTAGTGTGCCTATCTCGCACATCTTGTGCCAGTTTTATAACCACGAACATTAGACCATTACCGAGTTTCCTATTCAGTCTTTTATCCAGTAAAATGTTATATTTATTATAATGAACAAAAAATTTCTGAAAATCTGTTGGGTGACTACAAATATAACCTCTATGTCCTGCCAATAAACGTATCCTCCTTGAGAACAGGATGGAAATGTATTCTTCATATGTTACTCTTTGGTTCTTTCGGTAAAGTCACGTAGAAAGAAAATAAATTAAATAATAGAGTACGACGTTTCGATTGCAACACAAGCAATCGTCATCAGGTAGAACTCAATTTGAGAGAGAAACAAAACACAGACACAGAGACACACAGAGAGACACACAAGCAGAGAGAGACAACACAGACACAAAGAGAGAGACACACAACATAGACACAGATACACAACGTAGACACACAGAGACACAACATAGACACACAGACAGACACACAAGCAGAGAGAGACAACACAGACACACAGGGAGAGACACACAACATAGACACACAGAGACACAACATAGACACACAGACAGACATACAAGCAGAGAGAGACAACACAGACACACAGAGAGAGACACACAACATAGACACACAGAGACACAACATAGACACACAGACAGACACAGAAGCAGGGAGAGGCAACACATACACACAGAGAGAGACACACAACATAGACACACAGAGACACAACATAGACACACAGACAGACACACAAGCAGAGAGAGACAACACAGACACACAGAGAGAGACACACAACATAGACACACAGAGACACAACATAGACACACAGACAGACACACAAGCAGAGAGAGACAACACAGACACACAGAGAGAGATAACACATAGACACACAAAGTCATATGTTGTCATATCCATCTCTGATGCAGTGAATGAGTCAACAAAATCAGCTACAAATTACAGATGTTGTCAAACTACATTTATAATCAGGAACAAACTAAAATGATGCATACAAAAAACACAGTGCAAGACTCCGGTAGTAGCCCTGAAACATAAATTATACCACTTTCCAAAACTGTAAATGTCGCTCAGATAAAAGAGATGTGTTTCCCCAACTTCTTGGAAACAATGTGAAAAGCGAATTGAATGACATCTGAAAATATCATCGCCATATTAATGGCAGGAAAACGGGATTACATTTTGGATTTTCACAAAAAATAAATGAGGAATGTTGCTTATGTAGTCTCTTCTAAATAATGCATGCAGTGCACTATATGTATTGATGTACAAGGCACAGAATATGTGCAGTTTATTTTTGTGCATTATTAAATCCTTTATATTAAGTTCGCTTGCTTGCTTGCTTACGACCGTGCAAATCTTTCGGTCGTTTTTTAACCCACTTCCCGTGCTCCAATCGAGCTGACATTTTGCCCACAGACTCGTTGTGCGTGACGATTTATTTTCGTGAAAAAAAATCCAAAATTTTCCACTTTTTAGGAAAAAAAAATTCTTATTTAATTTAAAATACCAACGTGATAAAAATGAAACTCTTACTCAAGAAAAACAGAAATGAATAATAAAATAAAACCGATGCCACGCATATAAAGGATTTATAGTGAAAAACTTTGTTTTACGGGTTAATTTTTAGGAATAATAGTTTAATGGAGACATGACATATAAATATAGATATTTCCATCATATGAAAACATATACGATATATGTAATCAACCTAAATGTGAGTGTACTATGTGACAATATGTACACTCATATATGAATACAAACACATGTAAAACTATCTTGGCAGGGCCAGCAATGCAAATGTTCACTGTCATATGTTCATGCATTCTACAAGGTAGTCTTTCACCCGGCGACGTGAGACCGAGACAGTATCTGAGGAGCCTTTTTTGGTCCTTGCAAATAGGCCCTCCTGCACGTGGGCTATAAATAATCTACTGCCACAACAGACGAGCGCTTGTAAGTCATGCAAGCGTGCATGCCGGGGCTGTGCCAGGGTTACATTTGTGTTTTCTCTCTCTCTTCTAGCCCAGAGGCCATATGTTACGTCTGCTCCTGCGTTTATTAACATTTAGATTTGGGTTTTTTTAAGACAAAGTAACGGCATGGATAACATCTTCTTCTTGGGATTCTTAATATTTTTTTCTGTACACAGCCAATATAAGCGTTTGTGAACGCCAGAGGAAAATGTATTGGAGATATAAAAATCAGCTCTGCGTTTGTGCCCTCCAATACTGCCACCTCTTGGCGGCTGCTCGAGCAGCCATGCTTGAGAGACTGCCACATTTTACTTTGGTTTTGGTAGAAGCTTTTCAGATTCATCTAAAATTCTAACGTATATTTTTGGCATAACCTATACAGTACATTGAGGTAGTGGGGATAAAATGCACTGTTATAATTGTGATATGACCACTATTCCTATATGAAACAAATTATTTGGTGGTGTTGTGTTGGCAATGGTGCACAAGTCCAACTAACGAAAAACTGATCACGTTCGTCAATAACTGTCTTAAAATAAAGATATGTAATCGGCGACGTTTTGGGCACTGGCCCTTCTTAATTGCATATAAATTATTTACGTACTGAGTTTTTTTCTTGTAACTGGCTACATGCAAGTTCATCTACACGATTGGCCCATGCATGAATAAAATAAAATGTATACATTTTAGAGGAACCCACATTTTACTTCAAAGCCTCTGCGTCTTCCACCAATGTCAATACGCTTCTTATATATTTGAACACGTCCCTAGTATAACGTAGCTGCTCTATTGAACATGTTCAAAAGAAAGATTATAGGGTCAGTAGAAATCATTGGGGTATCTATATCTACATTTTACTGCCTTAAAATCTGTGTCTGGGAAGGATGTCCCCTAACACTTAGGCTCTAACTGGCCCTGTGTTTGTCATAGTGTTGGCTAATATCAAATTGGTAGGGAGTAGTGACACAGTGGTTTACACACTTCCTCCATGAATCCGGCAACCTGAGTTGGATTTTCAGCAACAGCTACCATGAACGGCAAATCATATCTGAAAGGGTATTGGATTCCCCATTCACCACCCTCCACCACGAACTCACCAGTGTGGTGAAGTATGGAGCCATATTATAACGTAGATATACAATGCAACCCCCATGACCAATACGATATTGGGAGGCCTTTATCCAGCAGTGGATTAACATATGGGATGTAAATATATTTTTATTATTGGCATCAAATTACAATGTTATCTATATATTGTTGAATTGCCAGGTAATTATCAAACACTTGACACTATAAACACATGATTTTAACATTGAAAACATAAAGTTTAATTGTTTTTTTTATACCACCAGCCATTATCAAGCCACTGCTGGATGAAGGCCTCCACCACTCGTGATTCTGAAATGTAATAATCCACCTAGCGTCTGCACAAGAACTGATTCAATCTCTCCATCATCTCCGACGCGTTCCATTCCTTGGCCGCCACTCCCGTTGTTACTTTTGAACGCCGCTCCTATTCGCAACACTGTACAGTACACAAAAAAAATAAGAAAGTTCATTTTTTTCCTCGACAGTGATATCTGTCTGCTTATATGTCTGTCTATAGTTTTCTGGTTAGATTTTATGTCGCTATTTCATTATACCTGATGATGATTGCTTGTGTTGCAATCGAAACGTCGTATGCTATTATTTAATTTATTATTTTATCTTTATACGTGACTTTACCGAAAGAACCAAAGAATAATTCCTGCAGTCACGAAAGCTCCAAAATTAAGAGTGTGGATGCTTTGGTTGGTGTCCACGTGTTTGTTTCAATGCGGTAAGCAGCACTTTCGCCTCCACGTGTTAAATTATTATCAGTGCTGGGGGTCAATGGGAGTGGCAGCCGCGTCTGAAGAATGTTGTGGTTTGAGGCGATTCCTGAGACATGATGGATCGTCTCATTTCGCAAAACCCCACGCCCAGAAGGGAGGAATTACTTTTCATTCATTCTTCCTGGGAGCGCATTAGCATTGAATAGACACTGTAGTGAAAAAGAAGCTTCTGTCTGGCCCTGTGATAAGAAACTCAGGGGAGTGGGGTGCATGACACAATTGGTGTTAAACACATGTTAAACGCTAAACAGAATGAGTCACGATATGATCGGCAGTTTAACACGTAGGCTTTCGCGACCAATATCATCCATAATATAGGTTTGTTGAGTTAGATCGCGTAAATATAAATGTGTCGTTAAACCCGTCACCACCCGACACAGCCAATTAGTAGGGGTTTGCCACGTAAACAGTACATGCCAATTCGTTACTAGTACAGCACACCGGTGTGTTGTTACATATGTACGCGATCTAACCCTAAACACCTATATGGGTGATATAATCTGTTTTTGTTTATCATACAGTCTGCTCTAGACGCCAGTCCCATGTATATGCGTGGCCCACCACTTAATTTGACTAATTTTGTATCAGCGTTTTTTTTTTGCTTAATTCAACATTGCTCTCCTGTAAAATCCCTTGAGATGGAAAATTCCGTTTGGAAGATGTCCAGTGTGTCGATTGATGCATACATAGAACACACGTAAATGACACGTACACATTTTCAATCAAAAAAATTGTTACAGTTGCAGTGAATATTACACACAAACACGTAATAGACACGTACATTACGAAATATTGAACACTATTCTTATAAAATGCATCCTATGCATTCCGGTGCGAGTGTTTTAAATAAAGTTGTAATTGGGTCTGCTGACAAGCGAGTGAGTCTGGGAGATCGTTCCATGTTGAAGAAAATCCCCCAAAATACGCCCGATCCCATCAGATCTCATAAGATAAGCATAGTTGAGCCTGGATATTACTTGGATGGAAGACCACAATCCAAAAAAACAGGGTGCTGCCTTGTGTGCAGCAGAGGACGGTGCACCAAAATACATTGTTGTACTGTCCTGTGCCCCCTTGCCTTCATCAAGCTCCTATAAACGGTGCTTAATTGACATCTATACTTGGCGTGTACCATTCAAAGGTCATTCCCCTGGTAGATGGGGGGGGGGGGAGGTTATCTGACCACACTTCACCACGCTGGTCAATGCTTCACGGGTTGGTGAAGGCGGGGAGCATAGATATGTAGGAGCACAGAAGCGCAGTCCCGCCTCTACTGGACATCTGTGAAAAAGAGTTTCATAACTCATCGAATTCCTCCTCCAGAATCAATAAATATCAGTGGTGGCTCGTCACATTTCCTGAAAATATGGTGTTTTAATTCAGAAAAACCTTGTCATGTTTATTATTGGCCTTCCTGTGAAAGTGATATCACTGTCTTATAAACCGACGGTAGGCAATTTATAAACAATACGAAACAAAACAACAAAGCACTCAAATGCTATCCCCATGACCATCAAAGTCCACACTACACAACCCCTTTGACACAGCCAAAAGCCGTGACCTGCTATACAGGGTGCTTTAAAAAATGTGTAACATTTATGAGAATTTGCAACAGTACCACAAGAAATGTGCCCCCGGGCTCTGGAGACCACCTGGAGAAGATTCCAGGCACGCGTTGACAATGATGGCGAACAAGTGGGGACTTTTTGACTTTTTGAAGCTATTAACATACATTTGTTATCATATCACATTGGATTATCCGTTCTTTTTGTCATTAAAAACGAGAGTCCCATATAAGTGTTGACATTTTTCTTGAAGCACCCTGTATTTGCACAGTGCAACCTACCGTTGTAACATCGCCATTACACTCATGAGCGCCTTTTTCACTGCCTTGAATGATTCTCAAACGGCGTGGCTAAAATGCAAAGCCTGATCGCAATGAATGAAGGAGGACATCTCTCGTTCAGACGCCTTCACAGCCATCCCGAGACCTCCCCGAGGCACAAACCAGATTGTGGTGTCGCGGCGGTTTCTAATACGAACAACTTCATTAGGCAATTCGCGTTGAAAAAATCATTACATATTTAAAATATATTGAACAAAACAAATTTTTTATAGAAAAGTATTTTTATTCGAAAAATAATTTCTCATCTCCAGCTGCTTGGTGGGACAGCGCCCCAACAACTACCCTAGTGGATGAACCGCGCCTGATGAAGATTCCGATTCATCTATTTTCATCTGCAGTAGGAGGACGTGTCTGTTTAATCATCTTGGCATTCTTGGAAATAGTCGTGAATTAATGAGAGGTAACAATGTGTCGGAATAGCATACAGTGAACTTCCTCGGTTTGTTTCATTACGTTTAGTTTTTTTGTTTGCTTTTGACCTTGAAGACGTTGTTTTTGTTAAGCAGTGATGTGTAGGCGATGACTGGACCAGTTGGCTCTGCGAGCCTAAATAAAGATCCAGAATAGATTCTGATGCAGCGCTCTCTTGGCTTTTGCTCTGCTGCCCTCTGCTGCCCCCTGCTGCACCGAGCACTATCCACGCTCAAATCCGCTCAAATCTGCTCAGCTTCCCAACATTTTGGGGTCACATTCCGCGTGATTGTGTCACAGGTCTCATAGGCGCACATACGCACACACACACGGATGGTTGGGTAATTCGGCATTATGCTGTTTCGATTTAAAGCTTTCGTGACTGCAGGGATTCATTTTCTTGGTTCTTTCGGTAAAGTCACGTAGAAGGGAAATAATAAAATAATAAATTATAAATACATAGTAAAATGTATTTTATTACCAAAAGAACCAAGAAGCTTATGCTGTTTGCGAGCATCGATTATAAATCATCGCGTGCACAATTTCCGCAGCTATGTCGCCTGCCAATAGGAGGCGAAACTTGCTACGCGCGAATCGTGGTGGCTATTTGGCCATACTTTACCACGCTGGTCAGTGTAGGTCAGAGGTCGCAAAAGGGTTTTGATTCCTTACCCGTACCCGGCCGCACCAGGGTCGCAAATAGGTACCCGTACTCGACCGGGTAGCCGTTCCCTACCCGTACCCTGCCCGAAATGAGTGACAAACGACTACTCACCAGTGACTCACGGCCTACCCGTACCCGTACCCGGCCGCACCAGGGTCGCAAACAGCTACCCGTACCCGTACCCGGCCGGGTATCGGGTAGGGTACGGGTATCGGGTACCCGGTTGCGACCTCTGGTCTAGGTTGGTTAAAGCGTAGCGTATGGACACATAGCATGTGTTTTTTATCCGGGTTCCTCCAGTTGTTCCCCTACACATTTATAATCGACATGCATTTAGAGTAATGTGGCTGCTATAAATGTCTACATTGACAGGCCACTTCGTTGAGCTGTCATTTGTGGGCAGGTCGCTTCTGAATAAGAGTTCTTTATAGCTCAGTGGGCCTTTACCTGATAAAATAAAAGAAATATTCCTGCAGTCACGAAAGTTTTAAGTAAAAAAAATAGTTTGTTGGCTCCCACTATAACACCTGGTATGCACTATCTAGACTAAACATGCTTAGTGTCCGATGGAGACGCAGACGGGATCTGGTGCATTTCTGGCGATTTTGTCTGAGCCTCAACACGAGGACGAGGCTGAATCTCGGGATGACATGAAGAATCGGGTAAGAATGAGAAATCTACAAAAAAATATCGCCTGCCTGCTCCCATCATTGCAAGCTCCTTCCCGTACGTGACACCACACGCCTTTTGACATCAATACCCAATCGGTAAATTACATCCCACAAACCCTGGCCCTGACTGATATGGCATCGTGTCGTGAGATAAACGTATCCATCCGGATATTCTGCTACAGAGCAGAACATTCCATCGCGTTAGGTGACGGGCTCGTGGAAGATGTTCATGCACTAGAGGGCAGCACTTTTACATCAGCTCTGCCACTGTTACATAACCGCGAAACTAACATATCATCGCTGGCATTTGGCCAATCATCGAACCTAATTTAATGCTGTTCGTGCATTTCTTTGGTGACTGAGTTGAGACCATCAAACTCACTACACTTGATAAAAAATGTTTTATCACAGGCAGCTATCTGGATTCAAACCCAGGATTGAAGTCGTGCCAGCTTTGCACTCTGACCTCTGGGCGACGATGAAACACAAGTACGGTACTATGGTTGTAATCTCCACAGTATACATCCATCATTGATCCAATTATTTCATCAACAACAGCCCTCCGCTGTACACCGTACCTTAGACTCCACCACTAAGCTTGCCCATCCACACCACGCCTCGCCCCATGAGACAACTGAACCACGCACCTCATGGCTAAGTCAAACTAACGATGATAAATAAATATATTAAATAATAAAAATAAAACATAATACAAATTATTTTATTATGTTTTATTTTTATTATTTTATTATTTCCCTTCTACGCGACTTTACCGAAAGAACCAAGAAGATGAATCCCTGCAGTCACGAAAGCTTTAAATCGAAATTTACCGATGCTCTCTACATCTCCCACACTATCTCCAACGTGAATCGATTAACTTCACATTGCACGCACTGGCAACTTGCAGTTTTACGCATATACAGTCAAACCTTGGATTGCGAGTAACTTGGTCTGCGAGTGTTTTGCAAGACGAGCAAAGTTTTTAAATAAATATGAATTTGATAAACGAGCGAGATCTTGCAATACGAGTAGTACATATACGCTTTGTCTGCCGAGCGTCACGTGATCACAACTGATATACGGGTGCTTTGATATACGAATGCTTTGGATTACAAGCATGTTTCCGGAACGAATTATGCTCGCAATCCAAGGTTTTACTGTATGTCTATATTCACATTGTAGCTGGCAAGTGGAAAATTATTTTTATACTAATGCCCATTCATTATTTATCCAGCAAAGACTCACTGATTCCCTAGACTATATTTTAGGAGCGTCCTGCATTGATATGTTTGGCCAATATCCTGAGTGTGTGGCTTTATGTGGGTGAAACTCGGAGTAAAGCCAGCACACACACACGATGGGTGATGTTCAGCACTGCCATCTCGTGGCAACACATCGCAGCTCCACGCCTGCATCACATGGAAAGCCCTGGTGGCAAACCCATCCAGTTATTAATCAGTCTTCAGTCTGCTTAGCTTTCGAGATGTGATGAAATTTGGAATGATGATAATTATGATTGTGGTACTGATAATTGTGATGGTGATGTTTGTGATTATGTTCATGGTGATGATTATAATATTGTTGATTTTGATTGAGATCATAATTGTTCTCATGCTAATGAAAATGATCATGATTGTGATCATAATCAATTACACATTTTCAAACTTAAGACATGTAGCAAAGACATTTACAAACGTTGAGAGACAAAAATAGATTTACATAAAGTCCTCATCCTGCTGGCCGTACAAAGTTAAATCATACGTTTGTATCAAGTTTGCGATGGTGGACAGGACGGTAAAAGTGCGTGGTCAGGAGTCAGAGCCATTTCCTGTTCACCTTGGGGTGTTCTCTGGCCCTACACTATTTAATACACTTTTTGACCACGTAGTTCAAGAAGCTTTCCATGGCTGTACCTGAAGAGGTTCCATCTAGCATAGATACAATGGGAGGCTGATTGATGCCTAGGTACGGTCAAGTGATGGACTCTTCTTGGTCAACCATGTTATGTATGCGGACGACCTGGCAATTGCTGCTCACTCTGAAGAGCAGTTGTAGACTCTACTGCTGAACCTGGAGCATGCCAGAAAGAGATTGGGGTCATAATGGTGTAATGACAAATTCGTTAAGGGGTAAAAATGCATTACTGTAAATTTCGATTTAAAGCTTTCATGACTGCAGGGATTCATCTTCTTGGTTCTTTCGGTAAAGTCACGTAGAAGGGAAGTAATAAAATAATATGTTTTATTTTTTATTATTTTATTACTTCCCCTCTACGTGACTTTACCGAAAGAACCAAGACAATGCATTACTGTATATAGAACTGATGGGATGTGGGTAATAGGTGTGTGTGGCTTTGGATGGTGCAGTCAGGTTCGTTCGTGGGGTGGTTGATGTCCGTTGGATGGATTGCTTTGCCACCATTTCATGTATTTGACAGTGTTGGTGGATTGGTGTGAACGGTTGGTAAATAGCGGTAATTTTTTGGTGCGCAGGTGTCTGTTAGGTTTAGAATTGTGTAAAGAGGAGAGATGGCTGCAGGTGAAGGAGTATGTATGTTAGCAGATAAGAGATGCATGATAGAAGACCCAAGGAGCAATATCGGCTCGAGTCTGTTATAATAAGGGTGAGTGTATATCTGTGTATAAATATACATGCCACGATGTGTATGTGTAAGAGTGATTTATTTTGCATTATGTTGTGTAAATAAAAGCCATTTGAAGTTAAGTCTTGCGTCCGTCCACCTGTCATTCCAAAATAAATGAGTAATGTATTCAATATGGAGGGCTCCAGTTGGAAGTGCCCAAGAGCCTTATCTCTAAACAAAGCCATTGCTTTGTTACATGGGATCCCATCATTTAAATGGAATGCTCGTGCCAAAAATATATGGTACTGCAGCTGCATTAAAAATATTAGATTGACCGATGAGACCCAGAAAATCGAAACAGGTCCAGAGTTTGCTTTCTTAAAGAAATACTACATTATAATATTGATTGCTAAAGCCATAGGCTGATGGGATTTTAAAAAAAATGTATTCATATGTGGATAGATGATTGCTTATGTGCGCTTTCAACTCAACAGCTCACTCATCAGCTGATCCATCTCATTTCACAACAATTCACCACGCAGACATTTCACGTTCGATTCCTAATTTTTTTTATTTACACATATCCCCGACAACCACATTGCTGTTGAGCGTCACATCCAACCGAAACAAATTCGCATTTAATTAAATTAATCCGATCAAAGCACAGCAAATAATCAGCCGAGACACCCAACAGCAACACACACACACGCGTGTAACTTGACTCATCACATCCCCACCACGATCCGATTCCTCTCGACTCCACTAAGAATCGATTATTCTCACCACCGCACCACGACGTGCAGTCGAATCGGCGCGCTAATCGATCCAGCCCGTAATCGACACACGCACATGAAAGTGTGGTGGAATCGATTCCGCAGGTGGCGCGTGTGTGAGCAGTCAGCCCCCGGGGTCGTCTCGGCACCACCACCGCCGCCGCCGCCGCCGTGTCCGTGTCGCCACCTCGCGTCTCTTCTCTCATTGCGTCCCTCCCCTCCCCCTCGCTTGACATGGAGGGAGCCCCCCGCAGGCGCCAGGCGAGGAGGGAGCACGCCGAGGCGGTGGGGAACGGCAGCTGCCCCCCTCCGGGTGGGGAGAGCGGGCGAGTCGGGGGCGCCCCGGGGCCTGCCGGCTCGTCGGGGTCCCGGTGCCGCCGCTCGACAGAGTCCGAGGTCTACGACGATGGCACCAACACGTTCTTCTGGTGCGTGCACGTCTCTGTGTGTGTGTAGGGGGCTGTGTGTGTGTAGGGGGCTGTGTGTGTGTAGGGGCTGTGTGTTTGTAGGGGCTGTGTGTGTAGGGGGCTGTGTGTGTGTGTGTAGGGGGCTGTGTGTGTGTGTGTAGGGGGCTGTGTGTGTGTGTAGGGGGCTGTGTGTGTGTAGGAGGTGCATTGTGTAGGGGGCTGTGGGTGTAGAGGGGGGTTGTGTGTCAGTAGGGGGCTGTGTGTGTGTAGGGGGCTGTGTGTGTGTAGGAGGTGCATTGTGTAGGGAGCTGTGTGTGTGGAGGGGGGTGCATTGTGTAGGGGGCTGTGTGTGTGTGGAGAGGGGGTGGGGTTCAGGGCGTGCATTGTTTAGGGGGCTGTGTGTGTATGGGGGGCTGCTGCTGTGTGCGGGGGGCTGGCTGTGTGAGTGGGGTGGGGACACGTGTGGGATATTTGTGTGTGTGGAGGTGGTAGTAGGTTTATGGGAGCTGCTGGGGGGTATGGAGGGCTGTCAGAGTTAGTGGGGGGCAGTGGATGTTTGGGGGTGCGTATCGGGCTGTATATATGGGTGGTGTGTGGATGTATGGTATATGGGTTACTGTTAATGGGGTTTTCTGAGGGTATGTGTTGAATGTGTATGGCGTGTTTAGCGGGCGGTTCACATAGAACTGTGTGTCATGCTGTGTGCCAATATCGTATGCAATGTGTATTGTAGCCTGTAGAGTTTTCTTGAAAGAGCTGCGTGTGTGGACATGACATCTGTTAGGGGTGTATAGGCAGCTGCTCGGTTACGTTGCCAGCAGAGGGCAGTGTAGCAAACTCTATTGTACTGTACTACGCTCCGACATCCATGCTCCCCGAATATCAGTGGCGAGTGAACTGGAATTATCAGTGGTGCTCTCCTTCCTAATGGGCTGGGCATCGCTGCTGAGTGAATGACAACGCTCACGGCTGCCCTGCCATGCCTCGGTGTGTGGACACTGCTACTGTACGCATGTGTCTGCTTTGTGACCTTGCATGCTGTGTCATTCCATTGCACCACGTGGCGCGTGGTGCCGATAATCGCACACCACTCTGTGGACCCTCTCTTTCGTAAGAGTCCGTGGTTAGATTCCTGTGCCAATTTTTTTCATGTATAAAATACTCGCACTGGAGAATTTACACATTGAGTTTCTCCTAATCAAATTAGCACCAACGTAATGATAACAAAAACAATGTATTGGCCGTGTATGCATCCTGCTGCACGCTTTATCCCCATAACCAAGCTGCACCGACACACGTGGTGGAATTTGGTACCAAAACAGCCCCATGACCGACATGGCTTGGGGGAGGCCTTCATACATTGGTGAATTGTGACTGGCTGGAATTAATTGATGTGCTTTGTGCAATCGACTTCTACCAAATTAGTTCGAATACATTCCATTAATTTCAAGCACACGAGGAATAATTCATGCAATACTGTACTGTATGCCTTGTTTTTAAATACAGCTTTGCCAGGTTAGATTTGAAGATATTAACTATTATCTCAATCTGGCCTGGGCCTCCTCAATCTAAAATAATTCCCATGTGCATTTGTGTCAACACCAGCACTGATGAGGCATTGGTGGCTCCATGTGCTTCATCCCCAGGTGTGATATGCTGGCCTTAATAGGTGCTCGCAAAATGTCTTTCTCCAATAGTCTTAAGATTTAAAAAAAAAATGTGGACTAGGAGATGGCAGTACAGCAATGGATTCTTGAATCTATCTGTGCATAGAATTAAGTGATATGCGGGGGGGGGGGCGGTTTCACCAGGTACTCCAGATTCTGCTTATATAAACTAGTTAATCGAATTGGCCAAATATCCTAATTAGTGACCCTCCTGAACAATAGAGCTCTGAAACTCCGTAACGTATTCATCAGTAAATAAAGAACATTATGTTTGGACGTATGTTGAAATTTCCCACACAGCTGACTACAATATAGTACAAGTAAAAGTGCTTTTATATATTGCTTGCAATTCTAAATAGGGCTTAATAGGAATCTTTGTGTGAACATTTTAATACAAATTCGTTGGTATTTGTCACATTGATAGCAGTGTCAGTGACACTTTGTATGGATGGAGGGTCAGCATCTGCTGCAGTGGGTGAGAGGTCGCTGGGGCAGATTATAGGAGGACATAACTGCAGCAGCTGTTAGGCAATTGTGCATCAAGATTGAGCATTGTCACTCAAGGCAAGACGGAGACAAACTAATGGCCATGTGATTTTGACAGGCAGCAGCCATTATAGCTGCTTCCAAATATAATTTGATCCTCCACTATCCATGCTTCTGAAATCAATGCCAGTTAGGTAGCGTATAGCTCTGCTGCCAGCGAAATAATTCCTAAGGCTATAAAACCAGTCCTAATCCGATCATGTTATTGCTAAAAGCTACCAATGGCATCTTCTCCCATTAACTCAAACCATGTCCAAAACTACTCATGGCATGAGCCCAGTTACACTTTGCCGATCCCCCGGTTTTGTTGCTCGCAAGTAGCTTGTGTTCTGTATTGGGCTCTTGTGTAACAACAAAAAACTGTGCTCATGGCATCTTCTTTAGCATAATGGGGAGTTGAACAGCAACATTTATAAATTCATTTGATGTTAGTAAATTAGCCAGTGGATGGCTTCATGAGTAACCTGGTGAATATCTGAAGTGCTAGCCTGTGACTGGTCAAAGCAGGCAGTAGTGCTATTATGTGGTCCCTGGCTTGATATTGATGACCAACAATCGCACTGGAAACTATTCTTAATTGTCCATTGTGTTCTTGACCTGGCACCAAGAGTCTATAAAGTTTAAGTCATTAGGTTTGCTGCTTGATCTAAGTGATTAAAACAATCAGCTCATCCATAAACCCACACCACCAGTGTGGTGAAATATTGTCAAATAAAACCCCCCTTTATCCACACAGCGTGGGTAGGCCCTTCTCCACCATTGAATTGGCTAAGGGGTTAATTGACCAAAGGGTAATTTAAATGTACGTGTTCACGGTGTGCATTTTCCACAATGTACAGGACAGTATACTCTCGTATGAATAAAACATATTTTTTGTGCTGGATGAACAATTTATTTATCCACTTTTTGTTTGCCACCGAATCCTATTTTCACATAACATCGAAAGTTCGGGTTTATAAACCCTTGGCAAAATGTCATGGAAAGTTCACCTGAAGTTCACTGGCAAGTGATTGCGTCTTCACTTTGGGAGTGTTATAGAGTTCACGGCTTGCCACGTGCGTGGTTTGCGACCAACCCCCTTGGTAAAACAACTGAGAAAGGAACTTCAACCTCGTGCCTTTTACGTCAATTAGGTGAGGGGTCGTGTCATTTTAAATGCCTTTTTATGGTATCAAAGCTCATTCTTGAGTTAAAAATAGCCAATTCATGTTTTGAATATTAAGTCTCATTCTGTTGGCCAGTGGAGTTAAATGAGTGTTTTGATGTTTTCTAAATGATGTCTGAAATCAAACAAATCCCCTCTCTACTGACCCGACCCATGCTTGACATCTGTGAAAAAGAGCTTCATTGCTCATCGGATTCTTCCAGTCTAAATAAAGATTCTGATTCTGACTTTCTCCTCTGCTGATTCTATAAATGTTTACCATCTTTTTAAAATGTACATATTGAACTTGCCTCTTTCATTCTAGACTAAAAACTAAGACTACCGTTTCATAACCGGGATCGCAGTTTGATTCATGAATCTGTTATATATAGTTATTTGCTGTTTTATTTTCATTTCCTCATGCGGTGTCTCGTACTTTATTGTTCCATTGCCTTGTAACGTTTGCATGCATCTTAAGGAATTGGTTGTCTGTAAAAGTTTATTGTGTGTGGAAGGAACCAGGAGTACCTGGGAAAAAGCCATGCATACAGAGGGATTACACTGCAAGTCAAGCGCAAATGGGGTCGCGATTCCATTTCCCATGCGGCCATCTCATGGCCACCTCACGACCCATCAGCAGATTTTTCAGTTTAACAAATCTACATATATCGCCAACCCTTGTCTTCTCTAAAAAATGTTGGCTTACAGGCTCAAGATTGCGCTGCAATAAATCGTGTTGATTATGTAATGTTAATGCATACATCTTTTTTTTAGCACATTGTAAAGTCTGTAAATACTTGTGTACTGCTGCTGTTCTTGTTGATTTAACAGTGATTGTGTGTGCGCGCGTGTTGCCTTTCAACAGGAGAGCACACACTCTCACCGTGCTGTTCGTTCTCATCTGCACGCTGGTCTATGTCACCCTCATAGAGGAGACCCCGCAAGACACAAACTACAACACCAAACGGTAACAGTTGATTTGTGTGTGGGCACATGCATCTGTTCGTATTCCTTAATTTTAGAAAAATGTGCTCTAAGCAGAAATAAGTCAGCCTGGCTATTTCTGTATCCAGCATGTGTCTGCATCTGTCTGAATGCACGCTGCTCTTTAGTTTCCTCCAGTGTGTGCCAATACAAGTTGGCCTGGCTCATTTTTGCCTCGGTTGCATACTGATAGTGTGCCTCTGTGTATGTGGGGTGGGCAGAAATGTGGTGTGCTGGTTAGTGAAATGCGCTACAAACATGGTGATCTGAATACAATTTCCAGCCACTTCTAACTCGGTTGCAAATATAGGAACCGTTCCTGGGCATTCCCTTGGCTTTCAGCCTTAACTGAGTAAGTAGCTGGTGTGTTATGTAAACATCAGCGTTGGGGAGACAAAGGCGTGGTACTGGTCACACCACCACCCCCTTTCTGCGCCATTCCAGCCTTCATAGGTACTAGCAAATAGCATTTGCCCCAACAGTCAGCATAGGCTGCACAGGGGTTCTTTTGTATATTTGGAATGCTTATGTGGGTGAGTGAGTGTAAGGGTGTATGAGTGTGTGTTGGACAAAGTATTGTAATTCAAACTTTGCAAAAAAACAGATGCCGTGCGTGGCTTCTGGTATCTGTAACTGTTATGCTCTTTCTCAAGGTCATCTCAGTCTTATATGAATGAGTGTTCCGTGCTGTTTTGAGCTTCTAATTTGAAGAAGTCTACATTGGCTTTGGGTGCCTGGTTCCCCCACTTAGCTTTTGTGTCACCGTTTGCCCAATAGACGCTCGCCAGCAACGTATCCCAGCATTGCAACATAGCTGCCCAAGGATAGCAGAGGAAGAGCAACCTTTTCATGCTGTCACATCTATGAGCTGGCAGGCATTACACGTCATAACAGTACTTTACAATAGCAGTCCTTTGTGTCCAGAAGTCAGGGCAGCTTGAGCAGCTACTGTGAGTCATTCATAGTGAGAAACAGCTGCTATATATTGGCTCAGCCATGTCTGGATTTACCTTGCACGATATTTTTTCCTAAGCATCGTACAGTTGTAACACTTTATGTCAAATGATGAGAAACTCATGAGACAGAAGAAGTGCATGCAGCATGGAAACAGACAAGAGTAATATCACGTGCAAAAGATGACTTCGAGACTGCAAGAGGCACAAATGTTACCATTTTATCGGCCTTGCCATCATCTTTTGCGCGTCACATGACATCACCACACCGTGTGTCTATGCACACAGCCCTGTCCTTGATAACCAAATCTGTCAAAATTGTGGCCATTTAATGAGGAAGCTTCATGACAATTAAACAACTGTTTTGGTTTCATCATTTTTTGGATTCACTACAGTTTTCACAACTTTGATGCTTTTGGGTTGGTGGTCTTGAATAAGGCTGTGTGAATATACACGCAGTATGGTGATATCACATGACATGTAAGACGTGATGGAAAGACTGAACGTTTGTCACAAGTCTGCCTTTTTTATTTATATTTTTTGTTTACGTAAAGGTAATTTTTAATGAATAAAATAGCAAAAATTTAAACAAAAATCAGACTCCTGCACTTTTATAATCGACACGACCATGCTGAGAATAGGCAGGAAAGATGTATTATTCGTTTCATCCCTGCTACAGCTCAATGGAGAGTGATACATGCTCCAGATCATGAGATTAAAGAGATAATACATTTGATACAATCAGAAATCATCTTCTTGGTTCTTTCGGTAAAGTCACGTAGAAGGGAAGTAATAAAATAATAAAAACAAAACACAATAAAATAATTCTCACGACGTTTTGGCCACAACGCAAGCAGCCGTCCTCAGGTGAAAACCAGGTCTGTATTATTTTATTACTTCCCTTCTACGTGGCTTTACCGAAAGAACCAAGAAGATGAATCCCTGCAGTCACGAAAGCTTTAAATAGAAATCAGAAAGCAATTGAAGTAAATTCCTGAAAAAAAGATTTTCATTGTGTTTCCATGTTTTTTATTGTGTTTACTCATTTCATAATAATCATGGGTACATTTTATCTTATACAATTCGTTTTTGCGATGACATTTACCAAGGTCACAGTGAAAGATCACATCATCGTACAGATGGAGACAATTGCAGGGTTCACTGCACACAGCCCTGCTTCTCAGTTAGATGTAAAACTAATGTCAAGGGGACAATGGCTGATGAAATATGAATGAGCTGCCGTGAGGTTTAGTGAGGCCGAGATGTTGGGGGAAAAAGACATGAGGCAAAAAAAATTGAAGACACTACTTGGCAACTTGAAGGAGGTAAATAGAAAAATATGGCTTAAGGACCCAACGGGATTTTGGAAGTTTGAGCAAAAGAGCCGTCATTGGGCAGAGGAGTGGAGAGAGATACAGAGCCAGGGTCATAGTAATTGTTTTATACATGGTGGGGGGAAGTACGGCAAAACACCACCTTACTCCAGCAGTAACTGAATTAATTTCAGCATTTCCACAGCCCTTCGTCGAGACATTGCATGGTGATGGCCTCACCACGCCATGTCGGTCGTGGAGGTTGTTTTGACCATACTTCACCACGCTGGTCAGTGCGGGTTGGTGAAGGGGGATGCCCAGGACCAGTTCAGATCACTGATGTTGGTCCTGTTCTTCACTGATGACACTGACGTTAGCCCTCCCCCGCCCCCCTTATCAGCAAATTGTAAACTGTTGTGTGTTCACTAAATTTGGGGTGATGTGATATGTATTGTCTCTGCGTGTTTGCTGGGAGATGACGTCCCTGGCCTAGCCTGGGAGGAATGTTTCCAACTGAAACACTTTGGAGGCATTCTCAAGCATACAGATAAATAAGAATGTTATTTTCACGATAAATGTGAACTTTCAAAAGTTGATGTTAATTGGGTCTAGTGTCTGCTACAATGTCATAATACTTATAGATTATTCAACGTTAACTCAAGTGATAGTGATGATTTACAAATTAAACTCTTAGCTGGCTTAAATGTTTCACTACTAAAGCACAGGTGTATTAAAATCTGAAATCACAAAGATGTTCATAATCTCATCCCAGCATTATTAAGAGGATATGCTTGGGGTGTATTGATACATCGATTCATCAGTTTCTGCAATGTTGATTCTTAAGTTCACAATACATTCATTGCATTGCATGCCTAGGTATTGATTGTTTGATACTTACTTGAGATGTATGAATATGAATAATGTTCCCCAAAATTAAGCTTTAAATTTTTTTTGCAAAAAACAAGTGAGTTAATTAACTTGGGACTGATGCTTGACTTGCAGGGGCATAATAGCCAGCATCCTGGTGTTCCTGTGCTTTGGGGTGACGCAAACAAAGGATGGACCCTTCACTCGACCTCATCCAGGTAACTACACCTCTGTGTTTTTTACTGTTTCATTAAAATAGTGCAACCAGAAAAGGTGGCCCATTTTACTTATCTCCAGCTCATTGCAGTTCCAATCGAGCCTGGTTACAGTTACGTTTTCTGCGAGATGGCTGGGTTTCGTCATTCAACGAGTGCGTAATCGCCGAGCCATGCGATAGCGTCCTCGGTGGTCATGTTTAGTTGTCGTAGACCTCCGTTGAACTTGATCACTGGACAGTTATCGACAATATGCAACATTGTTTGTATAGTGCCACAGCTGTAGTGTGGGTTGTCAAGAAGACCCCAACTGTGGAGGTTGGCTGCACAAAGGCCTTACTTACCCTGTCTGGAACCTGCTCAGCAAGGGCCACTGACAGTGGCTGAAGGTCACAGTGCTGGGTTGAAGAAGCTGATGTGCAGGATTGGAATCTGGGCAGAGGCCTCTCATTTAAACCAAGTTTTCAGGGTTTGTGAGATGATGTTTAGCCTGGTGGTCAGCAATGACGTTGTGCATACTGGCATGTGAAAAATTGGACTTTCACTTCATTTGGCTACAGGTGACCGCCGCACCTACGACCCAAGTGGTTCCTGGACGACTCTCGAACGTCGAACCCTTATTTCCCATAGGGTGCAATGCTATAAATTGGGGTTCCGTTTCTGGAAATCCATTACATACCATTAAAAATACCAAAATTTACCACGGAAATAAATTAAAATAACCCTCACAAACATTTATTGTAACTTAACATAACTTCTACAAACATTTTTTTTAAGTAAAAACAAACACTTATATTTGAACATTCTTAAGTACTTTTCTGCACGTGCATCACATTTCCTCTTCTCAGACATAGCTAAAGGCAAAAAAAAATCTACATTTTAAGAAAAATTGCAAATTTTATAAAAATTACAAATTTTATTAAAAAATTCCAATTTCTTGCATCAAACCCTCCTTGGGCACAGCGCGCAGGGTCACACTGCACTTGGAGATTTCCAAATAGATTCTTTGTCTGTGACATTATGGCATTTGCACACCAGGAATAATATTTGCAAAAAGACAATATCTTTACTGAAAAGTACAAATGCATTTTAATTATTTTACCTAAGACCAGGTAACAAGAAGCCATTGATACCAGAAATCTCTTTTGTAAGGGAAACCTAGGTAAAATATATATTGCAAAAGCAAGGGTTCTCCTGCAACAACTTTAACAGAGATAGACATCTTCTTGGTTCTTTCGGTAAAGTCACGTAGAAGGGAAATAATAAAATAATAAAAATGAAACATAAAATACAATTCTCACGACGTTTCGGCCACAACGCAAGCAGCCGTCCTCAGGTGAAGAACAGGTCTGTCGGAAAGTCTGTCGGAAAGACAGACCTGTTCTTCACCTGAGGACGGCTGCTTGAGTTGTGGCCGAAACGTCGTGAGAATTGTATTTTATTATGTTTTATTTGTATTATTTCCCTTCTACGTGACTTTACCAAAGAACCAAGAAGATGAATCCCTGCAGTCACGAAAGCTTTAAATCGAAATTTAGAGATAGACATATTAACAGTAAATGGTATGACAGTATATCATTCTAGAGTGCTATCATTTTTAAAAAAATTGCCTGAAACATTGTAGCAAAGAGCAGACGCCATGGCGTAACAAAATAATGTACGCTGCTTAGGATACCAAATGTACTCAATTGAGCTGAGAAGTAACATCATTGGTACATCGATTTTGTGGACCAGGAATACAATTGAGCATGTAGTAAATCATGGGTTCTTGTTTGACCATATTATTATATGGTCAAACAACTCCCTGTGACTAACTAGGCATGAAGATTGTTGGTAGACCTTCATCCAGCATTGAATTGTGACAGACGGTTGTAACCTAACTATACTGTACATTTAGACTAATGAACAATAAACACTAAACATTACAAACATGCAGACAACGGTCACGTGATTTCCCTCTTGCCCCTCTGTTAACATGCTTACATAATGCGTGTGACATTACAGCAGGGAGTGATGCTGATAAGTGTGACTTTGATCAAGGCAGGACTGGGAGGAACTGTGGCAGCCTATCGCATGTAAACACTCCACTAGATATGCCTTGGGAATAATGGAATGGTTTATTCATGCACCTGTCCCATTTGCTCTTCACACATTAAAGCCTAAAGGGGTACCGTTGTATGAAAAGTTAACTGCTGGGTCCTGGCTGAAATCCAGCCCATGTCCATCTGAATAATTTTCTAAGATCAACGTTTCCTTTAGTGCACATGGACCTGATGTTATTTTCAATATATGAGTAAATATAATTAATAGCCATTTTAAAATCCACTGCTGGATGAAGGTCTCCCCCACACCATGTCAGTCACGGGGGTTGAGTCACCATACTTTACCATGATGAGTCATCCGGATTCGTGAAAGAGACACCCAAAACCGATTCCGAATTCACTCGCCACTGATGTTAGCTGTGGCGGTGAATCCAACTCTTGGTGTCGGCGCGCAGTGCACTAACCACTGTGCCACCGCTCCAGCTTAGTCGATGTAGAGTATAACGCGTTACATTTAGAATATTTGAAGGTCAACTTCCATAAACACATTGGAAGATTAAAGCGAGTATGAAAACTGAAAGCTGGTTTTGTATTTGAAGAGTACTGTACAACATGAAAGAGCGACTGTTGATACATGCACACGCATTATACGTCAAGGTAGGCAGTTCATCCAGTTATGTGAGCTGTGTTTGTACCCTTGACTGATTTGCCACAATTCATTACTCAGCTCATCAAACAACATAAAATTACATGGAGCACCTGTTAACATATTTAAAGTAAAAAAAAACATTCAGCTGTGCTTATTTATATTAATTGAATCGTGAAGTCGTGCATCTGTTTAACTCATAATAAGCGTTTGCTAATTTCACAAGGACACTTGAACTGGCATATTTGACAGTGCAGGGGGGATGGGCGTCTGTGCCTTTGCAATCATGACGCAATCTTCTTTCTCATAAATTATAAAATGGATGTTTTGTCAAGGCCTGGGAATTGCTGTCTGATTGATTGCAATGCGATATTTGGCCGTGTATAATTCATCGTAAATTGTGCACCCAATCCAGCACAGCAACAGCATAGCCAGTAAATAAAGAGACCCTTTGTAATGCACAGAAATTGTCGTGAAAGTCAACATTGCTTGTGCAGTATTTGTTTGGGTGATCATGTTGCTTGGTTGAGGGCTCTTTTCGAATAATTTAATTACATTTTTCACGTGTTCTCTATTGTAATTCTTCCAGCGTATTATCTTAACAAATGAATATTCCTCTAATTGTAAAATCTGTCTGTTTTGCATTGTTCTCTAATTTGCACGTATTCGTGTTAATTTCACTTCACTGGAATTACTAATATTTTTTGTATACATTTTAGAAAATGCTGTTCGTGTAAACTAATGTCCAAGTAATAAATACTTTGGATGAAGTGGCGGTACAGAGGATATAGTGAATAATACAAGGGTATACATTTATAACAAACAAAACCATTTTAATTACATTTTATAAACTGTACATTTCAAAAACACTTTTTACATGGCAACTTAGAGATCCAATCTTGTTTTCTTGACCACTGTGCAGACTTCCATAAAATAGAATATGTTGTAAAACATTGTTTCACTCGAGTAATTTTCATAGGTTAGAGTTTATTTATTGCTAGGCTTTAAAATGTCACAAGAATGCTTATAAACAGCAGCATCCGCTAATGTGGTTTGTGGAAAGGGATGAGAGTCTTGGCAGGACCTAATGCCATAAATAGTCATCCATTTATTCTGCCTCTGCACATATTGTGGGCACATATGTCGGATGGGCAACAACAGGAAAAGTAAAAGTCTGTTGTTTGGAAAAATAGAAAGACCTGGGAAGAGAGGAAGACCGAAAAGAGAATGGCATGACGACTTAAGAGTTTGGTGGCAAAAAGCTGTGGCACTACTTGAGCATATTGGCACAGGGCAGGAATGTGGAAATGTGCAGTGGACACCTACAGTCTGTATGCCCATGGATTGTGATGATGTACGGATTTATATCAACCCTTACAAAAAGAACTCAGCCTCTAATTCATTGCCATTTATATCTCAAACTTATTTAATTTTGTAAATATGCTGTATCATTCAACATATCCTGCATCTTTGTTTGGATAAGAAACACAGATCTAGTGATGGCATGTCTTTACAAAACGGGGAGTACAATTGAGGGCACATGATGGGGATGGCAGCACGATTATAGCCACTGGAGCAAGACATTATGGTTACAGTTTAACACGTAGGCTTTCGCGACCAATATTTTTCATAATCAACGTTTTTGGGTTTAGATCGCGTTATTTATAAATGTGTCGTAACCCTCCACCACCCGACACGGCCAATCAGTAAAAAAGTGTCACGTTGACAAAAGACAATTAGTTCACTGCTTTAGCCCACCGGTGTGTTGAAGTGTGAAACCACAACAATTTACAATTTGAGTACGACGTTTCGCTGGTAATTGCATCCAGCATCATCGGGCAATTCGCCAGAATGGTGAGGCTCTGCTGTCTCCCGTTCTTATATAGAGCAGCAGCAAGGTGACGTCATCATTAACTCATCTTTGCACCTGATGAGTTAATGATGACGTCACCCTGCTGCGGCTCTATATAAGAACGGGAGACACGGCAGAGCCTCACCATTCTGGCGAATTGCCCGATGATGCTGGATGCAATTACCAGCGAAACGTCGTACTCAAATTGTAAATTGTTGTGGTTTCACACTTCAACACACCGGTGGGCTAAAGCAGTGAACTAATTGTCTTTTGTCAACGTGACACTTTTTTACTGATTGGCCGTGTCAGGTGGTGGAGGGTTACGACACATTTATAAATGACGCGATCTAAACCCAAAAACGTTGATTATGAATTATGGTTACAGTTGGCACAAACATAGAAACACCTTCATCTGGCAGTGGAAGGATATTTGCTGCTGCTGCTGCTGCTGCTGCTGTTGTTGTTGATGATGATACTGATGATGGTCGTTATTGATGATGTTTGTGTCCATGGCAGCGTACTGGAGATTCTGGCTTTGTGTCAGCGTCGTCTATGAACTTTGTCTCATCTTCATCCTCTTTCAGGTAATCTCATACTTCACCAAGATGGAGCAGTTAGCAAATGTAGACCCATATCCCACATTTGCTGCTTCTGCCAAACCATTATCAGAAATGGTAAAGTGTTAGTTCCCATTGCATTTGCAATGCACCTCGCACATTACAAACATATGCATTTGTGGGGAGGGTCATCTCGTGCATGACAGCTACAAAGGCTTTGTCAATCTGCTTTCCTGCAGGGTGCTACTGTCCACCTGCACACCGGTCAATAATAACAATGTGCAGTGATATCTGCGTAATTTGTATTCATGAAAACAGTCAGTTGTAATCACTTCTATGGCTCCAAGATGCGCCTCAGGTTACACATGAAAATTGTGATAAATGCATTCGCCACCCTGAAAAGCATATTTGGCTCAAAAGTTTAATGTGCGACTGTGTGCAATGCACTGTGTCCCTGAGTGTTCGTTATAAGATGCCCATCATTGGGGCCCAAATATACAATAAACACCTACGGCATCTGACTGTGAGCCCCTGCCGACAGTAAGTTTAAACATATATATGTTACATGGATGATCTTGTTTAGCCAGTTTCCGGGCTTTTTACAAGGGAGATCAATGGTGCGTAAGCACAGCAGCAACAAGACAAAGACATAAATATTGCAGAGAACTAGTACAGGTTCCTGTAGGAATATTTTGAAACTTACAAATGAGGTATTTAAACAAGCTCGGGGCCCATAAGAGATTAAGAGGCCCTGGATATATGATGAAATTGGTTTGCGCCAAGACGAACTGAGATTCTTAAAATATTTTTAAAAAGTTCGTAATTATAATAACACCATTAAAATTATTGTAATTTTAATTAGCCTATTCACTAAGAATCAGAATATTTATACTGGAGGAATCCGATGAGATGTAAAGCTCTTTTCACAGATGTCCAGTTGGGTCCCCATACAGCTTTGGTATACTGTAATTAATTATATTATGTAGCTTGTCCATCATATAATGTTTATAGTCTTGAGAAATACTGAGAAGGTTATTTTTTCACGAACTCCAATGGGCAAGCACTGGTTTCAGCCCACGCCTTTATTATTTCAATAATGACACCGAGTCTCAGGGTAAGGCTTACTGGTTAGAGCTTAACTCTGATGTTACGGTGACTGCTCATAATGACCGCTCATAATGACGCTCTTCCCAAAAAACGACAAATGCACACGGTTTAAAAGCATGGCAGGCACTTAAGGGTGAATACTGCCTACATTGGTTTATTGATGCTATTGATCCTTTGTTGTGTTCATCCAAACGTAAGGTCTAAAAAATTAGTGCTACGAGCTTGCTTTTGAAAAATGACAGCGAAAAGCCTGATTGAACGCGTGCATTTACTACCACTTACACGTTTGTCAGAAGACCAATGTTTACTTGTGGAAGTTTTTTGTGGCCAAACTCTTATCAACATTTGTTGATTATTTTTGTTTTCTAAATTGCATTTATGCTATCAACTAATGTATTTTCTGTGCAGACATCGATGACTGTACTGAAGCTCTACACTTGAAACCCCAATTTAATAATGGGGTAGCTGCCTAGATTCAGCACCATGATCTCCGTGCTCTAACCCATGAGCCACCCAGCCACCTCTACTGTAATGATTTTATGCTTTTAACAATTAATTGGGGCCCTGACTCATATGTAGTGGCATACTCTTAATATTTCATTACAGGACTTCCTTTACACCTAGATGACCTTTGACTACCTGACCCTCATGGCAAGTCAGCTGGGTCTCAGTACAACATTACCCCATCGGCAACCTTTCCTTGTAGTAGCGGTTCGATCAAAGGCTCGGCAACTGCTTGTGTGACACATCTAAAATCAAGCTGGTGATATTTCCAACTGCCAGTCTCCACCATGTGTCAGAAAATATCAACTCGGTTAACCCCTGCGTACGTGGAATTTTCAACGTGTAGACTGGGTCCCACCGTTGAGTACAGCTTGTGCCTCCATGTGTCTGGATGCACAACAGTTTATTTTTAAATCCCTTTTACGGTCACCGCTTGTATGCATGGTGTTCGTGCTGTTTTGGCAGCGTTTGGTCGACAGCAGCTCTTGCTGGGTAAATTGTGCCTTGTGAAGTCCGTACCTTTCGCAGAAAAAGGGGCCTTTAATGTTGATGAGACATTGTGCTTCATAAATAATTCACGCTCTTTCCTACACTCTGGTTTAAACTGCCTTGAGACCAATTTTCCTCGCTCCATCTATCATCCCCTGCTTCCTGTAGGCAGCATGTTACCTGCAGATATGCCTGCAACGTGTTTACGTTTGCCTTATTTTTAAACGATATATATGATCTTGTTCATTCTTGTGAATCACAAATAAATTGCACTCGACTTGCTGAAGGCTAAAACTCGTGTTATAAACGACGATTGATAACTAAATGACATGCGTAACGCCTTTTCTTGCATTTGCCATTCCAGCTTTGATAATTATCTGACTGCCCTTCATAAAACATGTCAAGGGCACATTCACCGGTTGACAAATCTGCCCAATGTTTAGGAAACAGTTTCTGGATGAACTCACCCAGATTCACGTGATGGCATGAATGGACAATTGAGTCACTTTTCATCACTTTTCTCCAAAAATGTTTTTTACATAAAAAAGACGGCTTTACCAAGAGATAATCTACAGTTGTGGCGGCACACGTGGATCTGCAGATCTCTCCACATCGTTGCTCTTTGCAACGTCACTGCCTGCAGCCCACATTCAGGTGGCGTCGGGGTTTTTTTTCCACGTGGAAATATTTTAAAACGTTAACACAGTCCCTCTCATGTCATTATTATTTTATTTTCATCACAGTTTCTGGGTACAGTCCCACAGGCCCAAAACACCAAGTGGTCAGCAACTAACGGCTCTATCAAAGTTATAATAGAAACGACATAATGTGTTTGTTGAATGAAGCAAGGTTATATGAACTTGGGAAATTGGTATTCTTAGGTTTTTTCGGTAAAATCACATAGGTAAAAAATTAAAATTAATAAAATTAAAATAAAATAAAAAAATAATATATTTTTTATTATATTATATTACTTTCTTTTTATTAAACTTTTATTAATTTTAATTTTTTACCTACGTGACTTTACCAAAAAAACCTAAGAATATGAATCCTTGCAGTCACGAAAGCTTCAAATCTAGAATTGGGAAATTGGCTCTCTGGCAATTGCACAGGACAGCACTGAACTTCAGGTTATATTTTTTCATCTAATCTTATTTCTGTGCTTCAAATTAGTGCCTTTTTATTCCTAAATAAACTTGTTTAGGAATATTTTGACCAGTCAGCCAGGTGATTCTAAAAGAAAACCTGACATTCTTGGTGATTACCTCTTCAGTTGCTGCCAAGCATCTAAGGTCAGTCAAGGTCAAGTTTCATATTCATGTGCAGGTGATGTTTGTGTGCTTTCTGATTGTGGTTTGTGCCTGCTGCTCTCTTCCAGTCGGTGAATGACGGCCGGCAGTTCATGAAGTTTATTGACCCACGGCTGGGAGTGCCTCTGCCAGAGCGGGATTATGGTGGAAACTGCCTCATTTATGACCCAGAGAATGAAGAAGATCCCTGGCATAACATCTGGGTGAGGCTTGGAGAGATAAACTCACCAAATTCTCTGCTTTAATAAATTATCTGCTTTTATAGTGGGACACATTTTAATCTGCTTCACGACATTACCCGTAAACCACTGGGATGATTTTGAAAATGTCCAATGCTTTCAAAAAATATCTTTGCTTTTTTAGGGATATTGCATAACCTGGCATTTTTTTGTAAAATGGATTTTTATAAAATATCCATCACGTGACTGTGCTCTGCAATATTTAGCGTTCACGCTCAAACCAGATGAAATAATGAACATTTTTTGGTGATACTGCATTGGCAGTGGTGCACAAGCAAAAATAGAAAAAAAACATAATTCAGTCATTTGTTCATAACATGGCCTTAAAAAGGAAAAGTACATAAGTGGCGATGTTTCGGGCAATGGACCTTCTTCACAGCACATGGAGAGGCCACTCCACCACTCCACCGCTCGATCTCTCTGCCCTCTGTGCATGCTGTAAAGAAGGACCATTGCCCAAAATGTCACCTCGTATATTCTTTTTGTCTTTTAATGCGGTGTTATTGATGAATGTGGTGAAATAAAATAGGCATTTTAAGAGAGCAGCCCCTTTTGAATGAAGACCTTTTTCACGTTGATTTACAGGGAAAACGTGCTGCATCTAAAATGCAATTATACGAATTAAATATCAAGTGCTAATTAATTTGGCAGCTTTGACATCATGTAAAGAAAATGTTTTGAATAATCATTGAAAGGAATTATGATGATGTTTGTTTTTATGCAGGACAAGTTGGATGGCTTTGTACCTGCTCATTTCATCGGCTGGTGCTTCAAGGTGGGTCAATCGCAGCTCACATCCAATGGGCGGATCTCGTAAAGGGGTTGACGTTGCATTTCTGTACAGACTCACGTACGCACCCTGTGCCTCTCATCTCGCACAGACGGTGATGATCCGCGACTGGTGGATGTGCATGATCGTGAGCGTCATGTTCGAGTTCCTGGAGTACTCTCTGGAGCACCAGCTGCCCAACTTCAGCGAGTGCTGGTGGGACCACGTATGTACCGACCACAAGTAGTACCTCTTGTTTAACACGTGTTCTGTTTTTAGCCCATAATCATATATTTACTGAATGCATTTGCAAAGCACCCTTTGGCCTTCCCATCTGTGCAGATTTGGCAGTTGTGGATTATGATGTCGGTGTGCATGTACACACCTTTTGTCAATCCACTGCTAAATGAGGACCTCCTCCCCAAGCCGTCATCTCTCGTGGTCTCACGATGTAAAAATCCACATGGCACCTGTACATCCTTGAGGCGGACGTCCCCTCAAGTACACACATGTCCCCCCTTCCTTGACCGCCACTCCTTCATCATTCCCAACCAGATTGCATGCATTACCACGCTTTAAATGCGTGCTCTGTTTTTACTGAAATGGACTCCTTTGCTAAGCTCTTTCGCAAGGCAAGCCTCAAGCCTTGTCATCTATGGAAAATTGACAGTTGTGGATTTTCTACCTGTACAGCCGTTTTGGCAATCCACTACTTAGTTGAGGGCTTGCGCACACCGTGCACGTCGTAGATATTATATGACCATACTTCACCACGCTGGTCAGTGTGGGTTGGTGAAGGTTGGGGGGGTATCATGGACATGGGAGTAAATAAGTACAGTAGAGCAATACATGTTGCTGCACTGCCCTCTGCTGTGGATAATTGTGTAATAGGGACGTGTGGATATAGTTGTCACACAATGATCATCTCTTGTCAATTATATATCTGAATCTTTGACTGTATTGACATACCAAGCATTGATTTGGATGACAATATAAATTGGCCACTTTACTACCTATGTTAACGCGCAACATTTGTTTTCAGCAGGCAAACTTTGGACCGATTTTCACGTTTTGGGGTCTCATCACAGTTATGAATGTTACAGCCTGATACAGAAAAGAGGGAGATCTGTTTACTTAATTATTTACCAAAAATGTTCCACCAAAACGCATTATTTTTTGATAATACATATGTAGCGGCAGGGTGTCGGGTGGAAGGGGCCGATACCCCTTTGTGCCAGGGACCTTGTGTTACTGTTGTTATAAATGCACGTGTTGCCTCCAGAGAAGACTTGGTTTCCATCCTTACCCACTACACATGTAAAATATTGCTTTATAAACTGACGGCCGCCCCCCCGTGAAGGTGGAGTGCTTTTTCTGATCGCATCTGGAGAGCCAACAGTGCTCGTTTAACAAACCTGACTGCTGATGAGACCCAAAAATATTGAAACCAGTGGAGGCAATCGTTTCCTTTCTTCAACCAATGCTGATGGTTAATATATGACTGGAATGCCAGAAGAGGGTTAGACTGAAACATATTTTATTTCTGTGTGGAGATAACTGCGGTAAATTACACATGTTTACGCTCCGCATCAGTGCGTGATGAGTTTTTTTGATTGTAGTTAGTTTCATGTCTTTAATAATGTTCCAAAAGGTTATTATTGTGCTAAACATCAGACCTGTAAGTTTCCTGGGCAGAAGGGGGAGTTGGTTGATACATTAATTGCTCTGTGGAAAACAACAAGCTGAAATTTCACTCAGTTGGGCACTTATGAAGAAATGTCTTTTAAAATAGAAAAATTAATGACCAAAAACATTTTCAATTGTAATTTTTATTTTATTAATTTTCTGGTACAAAGATAAAATACTTATACATCAAGTAAAATACAGCTTCTATTGTTGCCAAAGAATGTATGTTTTTTTCCAGTCTCATCACCGATTGTATTAACTTTCTGACCTGTACCTCCTGGATTCCACCAAGATAAATACATATTCTGATTAATAGATTGCCATTTGCAACAGTAGGACATGTGTCTGTTTAATCAACTTGGCATTCTTGGAAATAGTTGTTCTTAAATGGAAGGTACAATGTGTCTAAATAATATAATCAGCTTCCTTGGCTTGTTTCAGTACATTAAGTTTTTTTTACCATTCATTTTGAAGACGTTTTTAATCAGTGATGTGTAGAGGGTGACTGAACCATTGTCTATGTGAGTGATGTGAGTGGAGTCTCTCTCTTGTCAGTGGATCATGGATGTGATTCTGTGCAATGGGCTGGGCATCTACTGCGGGATGAAGATTTTGGAGTGGCTGTCCATGAAGACATACTCTTGGCAGGGGCTCTGGTGCATTCCGACCTACAAGTGAGCTCTTGCCACAATGTGATTTACGTGTTTGTGTACGTGCGGAGCAGTGGCGTAGTGATTAATGCCCCGCACTACAAACCCAGCGACCTGAGCTCGATTTCCATGGCTAATTTAAGTGGTGAATATTTTAACTGGTCCTGGATCTCCCCTAGGTCGACTCAACCTTGATTGAGTATCATAGGGGCGCCACGGTGGCGAGATATTTACTACCTCACCTGGTATATAGGAGGTCGTGGGTTCGATTCCGACCTTGAAGTCGATATATTTGGAGTTTACATGTTTTCCCTGGGGTCGTGAGAATTTTTCTCCAGGTACTCCGGTTTTTCCCCCCACATTTAGAAACATGTGTTTTAGAGTATGTGGCTTCTATACATTTCCACATGATAAGCCACTTTGTTGAGCTATCATTTGTGGCCAGGTCGCTTGTGAAAATGAGCTATATAGCTCAGTGGGCCTTTCCTGGTCAATTAAAAGTTTTAATGATTTATAGTTTTTCAGTTTCTATACATGGTGCTGCCCCCACTGCCCCCATTTATGCTGTCCTCACCAACAAGACTTGCCCTAACATGCAATACAGACATACGAAGCAAAGATTCTTTGTGTGTAGAAGATGAGCATGTGCATTGGCAGCCAAAATAGTCGGTAAAAAAGTGGCATTTCTGTGACTTTTCCAAGTTACTCGAGTTATCCAAAAAATACTTTCCCAGATATAATTCTGATTAAAGTTGAAGACCGAGTTACAGAATTAAAGGTGTAATGTTAAATGTCAGGTTGAAATGGAAAATAATATGGTCCTTTCACCATCGACATTTTTTATTGTGACAAGGTTTTAGTCATGTATTTCCACTCGGCCTGTATGTATGTATGTTGAACTTCTTTCGCACCATATATAGCCAACCATGCTAATCGGAGGTGTAATGTGTGAAATTCAGGTCAGCCCACGGACAAAAATGTAACTGGTATATTCAGGCTGCAGCTTGAAATGACAGCCAACTCGAATCAGTCATAAACATGGAAACGTGGTGCTGTGGTGAGGCGGGCGGGGGGGGGCAGCAACTCGAGTACCTAAATGGAGTTCCGTGGCTCGCACGGGAATGCGGTACAACAAGTGCAGCACGCGCATGTGCGCCCGCGTGTGTGCCGCTGCGGGTCGTGTACGTTCTGCTGCCGGCGCGTGTGTGCTCGCACAGGGGTAAAATCAAGCGCATGGCGTTCCAGTTCACGCCATACAGCTGGGTTCGCTTCGAGTGGAAGCCGGCCTCAAGCCTGCAACGCTGGCTCGCTGTGTGCGGCCTCATCTTCATGGTGAGCCAGTGCCTGTCCACGTGCATTCTGTCACCGCCGAGTTGTAAACAACAATACCAGGGCTGCCGGGTGGCCCAGCGCTTCCTGCATTCACCCTTGACCTCACGGTCGAGACGGAGGTTCAAATGCAAATCCAACGTCTGTCTCCACTCCAATCTCAACGTTCAGTTCTGCTCAGTGGGTGGTCGTCATTTATTTGTTTCAGCTCCCAAAGTCCGGCCCTGCCTTGCGCCAGCCAGCCGTATCACTGACTGCCTTATCTTGTACATATGTGCGTGTTCATTTGTGTGTTTATGTGCATGTGTCTGTCTGTGTGTGTGTCTGTAACTATGACCAGTGATATCTGAACCGGTTCCGAGCCTCCCCTAGGTCAAATCAGTGTTAAATTAGTACCGAGTATATAAACATCAGCACTGGCCCCTGATCGGTGCTCGCTAACAACACTTATCCCAGCAGTCTATAAATCTGCACGGAGAATCGTTGTCATCTGCGTTTGCGTGCACGGATTGCCGCAGTTCCTTCTCGCTGAACTCAACACGTTCTACCTCAAGTTCGTGATGTGGATGCCTCCCGAGCACTACCTGGTGCTGCTGCGCCTCATCTTCTTTGTCAACGTGGGCGGCGTCGCCATGCGCGAGGTCTACGACTTCATGGATGATCCGTGAGTCCACGCCACACCGTGGGCCTCTTGTCCTCCACTCTCTTGTCCTCCACTCTGACATTCTTTATCCTGCTCACTGTATTGATGCACACAACAGTATTGTTTGTTGGGTCAGGTTGCGCACAGTCGGATGACTGTCGCTTAAATTTGGCACTGTCGTGATGGATGGCACACGTTCCGTGGCTTTGAATTCAGTGTCCGATTCGCTCACGAGTGTGGCATTTGGGGGCTCGTGCCAACGCTTTCTTTTGAGGGCAGTTTCTCGCCATAACCGCAAGCTGTGTGGTGAAATACAAGTGCAATGTGGGGTTTTTTTGTATAGGATTTATACACTTTGTAAATTTGACCGCATATCAAGACGCCATACGGAAATAGTCGGCGTAGTCATTTTTCTATGGAGATGGCAATGCGTCGTAGAAAAAGAAGGTATTCAGCCTTGAACAGAGACAGCGAGTTGACGGCATGGATGCTTGGGAATGGAGTTTCGGACTATTGGGGTAGCAGAAGTGAATGAATGACCTCCAACAGGGAAACTTTTACTCGGGGCTTCAATGGAAGGACTTGGTTTGCTGGACTGTTGAGTACGTGGAGGGAGCTAGATTGAGATGAATAGGAGATTACCAGGAGAGTGAGTCCATTGAGGATCGTGAATACAGTGACTGTGATCTTGAACTTTATTAGGGATTGGATTGGAAGTCAGTGGAGGGATTGGAATATTGTGGCCATGCTTACGGGTGCGAGTGAGAAGTCTGGCAGTGTCACCATGCCCTTCCACGTCCTTCCCCCCCCACCCCCAGGAGATTCAACAAGAAGCTTGGCCAGCAGGCGTGGCTGGTAGCTGCCATCATCGTCACCGAGTTCCTCATCGTGCTTAAGTACGACACAGTCACAATCCTGAAGCCACTGCCCTTCTACGTGTCGCAGCTGTGGGTGTGCGGCCTTCTCGGTATCCTCGCCTGGACCGTATGGCGTTTCTTCATCAGGTGCGGGAACGCACGCGTGAACGCATCAGCACCCACGCCATCTCACGTATTCGGGCCACGTGACGTTCACCTGTGACCGCGTGGGTTGGGGCATCCTCTGGAAAGGACAGGCCAGTGATCGACTGGCCGTGTTTCTTAATGTCAACAAGTGATGTGCGGCAATCAGTTTAGCTTTGACTTGCATGGGTAGGACTGTCCACGTACGGAGTTTCTACCAAGTCCCATTACACTTAACAGGATGTTGCTCCAACAGCCGCCTCGAACCGTGTTGCACAATGAGACCCCAAACTACGGTTTAGTATTCAGCTCTGCCACGACAATAACGGAATACACATAGACATCCTTACTATTTAGCGTTGGACAGATGCTGTTAATTATATTTGGACTCGGAAAAGTCTTTGCACGTGTCAATTCATTGCTGGATGGTGGCCTAGCCACACAATGCAAGTCCTGGAGAGTTCTTTGACTACGCCACCATGCTGGCCAGTGCAGGCTGCTGAAGGCAGGGAGCCATTGACATTGGAACATTGGATGTGGCCGCACTGCCCTCTGCTGGCAACGTATGTGACCATCATTTTCCCGCCTCTACTGGACATCTGTGACCCACCCCTACTGGACCTGTGTTTAAAAGAGCTTTATAGCTCGTCATGGGGGACCTCCTTTGCCAGTACCAAAATATGAGAATAGGTTTTCCCCTTTTTTTGGCAACAAAACAGGTGTTAAGATGTTAAAACACCAAACTGAAATCTTTTACAAGGAATCAAGTCTGCATTAACCACAATACTTGTGGTCAGAATGCAAGCAAAACACATACCCTGATAATATATGCATTGTCTTTGAAACTGATTGGTCCACACCTTTGCCAGTACCAAAATATGAGAATATATCTTGGTACTGGCAAAGGAGGTCCCATGATGTAGCTGCTTTACCCGAGCTCTCATTACTCTGATAGTGGATTGTCTTTGTGATGTACGCCTTTTGGCGTTCTCTGGTCTCACACCTTTTGAGATGAGGCTCCAAAGAAAGCTGTCTGGTGTGGACCAATCAGTTTCAAAGACAGTGCATATATTTTCAGAGTATGTTTTTTGTTTGCATTCTGACCACAAATATTGTGGTTAATGCAGACATGATTCCTTGTAAAAGGTTTCAGTTTGGTGTTTTAACATCTTAACACCAGTTTTGTTGCCAGAAAAAAGGAGAAATCCTATTCTCCAGTCTAAATAATAATGTTCAAACACTACGTGAATGTTTAACATATAGGCTTTTCGCGACCAATATCCATAATAGAGGTTTATTGGTTACATAGCGTAACTATAAATGTGTCGTTAAACCCGCCACCATCCGACACAGCCAATTAGTAAGGTTTGTCATGTAATCAAAACATGCCTCTAAGACCGAAACAGGGGGATTTCTCCACAACTCTGGCTGTCACTTGGCGATGCTAGGTGTAATTACTGGCGAAACGTCGTACTCGATTTGTAAATGTTGTGGGTTTACTCTCGAATACACCGGTGTGCTGTACTAGAAACGAATTGGCATCTTTTGTTTACATGGCAAACCTTACTAATTGGCTGTGTCGGGTGGTGGCGGGTTTAAAGACATATTTATAGTTACGCGATCCACACCAAAAATCTCTATTGAGGACCATGTGAATGTAATATAATGCTCGCCTTGATACTGCAAGTGTAAAGTGAAAGCTTTGTCATAATATTTGTCCATCGCATAAATATGTAACTTACATATCAGAAAAAATTATATTCCCATAGTTGCTTCATCTTTCTGTTGAGGTTATAATTGGAGTAAAACTGCATTGGAACAAGAAAGCTATATCTTCTTGGTTCTTTCGGTAAAGTCACGTATAAGGGAGATAATAAAATAATAAAAATAAAACATAATAAGATAATACAATTCTCACGAGATAATTGTATCACTAGAGAATTGTATTATTTTATTATGTTTTATTTGTATTATTTTATTATCTCCCTTCTACGTGACTTTACCGAAAGAACCAAGAAGATGAATCCCTGCAGTCACGAAAGCTTTAAATCGAAAAAAGGAAATTTTTTAAAATGTTTTATTTTTATTATTTTATTATTTCCATTCTACGTGACTTTACCGAAAGAACCAAGAAGACGAAAAAAGGAAAGCTACATTTGGTGGAATAAACAGTCGGCATTAATGGACAGAAAGTGGCAGGATATGTCACGCATTCAATGACAATGGTGATGGTATTGAGTACTGGTCCTTTATTCTTCTTCACTCAAAGGGACGTGAAAATGAAATGCCAGGAGATCCGGGCGCAGCACGAAGAGACTCTGAGGAAGCAGGAACGAGGGGAGCTCAACGCCAGCGACACCGCGAGGAGCAGTGCCGCTTCCCTTCCCGTCGACTTCTCCCAAGCGGAGCGCCGGGCGGCCACTGCTATGCAGACGGCCACCACCACGACCACCACAGTCAGCCGGCGACGGAAATAGAACACTGGGACAGAAACGTAGCTTCCTGCGTGGCTGGGCCCCAGCTCTGCTCTTTCCGTGGAGCTCCTTGTATGAGCAGCTTTTGTGTAGAGAAATTGCCCAGAAACAACAAGAAATTTAAATTGGTCTTCCCCAAATACTGTTGCAGTTTTACGAATCGTGAACGTGAGTTTGTGAACCGCCAAGTGTGGCCGTGATCGTTGGGTCGCACTCTTGTGACTGCACGTGTGCTACTAGCGGCCTTGTGTACATGAAGCTTGCGACTTGCGTTGCCCGGTAGCTTTCGCTGTTTGCTGCCGCCGAGGGCTACAAGCTCAGGAATGAGCAGTTGTTTCGTTGAAGCCATGGCAGGTTGCCACAGCTCGTGTTTTCATTCGCCACTCGCCCCACATGATGGCTGCGAGCGTGACTTGGTCAGGTGGACTTAGCTGTTGGCCTCACTACAGGTGCCCTCAGAGAAAACAAAAGTATTGGCGTTGTTATTGAGTCAGAGCAAAATTAACGGTTTGCTCGAATCCTTTAACGGTCACTGATCAAGTTAATTGTATTACAGCACGTGATTGTTGATTATGAATGTCGATGTTAGCTGTGTGCTTGGTATAGTTTTAAATAATATCTGGTGCCGTAATTCAATATCGTTTTAGGCCACAACCTGTGGATTTGCTTTACCGTTGGTAATGTACAGCAGTGATGTGCAGCAGGAACTTTGCATTAGAGTCATGTGATCATACAGCAGTGTATTTCCAATTAGCTTGTGCCTCACACTTGGATATGGTTATATATCGACATGTGAGGCTTTCACATTTAATTCATGTATTCATAGTCAAACAACTGTAATTGGTTTTATGTTTCTTTCGAAGCAAACACTGGGGAGCATGGGTTAATATGTCATTGCAAATGCTTGTGTGGCATTACCAGATGTGTCCTTGATTGTTAAGAGAGTGAGACATTACATAACTGCAGAGATTGCAGTTGATTCAGTGTGCTGATTTTAAATAATTGAGTTATGAATTTATGATTGGCCCCTGTGCAAATAGGCATGTGGCTGTACTCTGTCTCTATTGGAGATCTTGAACCAGTGTTTGAAATTCCATATATACATGGCAGGAATCGTAGAATACCCACTGTAGGCTTCCCAATGGGTAGTTAGCGCCGGACTCCAGGTGGCGTGTATTGCACTCACCCCAGATCGACGATGATGTTGATGATAGCCGAGACAAACATTGCAATTACAAATACCTTGATATTCACAGAAGTATTTTTTGTTATCAAAATATTTCCTGTGTAGTGGTAGTACAGTGATTAGCATACTTCACAGAACTTGGAAACCTGAGTGCACAGCGGTGGCGAGGGATATTTGAACCAATCCTGTCCCACGCCAAACTCCCTCCCTTCAAACTGCACTGACCGGCGTGGTGAAGTATGGTTAAAAAAACTTCCATGACCAAAATGCATGGGGAGGACCTTTTTCAACAGTAGGTTGACAAAGGACTGTACATTATTATTGTTAATATTCTGTAACAGTTAAATGTAACGGATGTCAATGGGCAGAGACTCGCTCACGGTTTTAAATGCAATGCAATTAAAACTCTTGTTCATAGTGGACATCGCAAAAACGAATACCAAGCCATCAGTGTTATTAGGGGCGCCACGGTGGCGAGATGTTAACTACCTCAGCTGGTATACAGGAGGTCGTGGGTTGGTTCCCGATCCTGATGCCTGCTGCTGTATATTTGGAGTTTGCATGTTCTCCCCGTGGTCGCATGGGTTTTTTCTCCCGAGTCTTCTGTTTTTTCTCTCCACATTTAGAGACATGCTTTTAGAGTATTTGGCTCCTTCAAAATTCTACGTGATGAGCCACTTCGTTGAGCTGAAAAAGAGCTATTTAACTCAGTGGGCCTTACCTGGTAAGATAAAAAATAATAGTTTAGTTTTAGTTCACTTGTTAGTCACCTGAATTCCATTGAAAGCCATGGAGAATTATTACAACGACATGCAAACCTTCTAAATTGGACTCAAACATATATAAACCAAATTCTTGAAAAGTTTAGTTTTCCTGGAGATTATATGAATGAGAAGAGTGAAACGAGTTCTGTTTTAGGAGTGTGACTTAGCAACCAGAGGCTGGTGCTGTTGTGTGGGCCAAGCATCGAATCACCACAGCGTCTATTCAACAGGGGGCGTTGAGCTTCATTGAATTATGTTCACCTGTTCCAATTTCCACAGCGGTCGGTCACCATCATCTTAATGACCTCCGAATAGAGGGCCCTCATCTCCTTTCACAAATCTTGATGCCGATGGAGCCAGCTTTCTGAATCTTGAGTATTTTACTGAATTATTATTTACGGTAATATTCTGAATGCTGCTGTGGTGTAATCGTGAGCACACATCTGGTCTCCCAGCATGGCAGTTGAAGCAATGGAAACATTGTTTTAAATCGTTCCACCTTTGTCCACCGACAGACAGGTCGAGTGCGGTTGGTTAAAGTGTGGGTATCTCCACCTCCTCTAAAATGTCCAGCCAGCATGGAAGAGTAGACACAAGTATAACCCGTAAAAACAAAGTTTTTCACTATAAATCCTTTATATGCGTGGCGACTAGAGTCCTCTCGTCCTCTGGCTTGAGATGGCTGCCACCTATGGGTCAGAAGATTGTCTGGCAGCATTAAACAATTGGTAATTAAATATTTTTTTTAATTCCCTAAACAGTGTAAAATTTTGGAAACATTTTTTCACGAAAATGCATTGTCACGCACAACGAGTCTGTGTGCAAAATGTCAGCTCGATTGGATCACGGGAAGTGGGTTAAAAAATTACCGAAAGATTTGCACGGTCCTAAGCAAGCAAGCGAACTTAATATAAAGGATTTCAAAATAAGAGATTATCTGCAGAGATCCCTTGAGAGGAGATCGATATATCCCCTAGAGTGGCGTGAGAAAGCAATGGCAGCCCTGCACCTTTACCTTTTTACAGTAATAGTTTCACCTTAACTTTCAGTACCCATTTCAAAGAAAATTAAACATTTTAATTGGGTGGTGGCTATGCACTCCTGTAATCCAGCACTGTGGAGGCAAGTGTTGGTGGATCGCTCGCATGTTATGAAACTCCTTTTCTGTGGGCATTGAGGTGTCGTACCCTGGAGGCAGTAAAGCAAGTGGACTATTCTCCATTTGTTTCATCTCTACGTAGATAGTGTTTCCCCCTCGCACAAGTGGGGTTTCTCCGAGTGCTCTGGTTTACTCCCACGTGTATGAACATTCATTGGTTGAAAACCTCTTACATTAAAAAAACAATGCAGGACCCTCCTGAAAATGAGTCCTATGACTCGGTGGCTTTCCTGGATAAATAAGTATTCAAATATTAGCTTTCCATTTGTATGCATTGGATAACTGGTACAATGTGTTTACTTGGGGTATAACGATGCATCGATTAGTTGATTAATGTTGAGTGTTAAGCTCACGATACACTATTTTAATCGGTATGTGTTGTATACAATGGATTCACGTGACCCCAAAGTTTTTCACTATAAATCCTTTATATGCGTGGCGGCTAGAGTCCTCTCGTCCTCTGGCTTGAGATGGCTGCCACCTATGGGTCAGATGATTGCTTTGCACCATTAAGCAATTGGTAATTAAATATAATATTTTTGTCCTAAAAAGTGTAAAATTTGGAAAAAAAAATTCACGAACATTAATTGTCACGCACAACGAGTCTGTGTGGAAAATGTCAGCTCGATTGGATCACGAGAAGTGGGTTAAAAAACGACCTTCAGATTCCCATGGGGGGGAGTGCGTGTGAATCGTTGCACTCGGGAATTTTACCACACAAATTCACACCTGTTGAAAGATAATTTGACCAAACACTATTGAAGATATTAACTGCCAATGCACATGATAATTGGTTCTTTACCCTTCTATCTGGCAACAAAACCAATTATCATATTTTTACTGGCAAATGAGGTCCCCATAGTGCCAATGCACAGGTAATATATTTCTAAAAATGTGTTGGCCTACTATAATTTTAACTTGTGAAATCTTTGTTTGGTAAAAACACATTGATGCAGCAATTGGCGGGTGATAACCTGCAATTATGATGCAGAATTGATGGGGCTTGCATTTCGTGTGCTTCGTTACCTTCATCACATGCGTCTGCAAATTCACACTTCGAACGATGCCTATGAATTACCGTGTAATGACTAGGCAAATATATATTTTGACTGTCCAGATGTTGCCTTGTAGCAGTTATAATTGTTTGATTTAAGAACAGAAAATGTACCCAGTAATCATTGTTTAATGTTTCTGTTATTAATTCTGTTATTGTCTGCATCAGTGTTGGCCTCAAAAGTCCCTATCCCTGTTATGTGTTGAACTATTTACATTTAGAAAAAAAAATATTGGTAGACTTTATTAGAGCAATTCCGATGCAGGTCATTGCGTAACATATTGGTAATATATTTATCATTCGGTAAGTTTGAAAAGAAATTGCAATGACGAATATTAAGTCCTTAAATTATGCATATTTTATGTTTGGCACCAAAACATAATTTTTTGACTTTTCAGCCATGTGCAGTTTATTTGTTTTGAGCAAGTGTACACGTACTTTGATGTGAACGCAGTGTAATTATTTGGGTACGATCAGCTCTCAGTCACGATAGATGTGGGCACTCATAAAAATATGTAATTGACCATTATGTACACGCGTTGCCCCACATTGTGTTGAATTTGTTGATGTGCAACTCCAAGCCGCTGGGGCTAAAACCAGTCAGAATTTTGCCTATTAAATAAATGGGCACTCCGTTTGAAATGTTGTTTTGAACACTTGGATATTAAGACAACAAATCGGGAACCATACGTTTGTATGGTAAATTCACGAACTCTGTAACGTTTTGCTTGGACACAAAGTGTCTAAATGTGGTTCATACTGGATGCTTTAACATTCCTCAACATGTCCACATTGATCGTCGTGCGCGCTCAGACGTTACATACACAGGATGATTCTAAAATCAGTATGATTTCTGACTTTTGCTGCACCGGATGTGTTATTGGAAACCCCTACAAGCCCTAAATTGGCCTTGACAGTCCTGCCAGGTTCTGTATTTGCGATTTGAAAAAGTGTTTTTTTAGTTGCAAATGCATTTAATGTGGTTGAACACTTGAATCTCAAGCTGTGCCACCTCTACATTGTTAATGTTTTTTGAGATCGAAAAAATAAAGAGAATTAATCTTAAATCTCATGGTTCCTTGCTGGTGGTCAATGATTTGTCTTTACCCTGCAATTGCTATCATGATATTGACATGTCGTGATATGAAGAAATCCATTCGAAAATCTCAGCGTGCGGTCGATCTGATAATAAACATCCCACCGAATAGATTTTTTTCACAGAACTGAAAAATCATACATATGGTACTGTACAGAATGTTTTTTTTATATATTTGACCTGGAATTTAGGCAAATCAAGTCCAAACCATAATTAAACATGGTATGAGCTGGATATAAGCACACCCCTTGGGAACAAGTATAGGTCCAATCTGAAGTGTGCTCGCAACATGTTGCCCGTCACCTTCCTCCCCACCAGCGTAATGACATAATTAGTTGTTTATACCAGAGCTATGCTTATTCTTGGTTCTTTCGGTAAAGTCACGTAGAAGGGAAATAATACAATAATATTAATATATTAATATTAAGAATATGAATCCCTGCAGTCACAAAATCTTTAAATCAAGAGCTATGCTTGTTTAAGTCGTGATAATATCAAGATATCCAGCGTCGACTGCATTATGGGGTTTTGTGTGCAGTGATTAGTGATGTGGCTTGAGACCATCAACAGGAGGTGACTTGCCAGGGATGGAAATGGGAAAACTTAATTCAAATTCATACATTATTTTTCCCCCAGCACTAGACCTGTGGGCGTCTGTGCGTGTCTGTGGGTATCTGTGGGTGTCTGTGGGTGTCTGAGCGTGTCTGTGGGTCTCTGTTAGTCAAGGGGTATAGTTGGGAGTCAAATACATTTTAAAAAGTGAATGATTCCTACCAGAACGCAGTCTGGTTCAAAATGTTCACTCCCATCACGACGTTCCGGCCCATTTCTACTACTGGCGGCTGCCCCAATTCGGATTCAGAATCTTGGCGGCCCACGGCTCTGCGCTTCCAAAACTGTCATCCAATCACCTCCTCCATCGTCGGTGCTGTTTTAACACGGTTTGGTTAAGTCAGGGATTGGCAACCTGCTGCTTCGGAGCCGCATGCGGCCCTTTAAGGGCTGCTTCGTGACGTTATTTATTGAGGACCGTCTCGTATTCAGACGCATTGCCGCTCTTGAAATATGGAGCGTTTTACCGAATTGCTGACCCCTCGGTTAAGTCATTAGGACAAGCCGCAATAACTTGAAATGACCCAATGTTGCAATAGGTCCCGCATTTACACACTGACTCAATATGTAGTGCGTTGCATCGTGATGCAAAGTTGTAGAAGGAAAATTAAGATCCCCTCCCCCCCCCCATACTGAATTGGCATCAGTGGCGAGTGATGCCGAAACTGGTCCAAAGCCTCATCCACCCTCGCTTCACCAACCGGCACTGACCAGCGTGGTGAAGTGTGGTTAAACAACCCCGATGCCCGACACGGTGCAAGGAGGAGGCCTTTTCATTCAAGTGGACTGCACGTACATATTGGATTTTCGAAAAAACATTGACAGGTTTTACACCACCCTGGTAAACGTAAAGTCCTATTCCACCCAAACCGTTTGCCATGGGTAGAGAAAGTGGCATCCAAGGTCATCAGATGCATGAATTATTTGTTTATCAAAATGGCATTGGGATTCATTTAAAATCTCATTGTGTTGGTCAGGGGCTGGGAAACGGGAAACCCACGGGCCGTGACTGAATTGTGTCTGCCCTGCAGCCACATTCGACCTATCTACCACTTAGAAACGCACCGCCAACAATATTTATCTGTCACCGCAAGCATATTAGCCATACCAATAAAGCATTAGACTCAAATAGTTTTGACCTGGTAAAAGTGTTCTCATTTTTGCGCGCTAAGTCACTTATCACTGCAAGTGTAGTGGTGCGCCAAAGGTATATGAAAGCCCTATGCCGCCCTCAGGAAGATAAATACTCCACACAGCAGCTTTATGCATGTTGAACTTTTTTCGCACCGTACGTAGCCAACCGTGCTAATCGGAGCACGAGTGCTGGAAGAGAGGACTCGGGATGTCAGCCTCCTGGGAACAACTTGGCAGAAGTTCTTCGTGAACCTCCTGCTTGTTAGCAAGGGCCTGCTGTTGCTTTACGACAAGGCTATAGGTAAGGTTTTTATTACGAGGCAGCATTTGTTGGCTCGTACTGAAAAAGTCGTACTGAAATGTGCAGGTTCCAAAGTAAAAAAAAACGTGCACATTGCTGAGCAGAAACAGAATGTGCCCTGGCATCAGTGGTTGTAGGTGTGGTTGGCATGGACCCTGGCGCAAGGAATGAGATGGGGCCCCCCAATCCAGTTCCGACGCCCATGTAGACCAATGCCTGGACCCCTCTAGCCCATGGGCCCTGGTGCAGTTGCACCGCCTGTACACTCGAGAGCTATGCCACTGATTTGTTTATGAGTATGTTTAGGTGCCTACAAGCATTTCCAGTGGATTCAATCCACTCGAGTTTTAAGCCAAAAAATGCATGCTGACTGTTCGATTGGTTTTAATATTGGGAGTTGACGAACACAGGGAGATTTAGCGTTGTCAAATGTAATGCACAATAAGGAAGCCAAAATATTCAGACTTCCCTTACAGAGACGTTTTTGGAACCTTAAAATATGCAGACACGTTACTTTGTTTCAGTTTTTCATTTATTTGGTAGAGCCCTGTGAGCCATTCGGCTCTTGAATCGGGTGCAACCGCAACAAACCAAAAACAAAAACATGAACAAGAAAACATCTTAAAGTGACTATGTGACTATGTGGAAACAGAAAATCCAGGAAAAGACGGCAACATGTTCAGAAAAGGCACCGTACACCAACGCTGCGTGCAAAAATCCCAGTGGGATTTTAGTCAAACAACATTACAGTAATTCATTCTTGTCATTGGGAAAGTTGCATGTCAATATTGAGAGCATTGTACATCCATTACCAACTCCCCACTGTTGGCGACAGTCCACTTTAAGTTGTCACCATCATCAATTCCATTCTATTCAACAATGACATTAATCATCCGTGTTGTTCGTCTGACGTTTAAACGCTCCATGCAATGGGAGCTGCTATAAGAAGTGAATTGAATTCCGGAGAAAAAAAGAGACACAACTGCAAAACCACTTCGGAGAGCGACACAGCACAGCTGCAAAAGCCTACACCGGTAGCATTGCAATTAACTTGCCAACCGTGAGTGTTTTAGTTGTATCCATGAGAAGCAGTGGTCGGATTTAACCCAATGTAACCTTGTACTGTACACTATCAGTGGCAAGTGCATTAATCACTTCATCACTAGGCCATCCAGCCATGCCTGTTTGTACAGTGTGCGGTTTAAAAGGCAAGCATTGTCAGTGCCCTGTAGCGTTTGATGTGGGATGATGAAACACAACTTCAGATACAACCTCAGCCGCCGTCAATATTTCTGACCACACTGCCATTTAGAAAACGTCGGGTGTCCATAAGGGCATCATCCGCTATGAAATAAATATGATGAGCAGTTAAAACTGGGTTGTTGAAATGTTGAAACCATTTTCCTTATGTACTTGTGACTTTTATTTTTTAAACAAAACAAAAACGTGAGGGAACAATGTAACAGTGATCATAGGAACTGTGATTCAAATTTAACAATAAACGATATACACAGTAACATGTACGACCAAACTTTGCAGCCATAGCTGGCATCATGAGTCACTCCATAACAGCAGGAGTATCAGTAGGAGTATCAAAAATTTTCAATGCACCTTTAAAGATCAGCACACTATAATCGAAACTCTAAATCATACTTTGCAGCGGACATCCAGGAGCAGGGCATTTGATTTAAAGCCACTCTGTATAGCAGTGGCGGCGGGGATGCCCAGCTCCTCAAGAGCAGTTTTGAGTGCAGAAATTAGGAAATAACACTTACTACCCAGGGACACCTAAAACAATTCATCTTCTTGGTTCTTTCGGTAAAGTCACGTAGAAGGGAAATAATAAAATAATAAAACTAAAACATTATAATATAATATATTTTATTATGTTTTATTTTTTATAAAATAATATAATATACTTTATTATGTTTTATTTTTATAGTTTAATTTTTATAGTTTTATTATTTTATTATTTCCCTTCTACGTGACTTTACCGAAAGAACCAAGAAGATGAATCCCTGCAGTCACGAAAGCTTTAAATAGAAACCAAAAAAATTGTTACACAGTGATAATACTCTCACGCGAGCAGCAGAACTGGAGAATAAACACCTTTTTCTATTCATGTAATAAAACTCAACACGTAATCAGTGACATTTTGGGCAATAATTATGCATAGCACATATGAGGCGAGGTAGATCATAGTTTGTGGGTTGGAGATCGCACAGCAACATGGTGCCTGATGAAAATTTGATGTGATTTTTTTCTGATAACCAGTTTTTAAGTTGGAACATGAATTGTTACCTAATATTAGCTATTGACGCCCAGACAAACCTTTCAGTAAAAAAAAACGCATTGCGACACGAACGAATTTCTTTCAAAAGTAAAAGTACATGTATGAAAAAAAATGCCAGCACAACGCAATGTGAGAAGGTTAGTTTTTGTTCCTTGTTGACCGCTGCCAACGCAACATCACCAAATTATTTCTGTCTAATCCGTACATAGTTCAGCAAGGTGAAGGACGCACGCCTTTTGCACATTCACCACTTGGTGGTGTAGTGTTCTCAGTGCATTGTTTAGCACCCTCACCGAGGCACTGTATATAGGGACACGTGTGGCCAATAAGTGACCCCCACATGAGGACCTTGTGTTGCAGCAGCAGCAGCTGTGTGGCCCATATTTGGCGGCTTGCAACAATGCGCGCTTGCATTGCTTGCGCACTGGCCAATTCGGTGCCCCCCCCCCACCACCTCCTCGTTGACAGACGCTTCGTTCAGGGGGGGGGGGGGCTCAACGTGTGCTCGGTATGCACCGCTTGCCCCTGCACTCTCCAAGCGCCCTCGGGCTGCCCTCGCTCAAACTATTTCAAACACACCCTCCTCGCACGCTCAGGAATGGCAGAGGGAAAGAGGTGGGGTGAAGGGCAGGGGGGGTGGTGAGGAAACACTGACTACCGTGCCCCGCAGACGACTCAAACAAAATAATGTCACGGTGTTCGAAATTAATTCGTAGTTTTTTTTTCGTAAGCGTCGCGAACGAGATGATGATGATAATAACGCATCACCGCGGCCGCGGAGTAAACACGCGTGTTGTGCCAGCTGTGAGTATTTTTTGTTGTGCAGCCGCGTGTGGCGTGGTGGTGTTTGGGTTGATGGTTTTTGAGTGACGCCCCCCCCATTCCATCCCCACCCCACACACACCCCACCCCACGCCCCCCAATCCCATCCCACCCCATGCCCCCCCATCTGATCCCACCCCACGCCCCCCCCCCCATCCCATGTCCCCCCATCCCATTCCACCCCATGCCCCCCACCCCACGCCCCCCAATCCCATTCCACCCCATGGCCCCCCCCCCATCCCATACCCCCCATCCCATTCCACCCCATGCCCCCCCACCATCCCATGCCCCCCCATCCCATCCCATCCCACGTCCCCCAATCCCACCCCATCCCACCCCATGCCCCCCACCCCATGCCCCCCCCCCCATCCCATGCCCCCCCACCCCATACCACCCCATGCACCCCACCCCCATCACCCCGCCTCCTGCACCATCGCTGTGCGAACTCACGCACAGAGAAGATCACAGCAGCAAGTGGCAGCGGCAGCAGCAGCGGCAGCGTCTGGTGGTGGTGGTGGTGGTGCTGTGGAGGAGGAGGTGTGCGCGCGCGTTCTCACCGCCGTGGTTCCACGACCATCTTCTCAACGCCACCATGGAGGGGACACACTCAGGTGGGTTCCGTCCCTCTCCAGGGGGAGGTTTGCTCGCCTCTTGCGCCGTGAGAAGCTACCAACCCCGAGGTTGCTCAGGATGGGATCTTTTTTTTTAGGAGCGCTCTTGTCAACCAAACGCAAGTTGTTCCGGCGACGTTCGAGTTGATAGGTTTTTTCACGTCTCCTGCGGTGTGGTTTTTTTATTGACCTCTCCCGGATTCTTTAGTCGCTGCCTTCAAAGGTTGTTCTTCCTTTCATGCAAGCAGCTGTCCGGCTTTACTGCTAGTGTTATCAGGTGTCCGCTTTCGCGAGTTATTTTCTGTGAATTATTCAGTGCAGAACATGTGGTTTTGGGCGCACTTCGTTTGAACGACGTCAACCTGAACGTGTACGATATTCATTTTGTGTTACCACGTTTAGATATAATTGGATGCTGTGCAGTGTCACTTCCCATTCTTTGTTTAGTCCATTATTTCCAAAGTTTAGCGTTATTAAACAAGATGATGAACACATTTGGAACTATCCCTGAAAATGCAAAATATCGTATTTGTATACCACATCTTCAGCTTCCTAGCTCATTGTTTTTACGTGCTATGAAGAAGGGCCGTTGCCCGAAACGTCTGATGTTAGTGTTTTTAATACGGTGTAATTGACGAATGCATTGAGTTCCTAGTTCATTGCTGCGTTCTTACGCCATGCCAGTGATCAGATAGATAAGCACAGGTGTTTGACTATTTACCTCGCCATTATGACACCCTTTAGACTTATAAATTATATTTAAATATCTCCAATGTATCTGATTGTCTCTGAATAGTTGATTTAAATATAAATGTTTAGTACAGTGTCGTGCTATAATGATTGCTTATTAGACTGCCTCGCCACAGGACTGCTCGGGCTCTTTCTGCTTAACTGGTTTTCAGAAGCCATTCCACAACTTACCCGTACAGTGTGTCTAGTTTTATGCAATTGTACATATGCTACGCGTGCAAACATGTTTGTCGATCAACTGCTGGATGAAAGTCCTCTCCACACCAGTGCAAGTCATCGGAGAAATATGGCCATACTTCACCACGCTGGTCGGTGCAGATCGGTAAATGTGCTTGCTGCTTAGTAGTTGGAGAGCATGAACCACGGTGGATTTTGCTCCACTGCCACCCGCTGACAAGTTAGCCCCACAAGCAGCCTACTACACCTTTGATCTGCTATGTCCACCGTGGTCACCCATTCAAGAAGCATTGACCATGACCAGGCTTCACTCCCAAAATCTGACAAGGTTGGGGGGAGGGATGCATTCCAGACAATTTAGTCATAGAATTATGTTTAAGCAATACAAATAACTGAAAGGCCTACACGTTTTGAAACTCTGGTAAAATGTTTATGCCCATAGGAATACACAGAATGTGTTTCATTATCAAATTCCAAAAACGTATGTTTGGTCGCGTGATGGCGAGAAATTTGAGGCATTTTCTTCAGGTAGCCTGGGAGGGGTCAGACAACAAGGAATGCTGTTGCTAGGAGAGCTGCGGCTTCTCCGTTGGATAATTATCACCTCAAGTCATCAAATCCCTCTTGAGTCAGCAATGATTGTATATTTACTCATTCCCTGGCATCGAACACGGCTGTGTTAATCTACATGTGACACAAGGGGAGTGCTGTGGTCCGTTTCTCTGAGGAACACACCCATGGTGCATGCGTATGCTTTAGAAGGCCACATATCATCATAGTCTGCCATGATCAATCCACTGCTGGATTAACGTATCCCCAAGCTACCGCCATCTCTCGTGATGCTGTGGTGTAACAATCCCTACCTATCGCCTGCACACGAGCAGATTTAATCGGCTGCATCCCATCGGTGGACGTCCTGGCAGGTGTGTAAATATGTTTTGGCTGCCACTCCATTATTATTATTGATCATCGGTCATCATTTCTCAGGGACGTGTCCTGCCCGATGGCGGTACAGGCCAAAAGCTGTTCGTGTTTCATGGAAAAGTGTTCACAGCTCTAAAATGCTCAATTTCCCAGTCTCAGAAGTCCGTACCGGGCATGGTTGGAAAATTCTCACCCAATAAGAGCCGTAAGCATGTCCGACCGCCAGCTGCTACTTGGAACGGAAAATGTTATTCGCAGTGTGCACTGCTCGTGTGTGAGACGTTGCACCATCCACAGACCATGGCCTGGACTCACGGATGCCTTCCCTATGATGATTATAAGGTCTCCGATATCAAATACTAAACATAAACCAGAGGCTCGTGATGCTGGTCCTCAATGGCTGCCACCCTGGCAGGTTTAATAGATCACTTGAAATATCCAAGTGCTTAAGGGCTGAGCACAGTGGCAAATGACTAATGAACCGTTTGGGTTCACTTAAGAACTACTATAATTGAGTGCCGAGTTAGAAGGAAAATCAGAAGCCACTTCAACTTTGGAGGACCTTGCAAAATCAACCAGCTTAGCAAAGATGTGTAGCATTTTTTCAAACGTAGTCTTTTTTTTCTGTCTAACAATAACTTGCTTTTGTTTACTGATGGAGATGAAGGACGTTCATAATAATGTTGTTTTCAACATGTGTGTCCTGTAATGACTCCGTGATTACATGCGCGCCATTATGCAGTCGGGGTGTATTTATGTTGCCCAGTTTATACGATGCACACTCTCGCCGTGGTATGACGCGTGCAATTAAAACTTAATGGCAGGGCGAGTTTAACGCTAATTAAGAGCTTTACATATTACGTCAATGTTGTCATGTTGGAAACTCCCTTGCAGCGCTTTATATAAATGTTAGTCACTCTTTTAAACGGCTAAACTTGTATACAGTACAAAGAAAAGTTTTCATGCGGGTTTACACCATGTATTTTCAACAACACAATGTGTATACTTCGTTATTTACAGTACTACCAATGTACAGCCCTTTGTTAATCCACTGCCAAATGAGGCCACTGGCTGATGGTGCAATGTTTTTTCACGATATTTTACAGGAGGGCCCTGCTTGATACACACAGTACAAGGGAAATACAAACGCCGGGATGAGGCCCTCATCCAGCAGTGGATTGGCACAAGTGTTGTATGTCTACAAGGGAAATCAATCAATCTGCTTTCAGTTGGAGCTCTACCCACGTGACACCTGTAGATGCCAAATCCTTCTGCACTGGTTGTTGGTTCCAGTTAACCAGCGTTCATCTCGTTCTTTGTTTACCATTTTCCAGGACCCGCGTAAATGGCTGCCACACCCTATTATCCAATGCCATGCCATATATGTCATCTAGCCAGTTCAGGCAGCGCTCTTTGTTGACTGATGTAATTTATAGTTTTGGTCAATTGACAGTTCTCCTTATATTCTTGGTTCTTTCGGTAAATTTACGTAGAAGGGAAATAATAAAATAATAAAAATAAAACAACAATTCATTTTTATTACTTTATTATTTCCCTTCTACGTGACTTTACCAAAAGAACCAAGAATAGGAATCCCCTGCAGTCACGAAAGCTTTAAATCGAAAGTTCTCCTTATATTTGTTATCACAAAAACAGCCAGTCTGACACAATTGCCCTGCATATAGGAGTCAATTATATATATACAAATTTAATAACGATAATTTACAAAGGCTTTGGTCAAGAATAATAATGGAGTGATGGCCACACAATGGAACACAACCAAGATCAAGAGGGTTCCCACGGAGGAGTTGGAGTGATGAAATCTGTGTGCAGGTGCCAGGTTGATTCCAGAATCGTGAGAGTTTGCGGCAGCTTGCTTGCGGAAGCCTTCATCTCGCAATGGATTAACCATGGCTGATGTGTCACCATACTTCACCGTGCTGGTCGGTGTGGATTGGTGACGTATAGTTGAGTGGTGCCCACTACCAGTTCAGATATTGAGATACGATATTTAAACCAGCTGAGACGTAAGTTTGACGTTCCAGAAGTGCATAATTTCAGCAGCACCGCTTCAATACACACAAACTCTGACAGTGTCCCACCAGCAGTGCTGGGTTTTCCCGAATCAATGTTGGTGAAATCCCTTTCTTCCAGGCAAGGATCTTCTCTTTAAGCTATTGGGTCCTTTTTCAAAGTAAAATTATAATACATTACCCCGTAGCGTAAAGAGAGGCCTGTAAGATTGGCAGTTATCTGAACAGGTCCCAGGCCTCTGCTGGATTGACTCATCCTCTAATGAGTACCTGGTGCAGTATTTAAACTAGGCATGGTGCTGGACACCTACTTCCTCATGTATAGTTTTGACCTGCATAGGTGCTCACAAACAGCACTTGCCCCAAAAGTATATATGGAACATTTTTGTCTTTGTGGGGACTGATCCAGCGTTCGCTTATGCACTTCCTTGAAGGCCGTGTGGCTGATGGGTTGTGTGGGAAATATTTAAGTGTTAACTTCGTCTAGCATTACAACTTTAAGTTAGATACTCTTTCCCCACACGGCACTCCCACTCAACTCCTTAACCCTCGTCCTCCCATCCCTTTCAAACAGGGAAACAAAACGTCGCCGTGAGCAGTACCGGGACCACCGAATACGATGACTACGGTATGGCCACGGGGGGCCAAATGGACGACCCGGATGAGCAGGAGAGCTGCCGAGCGGGGCACCTGGACCCGGAGCCTACTTTGAAACAGCGTGCGGGCCGGTGGCTGGGCTGGTGGAGCGGCTGGTGGGTCACCTGGTGGCTCGGGTGGGCGCTGGGCTACGTGGAGATAGGGCTCATGGTGGGCTGGTTCACGGGCGAGCTGGGCATGCAGGCTGGCACGTGCTTCGGAAGGCTCATCCCGGCCGACATGATGGTGTGGTGGCTTGGCCTGTGGGTGAGCGCGGCGGCCGGAGAGCTGGCGGGCTCCGTGCTGCCGCCGTGGGCCGCAAGGAGCGTGGTGGCGACGCTGGGCATCTTCGTGGTGGGCTCGGTGATTGCGCTGCTGCAGCGGGCGTTGGGGCACGCCGGGCAGCTCATCCGCGACACCGTGCGGAAATACGTGCGACACTCGGAGGTGGAGCTGGTGGTGGACGTGATGTTCGGCCTCGTGGTGGGCGTCGCCGTTTTCTTGTTTTCTGTCACGGTGATCGTCTTCGACATGATCTACGAGTACGTGGGGCTGAGCTGGCCGGCACTCGGAGGCGCCTCTCTCGGGTTCTTCTTCGGCTCTGTCTGCTTGGCTTTTTACCGGACCCTCGTCAGCCCCCCGTGCAGCCAAACCAAGCAGTGACCCACTGGGCCCCCGTCAGGCCATGATACACTAGAGAAGCAATTCCCACACTTTACTTGCTTGCATACTAACATTGAAAAAAATATATATAAAACTGGATGCACCACCAAAAAGCATTTTCACAATACCCACTGAAGAATGTATACTGAACTTAAAGAATGCAGTATTCCTAAAGCCAATGGTTACAACATTTGTTGCAGAATACAAATATACCGTAAAAATGTATACAATTATAAATAATGCATACATTAAGCATGTATATGCGCATATGCAATTACTGCTTACCCGACTACATTTGGACACGTAAAATCATATACATTCATACACAGCTTCCTGTGTATATACAGATGCATCCTCTGATGCTTACATACAATACATATGTACAATACTAACTTTTTGGCGTGCCAATGTCAAACTTTATGGTACGCATACCGCAGTTTAAGTTTAAGAACCACTCCACTGAGGCAATGTTGGGGCACTTGTCACTGACAACACATTCACTATGAGCTACTGATGCAACTTGTATGTCACTGGAATAGCATGACCAATCTCCGTCTAAAAAACTAAAATTTTATTTTGTAGTAACTACTGCCGTGAAGGCTGCTGGCGATGATTACCCTGCAATTGCCCTGATGTATCATGGCCTTTAATCGTTCATTTCTGAACAAGCCAGGACATTACTAACGATAGCTATTGATGTACCGTGATGGTGATTTTTCAAATGAACATCTAAATATTACTTGATGACACCTTGTGCTGTATTTTGTGTTGCTAACAAGAATTATTTTAAATAGAGCAAATGCAGCATTAGACTTGTTTTTCTTTAGATAATTTTAACTTGATATGCTGCAATGGATTTTTGTGCAACAAATGGCAATGTTAAATATGCCCCCTATTATGGAATGATCATGAAAGTGTAGATTTACTGTATATGTGTTTCAAGTACTGCAGTATATTCGAGCTATAAACACGTTTGGAGACAGTATTAACTTTCGAGCAGTCCGTATATGTTCTTGTTGCGTGGTGAGTCCAAGTACGGTACAGCGAAATCCATTGTTGTAATATACTACGCTCCCATATCTATACATTTTGCCTTCATCCCACACTCTCCATCTACCTACAATCATGGTGAAATAGCTGCCATGACCCACATGGCATACCAAGGCCCTCATTCAGCAGTGGATTTGACAATAATGGCTATACAGTGTATTTGTATATGTGTTTTGTACAGATACAAAAGCACCCATTTTTTTTTTCTCTTCGTGTGTCTAAAATCCAGGATTCATGTGGCAGAATATTCGTGCATGCATGCGCCACTACCTGAATAAACCAAATTTCTTCCGTCACAAGCTTCAACTAATTAAAGCCAACTCGAGCGAGCTTATTTTGTTTATATTGTTTTGTTGGTTAAAAATAGATGAAATAGATGTTTACCTTTTAAGGTAACATCTATTTACACAGTACGTATAGGTAACATTTACAAGTACTGTGTAGGTATTAAATGGGAACAATGATTCATAACAGTGGATTATTTTATTTTGGGGCTTTATTAACATTTAGATTTTAAAAGTGTTGTGTTGTTTAAGCAAGTTCTGCACCCGCAGTAATTATGATGTAGTCACTGCAAGAACACCAATGAAGTGTGTATCATGACACGTAGAGTACTTGTTTGCAATGGTTGATGTGTAGAATATTCGTTTGCATTGGTGTCGTTCAATAAAGATGGTGTTTCAGAATGTATGAGGCATGAGAGGCCGCTTCGTGAATTTGAGTTCAACCTCCGTGAGTGTCTGGAGGATGGTTGTCTATTTTTAAGCAGCAAATTATTAGGCTCTTACGCAGTCGATCCAATTTGGCTTTTCAACACCGTCTGGGCCAAGTGGGGCCTATTGAATTACAAGCACACCATTATTTGTATGCAATCTTGAGTTACCTCAATCAGCTGGTTCAGGCAATCTCAGAAGGCCACATTACTCTCCGCACAGTCTAGATATTTTCCACATTGTGTGTGGTCACGTGTTTATCCGCTCTTGATGTCCTATCTCCAAATAAACTTAACATCGTAACCGGCCTCTCCAAGTGCACTATATATCCTGTAGATACAATACAGAACAATTTGGATGTATGTGACATGAAAATCTGACCACATTTTACAGATGCAGAAATATAATGTGACCACATCTCAGGATACAGAAACGGCAGGCATATTTTGTGTAAAGAGGTAATCAGTCTTAAAATAGGAATGTGTTGAGCATGGACTTGGAAACGGAGTCAACAGCAGTTAATTATAAACTATTTTTATTTTAGCAGGTAAGGCCCACTGAGCAATATAACTTTCAGAAGTCACCTGGCCACAAATGATAGCTCCACGAGGTGGCTTTGCATGTGAAAATGTATAGCAGCCAAATACTCTAAACGCATGTTTCTAAATTTGGACGGAAACCCGGATTCAAATCCACACGACCATGGGGAGAACACGCAAACTCCAAATATGCAGGCGTCAGGGTCGGGATCGAACCCACAACATCCTGTATAGCAGGAGAGGTAGTTGAAATCTCGCCACCATGGCACATGATGGCTGGAAAAAGGGCAGTTCTACACTGGGGGCAGCAGAGGAGAATCAGTTTTGACCTAACCTGGACATCATCAGGGATATGAATGATGTTCTGCAGCTGCTTGGTACTGGATATAAATAATACTTGTATTTTTGCCTTGTGTCAACTCCTCACCGATGTCATTTTAATTCATAAGTGTGCGCAGCAGTTTCATGTTGCCGGTAGAGGGCAGCAGAGGTTTAGAAAAGCAAACGTGGCCACAGCCAAAAAGTGTAGGACAACACAACCCAAAAATCATTGCCGCGATTGAATATACTGAATGTGATCTTAACAGAGACGTTACTCGTCAAGAATTTGTCACATCTTAATTACCATGAAAATGTTAATACGCATTTTAAATACCTTTAATTTGTTGTGCAGTTAAAGATGTAATTGCATTAAATTTGGCATGTTAGATATTTTTTTGAAGGCAATGCTTTGGATTTTCCAATAAATGTTTCACATGTTTACACAATTGTAAATTATGAGTACTGTACTTCACAGTGAAATGGCAGAATAAACGAGTTTTCACAATGGCAACCCCTCTGTTTTCTTTAATGATCCCAATTAAAGACAATTTTTACCAACGCAATTTATGATTTTTAAAAGTAATCCAAGTATTCAATAGATAGCGTACAGGTGAGTGTCAGCCATTGGTGTAGCGTGGCTGGCATGGACCGGTGTAAGGCATGAAATCTGGCCCCCTGTTCAATTTCCTCCCTCTTCGTAGCCCAGTACTATACCGGCCCAAGGGCCCTGGTGCAGTTGCACGACCTGCACACTCGATAACGATGCCACTGTTTCGATTTAAAGCTTTCGTGACTGCAGGGATTCATCTTCTTGGTTATTTCGGTAAAGTCACGTAGAATGGAAATAATAAAATAATAAAAATAAAACATAATAAAATTTCGATTTAAAGCTTTCGTGACTGCAGGGATTCAACTTCTTGGTTCTTTCGGTAAAGTCACGTAGAATGGAAATAATAAAATAATAAAAATAAAATATAATAAAATATCGATTTAAAGCTTTCGTGACTGCAGGGATTCAGCTTCTTGGTTCTTTCGGTAAAGTCACGTAGAATGGAAATAATAAAATAATAAAAATAAAACATTATAAAATTATTCTCACGACGTTTCGGCCACAACGCAAGCAGCTGTCCTCAGGTGGAGAGCAGGTCTGTCGACGGCTGCTTGCGTTGTGGCCGAAACGTCGTGAGAATTATTTTATTATGTTTAATTTTTATTATTTTATTATTTCCATTCTACGTGACTTTACCGAAAGAACCAAGAAGATGCCACTGTTGCTAGTTCCATGCACAGCCAATTCAAACCATGCTTATTTGCACATCATCAAAGTCGCACGTACCAGCTATTGACACATCGCATTGCACTGACCACTGGTCTCAAGATCTCGATCACTCTGCCAGCTGCGCTTGTGTTGTTGCTGGAGGAGTCTTGTCAAATGTGTGTGCACACGTGGAGGCGGTTAGCATTCACAACAGTAAATGCCGGTCGAAAGTGGGAGAGAGAACCAAGACAAGGGAGACCTATGAGCTTATGTCACATGGTAGATCTTCGCCCACGGCCCTTATCCCTGGATAAAATACCTTATGGTAGAACGTCTCCCACTATGATAAAGCTTCTGCGTCCTGGTAGATTCACTTACTATTGTCTCCTATCCTCTGTATGGGAGGACATCTATCCCAACCCGAATATCCTCTCTTTTTCATTGCACGCTATAAAAACTACAGCGAAGTTCATGCGATTACAGATAAACATCTTGATTTGCTTCAACCAAGTGACTTTTATTTCCTAACACGCACATTTATTTTACAACCTATACCCTATAAAATAATAAGATTAATTAATTTAGGTTATAAAACACTTTCATGACAATATCATCTAAAATCACTCGACGATCACAGTTGTATTTTTCGATTTAAAGCTTTCGTGACTGCAGGGATTCATCTTCCTGGTTCTTTTGGTAAAGTCACGTAGAAGGGAAATAATAAATTAATAAAAATAAAACATAATAAAATAATTCTCACATCGTGAGAATTATTTTATTATGTTTTATTTTTATTTAGTTGTGATAAATGGAAAGACCTGGTAGGGTGGAAGATCTGCAATGGCCAGAAGAGATGACATGGAAGCGTATCCAGGTGGAAAGATCTACCATATGGTAGTTTGTGCAGGCGGATGAGGTGCCATGCAGAAGATGTGCCGTGGGGCACAGATTCGAGGGCACACTTCCAGCTGGATGGAGATCGACAGTGAAGACAACCACTGTTGCTTACGTGCCACCGCATCTTATGTGTGCAGCTCTACTATCACGGCATCTTAAAGAGTGTGCTTTAAACCCACTGCACTTATAAAGATACATGATGATAGCCAGGCGATGCATAAAACTCTAGGCAGGCACTTGACATTCATCAAGTAGAAGCATTTAGGTCCTGGGCAGGTCCTAATGGTCTTCCATGGAATTCGTTGTGATGCACAGTAGTGATAACTGAAGATACCAAATGAAATGTATACACTTATTTTTAAATCTGTAAAACATCGAAGACTTTGATCAGAGTTTGGAGAAGCTTGTGCGACTGTATGAATCTTAGTAGCTAATGCACATTTCAGGATGGAGCAGATGGTTTCCACACTGCACTCTGCACCTGGTGGCCTGAGTTTGATCGCCGGCCACAGCTAACGTGAGTGGAAAGTGATATGTTACACGGTCCTGAGCTTGCCAAAAAATGTTCGCCAACCTTACCTAACCAAATGGGACATTTTTTTCCAGTATCAAAGTATGAAAAATATATAAGAACAGGTTTGACCCTGTCCGACAATTAAACAGGTGTTAAGATGTCCAAACACCAAATAGAAACCTTTTGCAAAGAAGCAAGTCTGCATTAACCACACGTAAGTGTGGTGAACATGCAAACAAACATGCTCTGATAATTATATATGCATTGTCTTTGAAACTGATTGGCCTACATCACAGACAACCTTTTTTAAAGCCTAGTTTCACCAGTGTCAGACCAGAGAACGCCAAAAGGCGAACAGTATAAAGACATTGCACTATCAGAGCATTTTTAGCTCGGGGTCAGTAGCTACAAAATGGGACCTTTTTACCAGTATCAAAGTATGAAAAAATTCTGGCAATAAAACAGGTGTTAAGATGTTCAAACACCAAATAGAAACCTTTTGCAAGGAATCAAGTCTGCATTAACCACATGTACTTGTGGTGAACATTCAGAAGTGGATACGCAAAATTATGTATAATATTTATTTTAATGCACATTTTCAAAAACTTTGTTCATTAGTTCCCTACAGCCTTCATTCGATTTTTAACGAAGGAAAACATCTATCTGAGCTTTCACGTAGAAATATGTGATAATCTCACAGTTCAATGTGTGCATGTGAGCTGGGACATTTTCCAGAACTCAGCCCCGGACAACTCCGGAATTAAAACCCTCCGTGCGACCCGCACATGTACACACGTAGATGAGTCTTCGTACTACCCTGTAGTAATGACAGCCTGATAATATCTGTGTGAACAGACAACCAACCCAATCACACATCGGGTTTTTTTTTCAATATTGCAAATGCAGTTGTGAAACACAACCCCGAAAGCAGAGGTTGTGGAAGCACCGAGCAAGTTAACCTGCGATTAATTTGCTGTCCGCTAATAAGACGTCGCTATAACATGACCCAACCCCAAGCCTACTGACCCTGCCCGTCCGTTTAAATCAGATGGCCTGACGAAAACACCTGCGCGTGGTTTCATGCATCCCCATTCTACTGCGCCAACGGCTAAAATCACCCGGGATCAGGTGTCCGATCTCATCAGATTTCATAAGTCTAAGCAGGTTTGAGCTTGGATAGTGCTCGGATGGGTGACCAATAACATGGTACCAAAGGGCAGATGGAGTAGGCGGTGTGATCAGAAGAGGGCACTGCAGCAAATCAATTGTTCTGACCCCCCCCCCACCCTTCCTTCACCAACCTGCATCGATCATTGTGGGGAAGTATGGCCAGATAGTTATCATTGTCGATACGTTGTAGGGGGGGGGCCCACGTCCAGCAGGGGATGGACAAAACTGGCTGTACTTGTATATTGTGCCGCAAGGCCGTAATTATAATATATATTGGGAGGGACACCCCCCCCCCCAATATTCAAATATACTCAAAATGCCCCCCCCCCCCCCAATATATTGCTCTAAAAATATTTTAAAATAATAATTGTTATGCTATGTAAATAAAAACAACAATTTGCTTAACCTTGGCCACAATATCTGGACTTGTCTTCATATAACAATGCATAGATTTATGTTTATATTATTGTGGTTATGGTTGTACTTTATTAATCCCGATCTCTGCCATTACATATGAAGTACCGGTGAGGACGCTTGACACCGAGGTTGAGGCACACGTGTATTTATTTTACAAGTCGTCACGACAGGACAGCACTAGAGGGGGTATCGGCCCCCTCACCCGTATAACTGGGGATATACCGCTAGCTATCCCTGACCTACCCCCGAGTCCTCCACTAACGGGCTAGGGGAGGCTATCTGGCCCGACACTGGTGAGTCGGGCTACGGTACCCGGAGTCCCAGAGTGCTGACTCTGGTTCACGGGACCACGCCGCTGGCTCGGTCCTGCGCGGCCCTGACAAGGGCGGCGTCTCAGGGGAGTCCAGGGCTCTAGCTACCCGGGTCTTCAATCTTCCCTCCTTCGTTCTAATACTGCCCCGAGCTCTCTCTGTCATCCCCTTTTATACCCCCTCCAGGATCACAACCCCGGGCAGCCCCCAGGCTGCCCGATGCGGACGTCGTTGCGGGCACCCCCCCCCCCCGTTTACTCCCGGAGCTCCGCCCACTGTGTTTGTTCGCCGTTTGATCCTATGTACAAACAGCCCCTCCATAACAGCCCTACACATTCAATGAAACAAGAAAAGGTAAGAAAGAAAGAAACAGATTAATGTAATACAATACACTATTAGACATTATTGTAAAAAAATAAATAAAAAGTCCATCCCAGGAAATAGCAGGAAATACATTTTCAAATTTAGATTTTTTTTTCTGGGGGGAGACCCCCAGACCCCCTGGAAGATTTCGTCCCCGTCCCCCCAATGTTGGTTCCATGGCTACGGCCTTGTTGTGCCGTATTCACCGCATTTATAAGACGATCCTGATAGGAATACGCCAACCCATTAAGGTGCGGCCGTCGATCAGTAACGTTACACAAATCTGGTCAGGCAGCAGATCTGCCGGGATTATTCGACGCAACCCTTGAACATTGACTTGGAAAATAAATGCAAAAGAACGGGGAGAGTTTAACACGTAGGCTTTCGCGACCAACATCATCCACAATACAGGGTTTATTTGAGTGTTAGATCGCGTGAGTATTTAAATGTGTCGTTAAAACCACAGCGTTGACAATCTGAGCACGACGTCTCGCCAGAAATTACAACCGGCGTCATCAGGCGCTCAGCCACATTTGTGCATTATATTATTATATTATTATTAGATTATTATATTATCATTATATTATTATATTATCATTAGATTATTATATTTTCATTATATTATTATATTATCATTATATTATTATTTTTTCATTATATTATTATATTATCATTAGATTCTTATCATTATAGTATTATTATATTATTAGATTATTATATTATCATTAGATTATAATTTTTTCATTAGATCATTATATTATCATTAGATTATTATATTTTCATGAGATTATTATAATATCATTAGATTATTACATTTTCATTAGATCATTATATTATCATTATATTCTTATATTTTCATGAGATTATTATATTTTCATTAGATTATTATATTATCATTAGATCATTATATTATCATTAGATTATTATATTTTCATTATACAGTATTATTATATTATCAAGGGGAAGGGATTGCGCTCGACATTCCTTGATAGCCGATTACCAAACAAAAAACTCACCTTGATCACGTGACACGGCCCTCGACCAATCACTGGCCGAGGATTCCCCCCCCCACCTCCCAGCGTATCGTAACGTCTCAAGCGCTTGGCAAACCGTGGTGAGTGTTTATATTTTAAACAACAATAATCGCACGAATGTTTTCACCTAATGTCGCACGTTAAAAAAGTTGTACACAAATAAGCTGCGGTGTTTGTGTAACGAAACTTTTAGTTTATTTGTAAATTGAGCGTCTGATTTGGTTTTGGTACAATTGATACGTATGGGCCGAGGGGGTTGGGGTGTCGCGTATCCGTTGTACGGAATGTAAAAGGAGTAAATGTTCCAATTTAAACCACTTCGTATTGTATTGGAGGCTTAAACGATGATAACATTTTGTTGTAAGTTAAACAAAACGTGAACTTGAGCACCCAAATACAAAGAGATGCGTGCACAAACGCACACGATAGAATATGATAACGTTTTCCATATAAAAACCAATATAAACTCCATTAGTTTGAGGTTAACGATTCTGTGTACTTATACATGTGTATGAAGACCTCCCCATGCCGAGATCTGGCAAGATCCTGGCAAATAATCCACTACAATATTTCCATCAAATATACTAGTTAGAGGTTGAAGGTGCGAGTTTGAGCGGAGTGATGTTATAGCTTTTTCATGATAAATTTAAATATTTCCAATGCCATTGGAATATCGATGTACCACAACTGCCTCAGGAGAGTAGAATCATCTATAATTGGACTGGAGGAATCCGATGAGCTACGAGGCTATTTCACTCGTATCCAGTGTTTCACAGATGTCCTCAGTAGCGTCGCAATGGGGCACTTCGACATTTTCACGAGATCCTGCCATAGAAACGTGTTTTTGTCCTCATGGCTGAGGTCCAGCAATAAGGAACTATCACTCTCCCATAGCTCTTTTGCATGGGCACACCAGCTTTATAGAAATTCTATACCATTGTACTGTACTGTACCGTCATGCCCATTTTGCCATTGAAGGTATTTTGCCGAATGGTTACCACAAATAGCTTTTATTTTATACATTTCACTGTTTTAATTTTTATTGCAAAATGCATTTGCAGTATTGACCTGAGAAGTCGAAATTCTGAATTGCCCACAGAGACCAATTGCACATCAAATATGGGGCTTATTTGGCATCTTGAGAATCATAAGTCAATATTGATAATTGGATTCCAAATGTAAAAACATTTGTTTTATGTATACTTGGTTCTTTCGGTAAAGTCACGTAGAAGGGAATTAATAAAATAATATAAATATAAAACAATAAAAAATTCTCACGACGTTTCGACTGCAACACAAGCAATCATCATCAGGAGAATTTGTATTGTTTTATATTGTTTTCATTTCATTATTTCCCTTCTACGTGACTTTACCGAAAGAACCATGAATATGAATCCCTGCAGTCACGAAAGCTTTCAATCAAAACTTGTTTTATGCTCTAAATAAAGTTGCCTCTGATTTAGTGTAGTGGAAGAGTTATAAAAACATTGTAGTATTGAACCTTTTCAAACTTTCATACATCATGGTCAGAAAATAATAGCAATTGAGACATTGGTAATCATCCATGAAAGTTTTAATAAAGGTCATAGCTGCACTTTGAAACATTTCAGTAGCAGTTACTCATAATTAACATTTGGCTTATCTATAGTTTCAGCACGGAATATGTATGAAGACATTTAATGAACACTCAGATTAGACACACACCTGCCACTATCGAGGGATACTTGTACAAAGATTTATGTTGCACTGACATTTCTATTAGGTTTTTTTCTAAATTACATTTTCGTCTCGTGTTGGTACAATTTTGTTACGTGACTTGTGTGGAAGAAAAGCCAATACGACTTAATATACTTCACAAAATTAATGTACACCATAAAATAACAATCATGCTGGGCTTGTTTTGTTTTGGTGAAATTAACATTGTGTTAATAATGAAAAGTTTAATATGTCACCAAGAGCACTAGACTGGCTCGAAGATTGTATACTTTAATGTTTAATGGGGCAATACAGCGTGGGCACGCTACCCAAACAGACTTTTAAAAAAGTGACGTGCCGCATCCAACTCACCCCACAGGCTGTACTTTGTCCTCTCCAGTTAACAATGATGAGGAACCTTAATGATGGTGTATGAAGGAATAGCAACATTTGATTGTATAATGTTGAGTTTTAGTATCCAGTTGAGCTTCAGGAGACACGAAGATATTACCATGGAGTGATTGTAATGGACAGTTGCATACGATATGTTCCATCACTTGAAGTTGTTTACCACATTCGTACTGTGGAGTAAGGGACCGTAATGTGCGATTTTTTATGAAATTTACACATTGTAACTTGAGTGCAGAAACCGATAGCATCTCCAAATTCCATTTCAATCTTGCAATTTGGATACGATTTGCCTGCTCCCATGCCTCAGTAGGCAGAGAACCCAATCAATCAGATGCTATCTGTGTTGTCGTTGCAGAATGCTTGACAATCCTAGACTGGGGCCGCAAAATGGATCATACAAGCTCACTTGTGTCTGCATGGACCGCAATGGAACAACCCCATACTTGCCCAAGAGAGTCTCCTCATGGGGCTCATAAAGTTAAAGTATCTCAGGTCAGACCTTCTTTGCCTTTTTTTCTGTCCAAAATTCCTGGCATATGTTGGAGTCAAAGGTCAGGTGTTAGTCCTCCCAATTACTTTCCTTTCCTGCACACAAACAAGGCTGGTATCTGGCAACTGTCACAGGATGCAATTCATTATTAATCAAGGCCATATAATTTGGTGATTTCCCATGTTGCAATATGTGCATTTTTTTTACAGCAGCATCCATTTATTATATTGTCTATTTCATATAAAAGTTATATTTATTCACAGTTATCCAAAGTTTGTGTGGGAAATCACTAGGTATACTGATAAAAATGTATCATTCCTTGTATTTTACAACAATTATTTTATCCCCAAAATATTCCCTGCCCTATATTTTATAACCTCGGTATTTTTTTGTGCTTTCTTTAACCAATGTGAATGCCTTAACTACCCGGGAAGGTTGAGGGTGAACAGACCAGTGATAGGCTTGTGAACAACGGAGACCTGAGCTGTGCCCTTCGGGACCCCGAGCAGAGTCTGTTCAATTCCGTCCGTCAGCTGCACTTCAAGACCAGCCTGCTGGAGATGGTTGAGGAGCTGAGAATGCGGAGGGTGAGTTGGGCCGGCTCTGCGCTACGCGTCGCTGCACCGGGAGGTTACATTGGGTTCACGAACGGCAGACTTTTCTCAGGTCGTAATAAATGAACCAGCTGTGGTTTTTTATGCCCTATGGGCAGAGGCTAGAGTAGATTAGTGCTCTACGCAATAGGGGTGGTGGCCGTGAAGTCTTCTCATGTTTTTTACGTGACACGCGCTTTATCTTGCGCAAGGTGCAGGTTACAGATCTGCAGCTGCAGCCCAGAGGTGGTCCAAAAAATATGTTATTAACATTGTTATCGTGGGCCAGGGCAGCTGGCCATTACGGGCACTGGTACGGCGTGGGTTTGGGTTTTTGGGGCCGCTGTGCTCCGCTGAATTGGTGATAACTTGACAGCTCGCTTGTAGCAGCGCTTGGTATTTATCATGTGCACAGTGATGTGTCACACTTCAAATAAAGTAGAATGTGCATCTCATTCCATTCTGCATCTGTGTGGTTATCAATTTTGTGAACACCGGCTTGGCATTCACCTCTTGCGATTGTTAACGTCAAGATGGGTTATTTTGTAAAACCTTTCTTCTAGACCTTTTTCATTGGCAAAAATGTTGGCCTTATATCTTTGGTATTTTGTTTCTTCATATGTGCAAAATCAGTGTTTTTAGCAATATGCTTCAGTACTATGTTTCCATATTTTTTCATATTTTATTTTAAATAAATCACCGTATACTGATATCGTAGATTATGATATATACAGAATGGAACTTTAGATCCATGGTTACATGAATGTAATTTATCAAATAGGTAATGTTTTTTCTGGACCAACTAGTTATTTTAATAACTATCAGTCCAGTTTTTCTTTTTTTCAGCATATGCACAACTCATGTCATAAGTCATCGTCACATAAATGCAGAAGTTTTTGCTTTAGCAGGTTATCGAAAGTACTTGTTTTATTGCACATACATTGATATGTGCTTTTAAACAACATCTACAAATAGCCAAAGCAGTAATCCCCCATTTGTCAGCTTTATACGGCGTTTTATTGAGATGCGCTTCCCAGGACAGCTTTATTGCCACCATACATTACGTTGCAACACAGGAGGTTCCATATATGAGCACACGGGATGGACATTTGCTGCTTGATGCTGCACGAATATTGCTGTTAATCCATCCATAAAGCGTGGAGGAAACACTAAATATTTTGTCACCCTTGATATTATAAAACTTTTTATTGCTCTAAGTATGGTGATGTGCCGGAGCCCTTTTTGCTTTGGCTGAATAAAAGACCCATTCACTTGATGTATGCTCAGTGCATCTCAAATTGTGCAGCACAAAGAAAATGATGACCTATATTATCACGAGGAAGCATATTTTAATTGCTTGGTGTCATAACAGGTCACTTGCATCATTCATATATCTGGAGTCACTTGATGTATACGCCATGGGTCTCTGGCTACATGGAATATTATTTGAGCTATTAATGGTTTATCTACTGTGTAATTTTTCCTCCGTATGCCATGATCTCTGTTTCTCATTTCCCTTGATGGCCTGCAAAATGACAAAGGTTTCTAAATTTAATTTTCATGGTTGCAATAATTAACGTTCATAGGTCTTGTAAGTGTAACAGACATGTATTGTGTATATCATGAGTTGTGAACTTGGTACTTTTATAGGAGTTAAAATGAATGCACTTCAGGACTAATTTAATTTTTAAAAATTCTGCTGAAGATAATACTTTTGTGTGTGTGTCCCCCAAGGAATCCGAGCATCACTTTGAGGAGAAATTCAATCAAATGATTACAGAGAAGCAAGAATTAGAGTGGCAAAAGGTACACCAAGACGTTTGTGTCATTAACAAAACATCTTATAGACTCACGAGTAAGCTGGTACAATGTTCTCAGATTAATACCTGCCGATTGTAAACTAGGGGTGGGGAACCTTTCTTAACTGAGGGCCAATGGAACCTCATTTGCCAGTAAAAAATATGATAATTGTTTTTCACCCTTATATCTGGCAACAAAACTAACACTTATTTTTTACTGGCAAATGAGGTTCCAATGGTGTAAATGCTTACTCCGAGCTTTCATACTCTGATGGTGCATTGTCTTTGAGTTGTGCGCCTTTTGGCGTCATCTGGTCCAACCCATGTGAGACTAGGCTCTAAAGAAAGCTGTCTCGGGTGTGGACCAATCAACTTCAAAGACCATGCATATATTATCAGAGTTGTGTTTTTTGTTTGCATTATGACTGCAGGTATTGTGGTCTATGCAAACATGACTCCTTGTAAAAAAAGGTGTCAGTTTTGTTGCCAGATAGAAGGGTAAAAAACCAATTATCAACTGAGGGCCAATTAAGAATTTAAAATACCTTTGGCACGCCACACATTGGCACACAGCTCATCTGCTTCTGTCACTAAAATAGGCTTTTGCAGTGAGATAAGTCACCAAGTTTACTAAAATTACAAACAATGTTGTCAGGTACAAAATAAATACCCCTCTAGTTTCTGATAAGTGCAGCTAAGATGCTTCAAGTGATGGATACATATTTGTTGCAGCCTGTTTATAAGTAGTTGGCCTTGAGATCAGGGGACGTATTAATTTAAGTTTTGGAGCAGCCATGGCCCACATGCCATGCAATCCCAACCCCTGTTGTAAACTAGAGTATAACTATGGTGCATTAGGTGCAATGTAGCATCACTTAAGCTTACACGTGACAAAATATGGCAAACACGAATTAATTGACCAAACATCCCGATGCAGAATCTGTAAAAGAGTCTTGAGACTCAGTGAGGAGCTTATGGGTTAATAATGGGCATCATCATATGCAGTGAAACATCTTTCAAATTAAATTGCTCTTGCATTGTGCTTAACACAAGGTCTAAAATTAATCCTGAATGAATGTGATATTTTCATCTGTGTGCAGTTAGCACGTTAACTCATTTTGTCGATAAATTGGAGCGTTAGTGTCTTTCTAGACGTGCAGGAATTCTCGCTGACTTGAAGGGCTTGACTTTGAAAAAGTCAAGCTGATAAATGTCTTTGCCTTATAAAGGGTCTGGACTTTGTGGTGTGAAATTATCTATTAGCATTGATGGACAATAAAAAAGCAGTTAACAGCATTAATTACTGACCATAGATAACAATAACCTTTTACTTTAATTGCTCCGTGAAATTTTTATTTATGACAATAATCCATGTTTCTGAAATGTACCATGTGAAACATTTGAGAAATGATCAATAAGGTTAATTAAGTTTCATTAATATAATAGCTGGACTTGACCTGCAATCCTAACTACGTTTCATATAAATCCCAAAGGTATGTAGATTTTTTGTAATATTCTGTGTTTTAAAGCCCTTGTTTTTTGATAGAGATATTTCCAATGATATTGAACATGATGTTTATTCGGAGGCATTTTCAGGAAATATTTTTTTTATGAAGAGGGATTATATTTGGACAATAAGTGCATTTGATGATATGTATGTTCTGTATACTGTATACATTTTATGAAGTTGTCAGTCATTGCACATTTTAAGTTAAAACTATGAATTACCAGCTCCTCAATTTCTGTTAAACATATTGTAGACACCTCCCAGAGTAGCACCACAGTACATCACTGGAATTTGTATTTTATTTCAAATAATTTCATATTTAATTTGAACTTAAATTTGTGTTTGATAAAAACATGAACGTATGTGTGGCCCTTGATTATCAGATTGTTACTTAATGAATGTTATTATTTTCTTGAGTTGTGCATTATTTGTTTTAAACTTTTGGAATTTTCACATTCGGATTAAATAGCAAAATCATATTACTGCACAGCCTATACTTGTGCAGTGGAAACACTGCATGCTTCATATATAAAGATTTATGATCAGGTATGTGTAGTTTGTATAATTGTTTAGCCTGATATATGCATGTGAAATTGCATGTAACTTGTGTTAATTAACAACACATAACCAACACTTTAATTATTATTTCTTATTATTTAACCAAGCAATGATTTGTATACTTGATATCAATTACACAAACCAATTTAGTATGTTTTTGCACTTTTTCAGGAGACACTGGCCAGTAAACGTGAAAGTTTGTTGACAGAGCATTTGGAGGAAATCTCAAAAATAAACAAGCAGGTTTGCAAGTGGCGATTGGGTGCTTGGTTTCCCACACGTCCCCCCCCCCAACACCCCTACCCCCAGTGACCCGCAATGTGTCAATGTCTTCCGTGCTTCATTAATTTGAGATGATCATGTAGCACCCTTGGTGCCCACAGCCTGTAATGACATATTGGAGGTGTCGTCAGTGTGAAGCATGTTTTCTTTTTCTCTTTTTCATCAGTTTAAATCAAAGCTCGAGAGCCTGGAGGCAGAGAAGGTATTGTGAAAATGCATGGGTTGTATTCATGGCAATGGGGACCATACATGATAAACATGGGAAGTGTGCGCTGGGTCTGTATTCTCCCTTGCCACCATAGCATTTCATTGTCACGGAACCTGTAATGTTCTCCGTGAAGCCCCGATCATTTTAGACAGACACGGAAATACTCTCTTAGTACCCCTCATGAGTAATGCATTCAGAATGCGCCATTCAATCTACTGCATTTACGCAACCTATTAATGCACCCGGACAGAAAAGTATTACTCATTTGATGAGGTCCCTCTTGCTGTGTAAACATATAGGTAAATAAATAGCAATCCGTAATGACTTAAAAAGAGTCGGTCACTTAACTAGGTCCAAATGAGACAAATTTGAGCCCCTTTTCCAATAACGTTTTACAGTGAAAATATATTTTCTGTTGATGTAATATTTTTATTAAATCCACAGAACAAATTTCAGTTCTTGTCTGAAGCTGCAGAGAGAGAGGTCAACATCCTGAAAGATAAAATTAAGGCACAAAATGTAAGCTTATTTGAAAAATTTACACAACATTTATTTATATTAAAACACAACTGTCATTTCAATCCTAATTTATACAGAATATAAACATAATTTTAGCTTTAAAAAATAGACGTGCATCTATTATATATCAAATTTTGTCACTAAACAAATTAAACAAATTCAACTCTTTTAATTGTTACAGTTATCTGTGCATTCTTTGGAAAAGAGGCTTGCTGACCAGGTATGTTGTATTTTTGTTTTAAGTACCTCAATGATTATCGTGAAAATATAGTTAATTTAGGTAATGTATACACGAGTCAAGAAAATAATAACGTTTAATAAAATGCACATATACAAATTTTACTTTGCATCACGATAAATTGTAGAATATCAAGTAAAAATAAAACAAATTGCTAAACAAAATGAAGACACTGGGAAAGCAGTCACGTAAAGCACATTAAACACACGAGTATTTAGCAATTTACTATACAAGCCACTATTTACTGTTTAATCAAGTAAGAATTAATTATGACTCATTGTCTTTCCAAAGGAGCACGAGTAATTAGTGACATAGGATCACCAATTATTGTATCTTCTAATGATGTAGCTGCAGGTACTACAACATCTCGACGGCAACATACTCTGATTAAACGGGAAACAAAATTGAACAAAGAACATGGAACAAAATCTGAAAAGTGCCCACAGAAACATGGGGAAATGCACACTGGTTGAGACATAGGGACATAATTGAGAGATCATATTGACTATGAATAAAATAAGGAAGATCGACATGTAAGGGATGATGGCCGGTTGTCAAGACTAAGGAGTCGCAGGATAGAACAAGCCAAAGGCAATCCACAGTGGATTGTAGGAGCTGCTAGGGATGATGATGATGGCTTGGGGAGGCCCTCATCCAACAGTGAATGGATAATGGATGAAGATGATGACTAACCTCTCCATTAGGAGTTAGACCATTGGTATTGCAGGATATATTTTGTATCAGGGGAAATTGTAACATTGTTAGACAGCGAAAGGTCAGTGCTTACATGAATGTTTTCCGTTTTATCTCGTATTTTCAAATCCTATTTAGGATCAAAAGCTTCAACTTCATATGCTTGGCAGAGAAAGGGTGGTCAGTCAGTTATCAGAGGTTGTAAACTTACATTCCAGCATCAGCAAACAGTGTGAGACCTACAGACAAACACAGGATATGCTGGAAAGGAATGGTGAGATTCAGCACCATTCTTTTCAATACCAAGATCACATTTTACAATAATTTTCTTTTGTGTATCTTCTCTGTAAAACTTTAGCCTTTTATATATATATTTGTAAACATTATAAACATATTCTGGATAATAAGACGCTATTCCTCCCTGTATTTTTTAAGCAAAACTTGGTGTATATTAAAATCTGGTAGGTGTATATTAAAATCTGGTAGGTGTGTATATGTGTGACCATAACTTTTGGATACATTTGTCGATAGTGAGTACAATTTTGGGGTGCGTCTTACTTTCTGGAGCGTCTTACTTTCCGGGGCATTACATAATCTACAGAATATGGTATTTGTGAAATGATTGTATTTGTTTGGCGTGCACAGTCCAAGAGTCCTTGAAATTAAACAAAAAACTGCTGTACACCAACAAGCATCAAGGATGCATAGAGGAGGGGCTCAAGCAGGTAAGCGTATAGTTGGCTGTGAGTTTCCTGAACATTCTAGATTTGATACAGCTATCGTCCTGTGACTGTTCCACCTGAAGACGGAAGCTTGTGTTGCCTCCGAAACATCGTGATTTTTATTTTATTTTTATTTTACTTTTATTAATTTTTTACCTACGTGACTTTACCGAAAAAACCTAAGAATATGTTTCCTAAACATCCCCGGTGCCAGTTTGTCTATTTCCGTTCCCGTAACATAAAGTGTGATGGACAAGCTCACAAAACAACAACAACGTATGTAACATAAGTACTCCCCTTGCAATCTCAGAGGCTGCATTGTGTGGGGGTGAGCTGTACTACATGGGTAAGGGTGTAATAGGCATATCTTTGTCTTAGCCCGCGGTGACAAACACTTGCAGAGCGCTGTTCGTCAGCCCCACCTGACTGCGTCTCGTCAACTGCTCTGCTGACCTTCTGTCAGCTCCCCTGCAAAGATTTTAAATCGTTTTTTTCCCCCCATCTCTGTCTTTCTATTTTTCGAGATTGCGTGCCCTCTCGGGGTGTTATTTTGATTCTTCTTGTGTGCCGCGAGGGATTGCTAACGTTTGAACGACGGCCCATGCGCAGGGCGTAACCATGCATGAAAAGCCCCATTAATCAAATGTAATTGAAAATCGGTAAAGTGGTGGAGATTTAAGTATTCTTTACTTGATTGTCTTTGTCATGCATCAGTACAAGCATGGTATTTTTAATGCATTTTCTTTAAAACAGTTTTGAATGTAATATGTCCTCTATCATTAATAACTGTCGTTGTACAATGTTTCCTTCTTTCTGGTTAAATATACGAACCAACATAAATGTGTCAACACACAGTAGTCTTAATATCCACTTCAAAGCCGATTGTAAGCTTTAATAAGTTCCGACAATAATTGCACCACAGTGCCTGTGTAACTGGTTCAATGGCAAGCACACTGACAATGACGACCTGGTCACTTCCAATGTAACAGTAATCGAGTATGTAGCCAAGGCATGGTGTAAAGAACATGATCTTGTTAAATATGTCATTTTGATTGGTAAGGAAAATAATTGGGCTAGTGCAAAAGACATTTCTCAAAGGGATAATGGCCAGTGATCGAGACTAACAATGGAGTGTCAGCCAAATGAGGGACATCTTATGAGAGGCAAGCCGCCGTGGAGATGGAGTGATGACATCAGGCCGTGTACAGGTATCAGGTGGATAATTGACTCATAGGATGATGAGAAGACGGTGACAGCTTGGGTAGGCCTTCATCCAGCAGTGGATTGACCGTGGCTGATGATGATGATGAATCATTGGTTTCTATGTTCAGAAACTGCAACAGGTATCTGCGGAATTGCTGCAGTTAAAGATTGACATTCGGACGAAGATGGAGGAGAAAAAGCGGGAGGTGATTCAAAGGCACCACAAACTGGAAGAGGCACAGCTTCAGATACAGAAGGTTCGACACACGTCAGTTTTTATCTTACTCTAAACTACGTGGTATGTTTCTATTTCAAGCTTTCGTGACTGCAGGGATTCGTCTTCTTGGTTCTTTCGGTAAAGTCACGTAGAAGGGAAATAAAAAAAAATAAAGAAATAAAAACATAATAAAATAAAGATTTTCTTTTATAACATAAAAAAAATTTAAACATAATAAAAAAATTACAAAATATTTTATAATAAAATAAAATAAAAAAATGTATTCTGTTTTATTGTTATTATTCTATTATTTCCCTTCTACGTGACTTTACTGAAAGAACCAAGAAGATGTGTTAAGTTTTGGGTACATTATGCTTTCTATTTCGTTCATTTATTTTGCTTTAAACCTGTAGAATGCGTGTGTGCCCTGATTCTGTACCGACGCAGATCTCTTGACTCTTCATCTCAATGGGCTCTCACCTGGTTTTAAATTAAGGTCTACTACTTTGTCTTTAACATATCGTCAGCAATTATATTTTCCAATAAATTGGGTTTATGAGGGATTGTTAATACCGTACATTTCACGTGCAAACAGAACAATTGATTTTAAGTACTGTAAAATATACTTTTTCATGATCTTTCTAATGTATGTGTCTGCTTTTTATTAAAGGAGATGGATCTAGGGAAACTTTTATCACAAACGATAACAGCATTACGACAGGAAAAACAGGTAATTAACATAATGATTTGCAATTAAATCTCAGCATTGCATTTATATTGTACGCCAATGTCTTCACTAGATGCTGATGAGGCGCATTTCATAATGGCATGTTTAAAACAGTGCTTTAATGAGTATTCTTTCCAGTTGAGAATGCCTGTCCTATGGCTATCCTGGTCATCATCACAGCAACTTGGAATTTCTACTACTGACTCAGCACTTACACCATTGGGACCTCATTTGCCAGTAGAAAAATATGATAATTATTTTTTTACCCTTTTATCTGGCAACAAAACTGACACCTTTTGGCGTCACCTTCTGGCGTCATCTGGTCCAACACCATGTGAGACTAGGCTTGAAGGAAAGCTGTCTCGGGCGTGGACCAATCAACTTCAAGAACAGTGCATACATTATCAGAGTTATGTTTTTTGTTTGCATTCCGACCGCAGGTATTGTGGTCTATGCAAACATGACTCCTTGTAAAAAAGGTGTCAGTTTTGTTGCCAGATAAAAGGGTAAAAAAACAATTATCATGGCTCAGCACTGTTGACAAAGATGAGCATCACCCCATGCTATTGAGAGCATGTGGACACCCGCTTGGCCACTTGACTTGGAACTGATCTAAACTCGTGTATCTTTAATAGGAAACGAACAAAGCACTTGAAGAATCACAAAGGCTCGTTGAGCGACAAAGTGTGCATGTGAACAGGACTAAAGAAGACAATGTTGCACTTTTACAAGAAAACCAGGTAGCAAATGGCTTGTAAACACAACAAAAGCTATTCCGTACTAATATACTCATTTGCTTGATTTCATTTCAGTGCAATAAACATAATATCTGTAGATTAATTGATCGCATATTGTAATATTACACGCGTAACTCTTTTGCAGTGAAATATTGTTATTAAAATGCTGTACTGTTTTTTTCCGGAAAGCCACGGTGAGTCAAAATATTGGAACAAGTCCTGTATTGGGATGATTGGCCAGTTTCCTTTTAGAGGAGTGTTTTAAATCTACTAGGTGAGGTGACTAGGAGCTGACATTGAACCTGTCTATGGAAATGTTGCTATTATAGCTTGCTTTATTGGGATTTCTCTAGCTACACTGTATTTCTCCACAAACATGACACTCATTAAACGTAATTGGGTAAATATTCTAATGCAAAACCCTCCTCAAAACAAACCTCGACATTTGAGGATTTCCTTGATCAAATAAATTGTTAATACCATTAAATGACTGCTCAATAAGTATTTTATTGAATGTTGTCAGGCTTTAAAGGGTGACAACGAAAAACTAAACGGACACATGATGGAGAAAGATGAAAATTGCAAGAGTATAAAAGGACGCTTTGAAAACACAAAAATCACCCTTGAAGAAGAGGTAACTGCTTGTAATCTATATGGCATATATCGGCTCAAACGCATCGATGTGTTTAACCAGTTTAGCGCATGGCGAGCAGATATCGCGTAGGAATACCTCGAGACGCGTTGGGTACTTGAGAAGTGGCGCATTGGTTAGTGTGACGTGCTTTTTTTTTACCAAGTAAGGTCCACTGAGCTATATAGCTCTTTTACAGAAGCAACCTAGCCCAAAATCATAACTCAACGAAGTGGATTATCACGTGGAAATTTATCGTAGCCAAATACTCTTAAACACATGTTTGTAATGTGGAGGGGAAAACCAGAGGACCCGGAGAAAAATCCACATTACCGAAGGGAGAACATGCAAACTCCAAATATACAGGTGTCAGGGTTTGGATCAAACACACGACCTCCTGCATACCAGGCGAGGTAGTTAACATCTGTGCACCGCGGCGCCCTGTGAACCCACCAGCCATGGAATCTGAAACGGTTCTTTGTACCCCCTTCACCAACCTGCACTGACTAGTGTCATAAAGTATGGTGAAACAATCCCTCTTGACAAACAGGTTTTGGGGAGACCTTTATTACTGGATCGAGAAAGGGGGCTATATACGAGTTGACTGGAACTTCACGTATGACTCAAGTTTGCGTCATTGTTTACAGAATAGGAAACAGCAACTCAAGCTTGAGTCATTGCAATTGAAGTATGATAGTCTGCAATGCAGCTTTCAGGAAATAGAGGAGAGTAACTGTAAGTTCAAATCACAAGTAAGAGAGCAGGAAGGAAAGATTCAAGGCCTGCAGGTACGTCCCCTTATCATTCACATTTTATTGGAATTGGGAAAGTAATTTTCATATTTATATGGATGAGCTGGACTGGTGTTGCTCAATCCGTGATCCAGATCTCACAATGCAGGTTTGGATGGGATGTGTAACTGAATTGTGTCACTTTTGGCTGTACTGTGAAATGAGAGCTGTATTTTTCGGTTACCTGTTATGACTGCACCTGTAATATGAGGAATTTGTAAAGTTAGACTGGTTGGTTATCCCTGCTGTCCCACAGCAGTCAGTTAAAATAGTTGCAGATGTATTGGTGTAACCACATATAACTTTTCCATCTTTGCACACACATTTTCAATACTGCAGTAAGCAAATTAGCCCGTGGAGGCATGTCCTTTTAAAAATAACTGCGAGCATTTATAAAGCACTAATGTTAAATATCCACAAATCCTGTGAAAAGTTTAGTATGAGTGGTCCTACGTTTTTATTTTAAATCCTGTGATTTATTTTTCAGCATTCATTTAACTACCAAGGAGATGAAAAACATATGATTGAAAGTTTGGAGAGCAATCTTGCAGACAGAGAGTTGGAGATACATGCATTCTGCAAAACAAACAAAGAATACTCATCAAAGGGAACGCAGTCTGAAAACCAAATCCCGTGCACTGTTAGTGACACAATAAAAATTACTGACGATGAGGTTTTGAAAAACACTGACATTTTAATTGAAGAGCAGAAAGAATCGGAACCACGTGTAAATGACGTTTCCTGCGCAGACGCTTGCGTTACAAGCGACAATCCATCAGACGCAAGTGCTGTGCTGCGTGCAAGTCCTCAGGTTTCTGACGCTCAGGAAGAGAAAACAGAAACTCAAAGCCATGTAATTAAAGATTGCATTGCAATAACAAACATGGAAACAGAAAGACATTTGAATCTGCTCGCTCCTGAAAAACAATTCATGGCAGACATCTGTGAGGTCACAAAAGAGGCTGAGTTACTAAATTTGTTGTTGCAAAATACTCCAGTAATTAATAGTTCCGAGAATTTACGTCAGCAAAATGTTTCAAACTTGCAAACTAATCCCACTGTTAGCAAACATAGTGTCGCAATGCCAGAATCTAAAGAAAAAAGTGCTTTATCGTCGGAAGAACAACACGAAAACGATAATGTTATAGTTTCTCATGAGATAAGTGAGCAGGGAGTATTAAGTGAAAAAAACAATGCAGATCGAACCGCTAACATTGATATCCAGCTAATTTCAGCAGAAGCCAGCTCTAGGCTTGCAACTGTTGAGATTGCTGACAATGTAATCGAGAACTCCACGGTTCCCCATAGGGCCCCGGACTGTGTTTCTGATGCACTTCCTTTATTAACGACATCGGCCAATGAGGTGATAGAGAGTTTTACGTCAGTTTCTGAAGGAATCAGCAACCAACTTGTAACCGGCCACGAAGAAAGTTCTACCAGTGTCGAGTCAGGAGCAGCCTTTGTCAATTTACCAATTCTTCACCTCGCCAACATCGCAACCGAAATAGCTACCACTTATAAGCAAATGTGCATTGCTCTACCAGATGCTGATTCTTGCGCCAGTGGTGTGGAAATATGTGAGCAAATAAGAAGCATGAGCACTGAAGTACAGCCGGCCGTTGAAAGTGACATCGTAGCTTGTGAAGAAAATACCGTTGCTGATGCTCCTTCAACAGCAGAAAAACACATTGATTCGCATGCTTTTGGTGATAGAGAGATCAAGGGTCTATCACCTAAAATAAAATTAGCAAGTACAGTTGATGAAATTGTGCATCAGCCATCACAGTCATTGGAGATGGTCACACATTTGCCACTTGAACAAGTTGCTGTGGACTGTACAGGGACTAATCCTGAGACTAAAGGCTGTGCTCCAACAGAACTGCCAGATCAGTCACCAATTGCGCTTGAGTGTTCCCATATAGGTGAGAAGTATGACGAGGCAGATGGAAAAATCTCCATGCTGGGACAATCCATTACAGATGACAAACACAATGTCTGTTCACCAACTGATGCCCCAAAAATTGTGACCACTTTATCTTTACGTGAATTTCGAAATGTTTTCTCGCGTGAACCAACGAGTAGCAGTAACACGAAAAGTAACAGCTTTCTAGGAAAGTGCATTGCAAAGGATCCAGCCACAGAAACTGCCAGCGTCTCCTCCTTGACATCGTTCCGTGCTACAAATCCTGATTATTACAGTATGTATAAGCATATTTTGTCAGAGAGAAAGGACACCAAAACGCCCACTTCCCACGCTCAAAGCTGCTCACCATATCTCGCATCGACCTCGAATGCGACACAGCGGGACGCGCGTGTTGGGGACAAAAAATATTGGGGGGGTTGCGGTGAGTTGTCTCGCGCGGCCCCACAGATCGCACAGCACAAGAACACCGCGGCAGTCACCTGTAGTGCTGCTGCTCACGATACGCTTACGTCTCCCGCGGACGGTGTCACACATCAAAGTACGAAAAGTATCCTACGCAATAACCTTTGGGCAACATCCTCTTCATCAAGCGCTGCTGTGAAACACCAGTTTAATTCTGGTGGGTGGAGTGCAACATTCATACATATTAATTACTGTTTAGACTTTGCTGCATTGTGGCTAAAGGACATTTGTCCCTGCTTAGTGTGGAGGGTTTCTTTGTAGCCTGCATATTTTTTGTAATTTATAAATCATCTAGACGGCAGTTATATCTCAAATATGTTGTATAAGTAAGGGAACGTTTGATTTCCAGGGCATGTTTATCAGGAATGGCAGTGAAGTTTTTTTTTTTTACACTGAGTGAAATATTAAGGGAAATACTGTTTCCATTGAATAAACGTGGTAATATTCCAATTGACCACATTTGAAACATGCAATTTATTACATGGGTTTATATATATGTCGCTCGTTCACGTCAGTATTTAATTCATAAAAAAATGCCATGCTACATATTTTACAGAAAGGTATCCCATTTAGCATATGTGCTCATGGCAGTTATTTTTTTTACGAAGTTGATATATGTCCACGTGACATTGAGATATTTTCGAGGGTGTACTATGGATAAAGACTCTGTGCTAATGGGTGATTTATCCTGGACATTTAATAGCTCCGTGCAGGGTGTCTCCATCCACGTAGTGATGCCTGCTTTTTGTCCCCCAACAATTGCCCTCATAGTTTCCCAGTTTTCTGTGCGCCCACCGCAAGGTCTTCCTGGAAACCAGCCACAGGGAATTTTCCCGGGCGACGTGATCAGCGGAGCCAAGCGGAAGAGAGATTACAGCGGGGAATGGAATGCGATTGTAGAGGCCTTTGACGTGGAACAGCCTTCGTCCAAGCGCGTACGCTAACCACCCCGTACCACGCCGAGACCGCTCAGCATGAGCTCACGCCCCGAGCATGTACAGCAAGCGCTTGTCTGCGTGCCAGCAGGCATTGGCTGCAGTACTGTGGTGGATGGCGACCCTTCCTTTGAAATTCACCTTCACAGTTTTCTTTTATTTCTGAATTATGTTTGTTGCCGTCATGGCTAGTGTGTTATTTAAAGGATTTATGTCGTTTCCAAACTTGATTGATCGGTCACTGAAAAACGTGGCACTCCTTAATGAAAGAATGGATTATTACTTTTACTTTTTTGGTATTCCTTTCCCACCATGCCCCTGATTGAACATTGCTTATTGTGTTGTAGTTATATAAATAATAATCGTGCTTTTTCATAATTTATATATGAAAATATATATATAAAATGTAAAGTTACATTAATTTGTAGTTGGCTGTTATTTCAAAGGTTAATTTTCTTTTTAAACAAGTTTGTCTCAATTTGTTCAAAGACCTTTTTTTTACAAATGGTAAATCTCTGTATCACATATCCTGAAAAAAAACCGTATTTGCTGTTTTTAGTGTTGGATGGTGTTTCTCGACAACCGGTTATTTATCCTGTTATCATGTACTTTCAAAACAGAGTCCATATGATTATAAGGACAATCTATTTTGGTCTCTTATAGGAATCCGTTGGGAAGAAATTACACGCCGCCTCTACACTGCACGCAACTGCTCCCGTGTGTGTGCATCCTGGCCCCAGTGTGGGACTGAAGGCCAAACACAATGTCACCGGCGTGGAACTGGTGGCTTTTTCCGATGACGAAGAAGACAACTGGGCTATAGGAAATCAGATCACAGACATACAGAAATTCTTAAATGTGGACAGACTAAAACTAGCAAAGAAATAGCAAATATTCTGAAGCTCAAATATACAAGTAAAACCAAGTTGCACTGCATGTTCTTTACGCATCAAAGTTGTTTTGAAAAAAAAAAGTATCGTAATCTTCCCAGCATTGAGCTGGCATAGCATGGTGCTATCTTAATCAAAAGGTGTTTCAAATATTTTAAATGTTTATTGCTGTTAAACGTTAAGGTCTTAACTACAGTGTTTAATACTATCGTTTTATTATAGTAATACAATCAAAAAGTTCGCAAATTGGTTATGTTTTATGTTCTACAAATGCTTTTTGACATGTTTAGGTAATGTAATCTATGTAGTGCTTCATTCGTCGTTTTAAACCACTACCAATTGGGCATGCTTGCTATCTTAGTCACTGCTTAAACAAAAACTATTTGACGTTGTGATGTTTCAAAAGCTTTTTAGACTCTTTTGCAATAGTCTACCTTAATGGAATGTTAATGTTTTGGATAAATATTTTAAATACATTTCCTAACACAAATAGGGTGTCAAATAAAACAATGACACATCGGAGCGGTGCTCATAGAAGTGGAACTGGTAATGTAAATGGGATGAATTTCTTGTGCTTCACGATTAGTCATATGATTGATTACCTTGTAATTGCATGATTTGTCAGAATATAAATTTGCAATTCGATCCAAGAATCTATTTTTTTCTCTACCATTGTGTATGTATACATCTCTAATGGCTGCAGGGTTTACGTGAAGCAATTGCAACAAATGAGAATTGAACATACAATTTGCATAGGTTATAACTTATTCGATTCGATGCGTGTACCAAGAGTGTAAGAATCATCATTTCGTCAGGAATTGATGCGTCTCTACATGCTTAGTTAAACGTTGTTTAATGAGCTTCAAAACCTCTGCTGAAGTTACAGTGCAATGATGGCTTTTGACATTCTGTCAAAACACTGCACTATATTAATCCGTGTCACAATGTAAATGGGTGCCCTGCACACCACGTTCCGGGCACTCTTTTAGGGATGTACAAGACTATATCTTCCACACTGGCTGCATGATTTGGAGTAGGTCATGTTGCTTGAATAAAATGTCATTTACTTCAGCATGTTATCTTAATCCATACACGCCTCTGTATCTCTCACTGAAATTCCATGCATGAATCTCTCTGTGCTTTGTAAAATGTTCTGTTTTCGCTGATTTTGTGCCTGTTAATGACCATGTTTCCGAAGCATATGTCGGAGCAAGTGGTGCGCACGATTACAAACCTACTGATTGTCAGGTTCTTCAAAATAATTACGGCTGAATTTCAAATCTAAATTGAATTTTTTTTACAGATTTGAGTGTTTAGTGGGTTGCCCTTCTCACGCACCTCCGATTAACACGATTGCCACTCCCCCCTCCTCGTCGGCCGCCTCTCGCCGGACCCCCGCCGATCGGGTAATCGGCCCCCCCACGCAATCGCCCTCTCTTAGGGACATGGCCAAGTGGCTGGCTCACCACCGCCCGGGGTTATCTCACGTGCGCTCAAATCACACCACCACACAAACGAACGCGGAGGCGTGCAAGCGCGCGCCCCTGCAGGCGCGTATTTCCCTCACACAGGCTGGCGCTGAACAAAAGAAACAGGGGCGATATGAATATGCACGTGCCCCTCCGGGTGGTTCAGCCCTAATCCGTGTGAACGCAATGCTAACGGAAAGTAGGACTATGGGTGCACGCCTCACCGTTAATGGAATTTTTACTGTGTAAACGCGCTGTGTGAACGCACCCCGCCACACTCACGCGGCACTGCAGGCGCGCGTTTTCCACACCCGCGCGTAAACGCGCAGCCAACCGCGGCCGTATATGTTGTAATACACGCGCGCCTCACACACGCTCAAATCACCTACTCCGCGCCGACACTGCAGCCCCGCGCTTACTCTCTCACGCACCCCGATCCCCCCGCGCAGACGCACAACATACAAATCACAGACACCACGATGAGGTTCTACCCACACACAGAAATCACACTTCACCGATATTCTGAACTAAAGCTTATTAATGGCGCCAATACGTACTGCGTGGAGGAGGAATATTTGGCGAGGAGAGCCTAGCGTAACTCTGCCTATGAACCCAGCTACTCGAACGTCCTACCACTTACCTGGAAACTGGACTCGCGGCGTCTCACGGATGCTGAGAGAGTCGAAGGGAGAAGGACAAGAGAAGACTTGCCCAGTCACTGTCTCGCAGCAGCACTCGCTGGCATCACACGGATGCTGTGAGCGGCTTGAAGAGGCAGGACGGCAGGCAGCGAGTGGGTCGTGACGGCCCGGAGGTTGTCGACAACTAAACGCATCGTCCCGGGGCTCCCACCTTTATTCTCTCGTGCCCCGTAGTTGGAGCCTTCGGTTCTGCTCTGTATGCCTAATATTCCACCCTCCGTCCTCCCCCCAATGTTGTGAGTAACTCATTGCGGTTGGCCCGGGGAACCTTTTCTTTTTGCGCCCATACAATTTCAAGCCAATTTAGGGGCACCGCAATGGAACCTGTCCTGTGGGGGTCGGCCAATTTCCTAGCACCGGGAAACCGTGGGACTCTCCCACCTGGGGGCCCTTCGGATTAAAACCCGAGGTGCCAGGCAACCCCCCGCCAGGACACTACGTGGGTGCATTGTGTGTGGGCGTGTGTTCAGTGCGGGGGGGGAGCGGTGGCGTAGTGGTTAGTGCGCTACGCTATGAACCTGGTGACCCTGGTTCGATTCCCGCTCACGGCCAACACCAGTGACGATTATCTGAACCGGTCCCGGGCCCTCCCTTAGGTCGACTCAGCCTCAAATGAGTACCTGGTGCGGTGTGTAAACATTGCCACTAGGGAGACAAAGGCGGTCGGGCGTGGTGCTGGCCACCCACCCCCTCGTGTACCGTTCCGGCCTTCATAGGTGCTCGCTAACAGCACTTGCCCCTACAGTCTGTTAAGGCTATACGGGGGATCTTTGTCTTTTTTGTCAGTGCGGGGGCCGGGAGAGGATCGCGGCGCTTGCGGAATTGCTCCGCGGTCGTGGCACCACAGAAGCAGTTCAACATCCTGTACATACAAATATCACTCACTGTGCATCGATTGCACGTATACATGTGGACTAGCTGTACTACCCGGCTTCGCCCGGGACTTGTATCCACCACGGCCGGCCGCCTTTGTCTCCCCAGTGGCGATGTTAATACGCTACAGCAGTTACTCGTTTGAGGCAGAGTCGACCTAGGGGAGGTTCAAATAATCGTCACCGGTGGTGGCCGTGAGCGGGAATGGAACTGGGTTCGCCGGGTTGGTAGCGCAGCGTAGCGTTAAGCACTACACCCACCGCTCCTCACACACCACACACGCACAGACACACACACAGACACACGCAGACACACACAGACAGAGACACACACACAGACAGCACGCTAACCACTACACTACCGCTCCCCACACACCACACACGCACACACACAGACACACACACAGACACACACACAGACACACACACACAGACACACACACAGACACAGGCAGCACGCTAAGCACTACACTACCGTTTCCCCTACACAACACACGCGCGCGCGTCCATAGGTACACATACACCCGCTTGCTGCAGACACACACGACTGTCAGGGTGCGTACGGCAGTAAACGACTGAAATAATAAAGCGGCAATGCTGCGCAAGGAACGCCTTAGACCTGCAACACATTTGTGTAATGCGAGCGTAAAGACACAAACTCATACAAACATATACACAATATACACACACACACATACATGCAGACACACAGACAGACACATAACACACATACATACACACACATACATACACAGAAACACATATACACACATACATAGACACACACATACATACACCCAAGCACATGCACACACGTACATACACACATACATACAGACACGCAGACATACACATAAAGACATAGAAAAAAACCCACATACATACATACACACACACAAACACATACATACACACATACATACAGACACACAGAGATACACCTAAACACATACACACATACACAAAAGACCCGGCTTCGCCCGGGACTTGGATCCACGATGCCCGTCCGCCTTTGTCTCCCCAGTGACGATGTTCACACACGACAGCAGTTACGCGTTTGAGGCTGAGTGGACCTAGGGGAGGGCCAGGTCCGTTTCAAATAATCGTCAGCGGTGGTGGGCGTGAGTTTGAATCGAACTGGGGTCGCTCAACCAGCTTAATGACTATTTGTACAAAGAACATCTAAAGAATCGATTATAATAACCAGGCTACAGTCCACATTATAGACTGCCAGTACACGCAGTCAGCTTCATAAGCAGGCTAGAGTGTACATGATAGAGTGGCAGTACGCTCACCGAGCTTAATAAGCAGGCTACAGTCTACATGATAGACTGGCAGTACGCTGACCCAGCTTAGTGACTATTTGTACAGTGAACATTTAAGTAATCAATTGTTGGCGCGTTGGGTTTAAAAGTAATATAAATTGCACACATTGTGGTGGGGGTGGAGTGAAGAGTAGGACAAACTTTGCGGAATTTACCTCAGAGTGGCGTGGTGGGTGTCGAGGCCTAGTAGCGTGCAGAGCCTGCGGCCTCGCCTAAATTGTCCACCCGGCAGAGGCAGGGTACGGGTGGCGTGCCTTCCCCCCCCCCCCTCAGCGCTCCAACAACACTGTGTAATGGCTATTATTTAATTATTTTCGGAGCCTATGAAAGTGGCGAAGGCGTGGCTAGCCGTTGGCAGGGGCAACCGCCGTCCAATGAAACTGCAGCCCTTGGCGAAGGCGTCGCTAGCCGTTGCCAGGTCCAATGAAAGCGGCAAAGGCGTCGCTATCCGTTGCCAGGGGCAACCGCCGTCCAATGAAAGTGCTTATGGTCCGAAATCCACACACACACACACAGACGGACAGACAGACATTCACGATTTTATATATATAGATATAATTCCTTTGTGAGAGATAACGTGTGTGGTCGTGCGCATACGCTTGAGAATGCATTTAAAATGTAAATTCAAACAATGTTTGGGAATGTTTCCATGGAACATTTATTGTTGCAGTTTAAAACAGATAGCTATGTTTTAATACACGGGGGGTCAATTATCCACATGCAATTTAAAAATAATACGTTCGGAGCTAATAACTTATCGGCGCTCTGTTGCTTCAGTCGTGCGTTGCACTGCGCGGGTTGCAGTAATAATTTTCAAAACAGTATTCACTTTTAATTGATTCCATATCCTTAAATTCCAGATCCAGTGTTTGCATCAAGGGTGGCACAGTCGGGTTTTATACAATCGGGTTTAATTGTCTTTTTATTTTAAACCCGATCATCTGAGATTGGGAGAAATCCGGTTTAATTGGTTCTAATTTCAGAACCGCACTTCGCCAACTTCTCAACGATGGGCTTCATCCATTCCAAGCTAAGGAACTCACTGGCAGTGCCCACGATTGTGGAGGAGAAGCTCCTCGTGTTCATCAAGACCAACCTGCCCGCCGCATTCTACGACTACCCCGTGCCCGACGGCCCCCCCGAGTACGATAGCAGCACCGACGAGGAAGCAGCCTAAGCCTTGGATCAGAGTTTCGTATTCATTAAACCAGGTTTAAATTCACCGAAATCGGGTTTAATTGTATTAAAGAAAATACCCGATGCCTGCCGCTGGAAAAATCGGCTTTTTTTCCACCCATGGTTTGCATCCACCAGTACTCGCTGCTGTCACGTGGCCTGTGCCATGACGAAACAAGATTGCAAGTCAGAAAGTCAAAAGTTTAAAATGTAAGGCGAGTGATAACATCAACCACCCATTGTGTATTCATTTTCTCTACCACAACATACTCCCTCGCACATATTTCAAGCCATTAACACTCGTGTTCTTCCACACAACACATCAGCCATCTCCAGTGGCCAACAGTGGCAGTAACAAGAGCCTGGTTCAGATCAAAGACTGCTGGAACAAGTGCTGTTAGCGAGCGCCCATTGAGGCCAGTGCAGTGCCCTAGGGGGGTGGTGTGGTCATCATCAACACCACATCCTGCATGTCTCCCCAGTCTATACATACTGCACCAATACAGCACACATCTAAACCTGCATCAACCGAATGGAGGCAATGGGACCGGTTCAGATATCACTTGCCAACAGTGGCGGCTCCTGCAAAATCTCTCAGGGGGGGCAAATGTCTGGATGATTGATAAGGATAAGGTCCACCCATGCAATGGATAAATTAACAGCTTAAGCATGTAAAGGCAACTTCACTTCTTTAATATTAATGAAAAATAAAGTGACTCTTACAATACATCTTGTTTGTTTCTATACTCACTATTAAAACAAACCACTCAAGTTTATTTTATTAAAGATTCCACTAGGTGGCCACAAATTATATTGTTGGATGAAACGTGCTTACGTATGATGACGTTAGCACGTATGATGACGTAAGCACGTTAGTGCATGCCCTCCCGGAAGCCATAGAGAATGCATTGGAGCGCCCGCCGTTCGAAAAAAAACATCTTTCAATGTAAGTCTATGGGGCCACTCGGGGCGATTCTCAGCCGGAGTGAAATCGCCCAAAAAGAGGCGGTACTCCACAGAACGTGACATGACGCTGATTGGACTATATCCAGAGGCACAGTGACGGCTAGCGTGACTCTGTGTTCAATGACATTGGTGGTGCGTCGCCCAATCGCCCTAATGAAGAAACCGCCCCTGCTTGCCAATGACTATTGGCCACGGTGGGTAATCGAACTCTGATCACGCCGTCAGAAAGGACGGTGTGATAAGCACCGTGACACTACCATAATAACGTACACACACACACACACGTGTGCTGAGTGTGATCTATAAGTCAATGGTCTGGTGTAACATTTCCAAGTGTCTTGTGCCAGAAGAGTATTATTTAATTACAGTAATGCTGATGCTTTGCCACGAAACAAAAGTGGCATTCGTAATTTGAAAGAACCTGGTTTCAATCATTGTACCGTACTCAGCTTTGGAGTGCGGCTTAACCTGTACACTACGACAAAAAAAAAACAAAGAGTATGAATCCTTGCAGTCACGAAAGCTTCAAATCGAGAATCTGTCCACTACTCTTTTTGTGATTCTGCGTTGGCAGTGGTGCATAAGCACAAATAAAGACAACTCAAAACATTCATCAATAACGCTGCCTTAAAGAGGAAAAGCGATTATGATAGGTGACGTTTTGGGCAATGGCCGTTCATTACATTCGATTCCTTCTTCAGCAATCTTTTGCTAATCGCTGTTTTTCATCGGAGAGAGATGCCGCGATGAACGAGAACCATAATCCAAAACGTCACCTGTAATATCGATTTTCCTCATCAGAGCCAATGGTATTGTACACTGCACAGTGTGGGTACAAAGTCCCTATGCCCCTTTACCTCTGACAGTCATAAAAGATTTCAAGACGGGTATAGGAACTTCTCGTTCACCATGTATAAGAGACATCGGCACCACTGAGATATTTTTTTAAAGAGGACTTCAACTTCACGCCACCAGGTGTGATATAAAACATCCACCTCTCCTAACAACAATCGTTGAAAAAAAAATCAATAAATAAACTTCATCACGTGCTAACTGTTATTTATCAATGTTAGAAAGTGCCCCTTGTTGTTTCTTTAGGAACTTGTAATGATTTCAGTAAATCAGTGTTTGTATTGGCCCGGGTTCTCCTCTCGCTTTGTCAAGGGCTGTCCATGCCACTGTTGGCTTGCGATGATGTTATTATGGGACTGGCCGCGAGCGCTCTCAAAGCTCTGTCGGCGCGTGCAATTTACTTTTCCTGTGGGAGTGCGAGCAACTACACAGCGAATGATAGACACGGGCGCAGGGTTCAATGTGACCTCTAAACATTGGCCCAACGGCCAGCGAAGGCAAAGAAAAATGAAAGAGGCAGCCAGAGGTGAAAATTCCTCGTGCACATCTCCCAATAGACTCATCTCTCTGGCTTTAATTAAGAGCATATTGCCCTGGCAGAATTCTAACTACTTTTTTTTTGAGACAGTGCAGTGAATCTTCTGTCTTTGCTGGCATCAGCTGCAAAAAAAATCATCGCAGCCCTGACAAACTGGGGCTGATCGGAATCTGTGAAAGCACTTGCGCTTAGAGATGAATGTTACAGTTTTGGGTAATTTCGAATGCAAAACAACAACTTAAATATCTCCCCCATGTGTTTCAGGTTGTACTGTGTTTATTGTTGCATGATGTCTGACGGTTTGCTTCACATGCTGAAGAAGCTCACAGCACATGGGGTGAAACATCGGACAATGTTGAACAACACGCGGTACAAGCCAAAAGCACATCGACGAAGAGCTGCTCTACAGCACTACTGCAGAAGCATATGTAGAATAACGACACTTAATGCATCCGCTCAACATCCAAAAATGTCAGCAAACTTTTACAAATGCAAAAGTTCCAGATATTGTAAAGCCACAAGGTTGTGTTAGGTTACACCACGCTGCCCGCATGTTGGCCCTACTTGCGTGGGGATGGAATACTGTATGCATGTTAAACTTCTTTCCCACCGTACGTAGCCAACCGTGCTAATCGGAGGTGCGGGAGAAGGACAGCAAACTAACCAGAACAAGGAGTTCTCCGTAAACGCCTCGTCCAGTGGCATAGCAACTAACTACATTGTCAGCTCAGGGGGTGCGGCAATCGCCCACGAGCTCGAACATTTGCGAAATCTAGCCACTACTAAATGAAAGCATTTTCATCTTCTTGGTCCTTTCGGTAAAGTCACGTAGAATGGAAATAATAAAATAATAAAAATAAAACAATAAAATAATTATCACGACGTTTCGGCCACAAAGCAAGCAGCCGTCCTCAGGTGGAGAACAGGTCTGTCGAGAAGACAGAGTCTGAATGACACACCCCAGGCTTGGAGCGTCTATTTAAGCTGGGATGGAGGGGGGAAGAGCCATTCTACGTGACTTTACCGAAAGAACCAAGAAGATGAATCCCTGCAGTCACGAAAGCTTTAAATCGAAAGAGAAAGCATTTTCATAAAAAAACACAAAATTTCAAACCGCGTTATGAAATTAGTGTTTGTTCTTTTACACTGTTGAAAACATATCTTATGGTGGTTGTCAAGGGGGGCCCAATTCGTCGCTTTGGCCACCGGGGTGGTGGTGGTGGGGGGCAAGGCACCCCCTGCCACCACCGCTAGTTACGCCACTGGCCTCGTCCCGGACGCGGCTCTCACGGACAGCTCCGTCGTCTGCTGCCTCCTGACCACGTGCACGACGCGCACAAGAGATACTTCCACGAGCCTCCCCACCACGGAGCAGCGCGTCAACCCAAGCCAGGCTGGTGCCATTACATCAGCCGGCAAAAAATAACAAGGCAATGACAGAGCCAGCGGAATTACCTAAGGAGCACTTCCCTTAATAAATGGGTTTTGAAGGTCTTAAAAAGCTTTTTTATTACATGTAGTGAACGTTTGTTCTTCCTTTGGTCGTATATTACCGGCACTTTGTTTTGAGTGTGTAGCAGCACCAATAAGCAAAAGGGGCTTTGAAGTGCAATAAGTTGTATTTACCACTTGTGTAGAGATATTAATGTTAAGTTAAACCTAGACGGCATTGGCCGTTAAGTGAATGCATTTGTTCGCGTGCGTGTTTTTTGTCTGATGTTCGAGTATACAGCGAGGGATGCTCACAAATAAAAACAGATCTGATCTTGCCCAGGCCACGTAAATTATCATCGCGTTCACTGCTGCAGGCCACTGCGGGATTACGCCAGGGTTCTTTTGAGTCTTAAATATCAAGCAGGAGGGGCAATTCCTTGGCCTGTCGGATTACCACTTCCACAGTGCTGCCGCTGTTGCACACATGGGACCCTACCGTGTGGTTCAAACGGAGGTCACGGGATTCCAGTCCCGCGGTTTGTGGCGCTTCCTATACTCGTCTCATTTGGTCACGTGGCACACGATTTCCCCACACCAGGCTCATGTCTCGTTATCCGTTCCATCCTCACCCGCTGTTCGCTCTAAGCCTGCAAAAATCCACTCTCCCCACCACAGCAATTTGATGAATCGCCACTTTGAGGTCAGTGGTGCAGCGTGGTTGACATGAATCTTGGTGCAAATAATTCAATGCTGCCCCCATCCCGCTTGCGTCTAACTTTTACCCTCTCTATAGTACGGCATTTGAACCCCTTGGAGCCATGGGCCCCAGCGATTGCACCGTCTGCATATGCGATATCTATGCTACTGTTTGGGGCCATGGTTTGATTGAAGATCAAATCGTTTTTATTGTCTGCATTTTTACCATCCCCTTGGTATTGTTTGACATTTTCTTTCTTGTTTCGTTCATCCCATTAGGATAAATGTAACACTGGCGTAGCGTTTGCAACTGTATTTACATAAATGGTAAATCATCGACTCTCAGGCACATGATTTAATGTACGTATCGAAAATAAGAATGTATTTTAACCGATAAAACGGTGCATCATTATATGCCTAGCTATAACTTCATTTGCCAATATTTTTAGCCGTTAAAAATGTACAAAAATTTGCACTTCAGTTAAAATAGGGAACGTCATAATAGATGATAGTGCTGTAACGAGTCAGGGTGTATGTAACATTGATTTATTTTATTGATTCAATCTTTTTTGTATCTTTCCCTAATGTTTTCCCAATTGTGCTGTCAGAAATCATGTCACGAGACAAAGTATGCATTCGGATCTCTCAGAGAGAGTGCAACCTTCATGCTTGAGAACGACCCACGGAAGTGGATCTTACAGAACTATGTCTGAGATCCCTTCTACGCAGAAGGGGAAAACACTTTCCCACCCACAAAAGCACTTAAGAGTACAGTGGCGCCTCGGTATACGTCGTTAATTCGTTCCAGAAAGTAGGACTTATACCGAAAATGACGTATACCAAACGCATTTTTCCCATAAGAAATAAATGGAAAGGAAATAATCCGTTCCAGTGTATAATAAATTATATTTTATATGGCATATTATACATTAATGGGGTTGTATAAAAAAATGTAGACACTACTTATTACTAAAATGCGTACATAAATTAAAATAAATGCATAAATAAATAGAAATAAATTGAAATAAAATTTTACATCACTTTACCTTGCTGAGAGGAGTTGATAGCCTACGAGGATGGTGGTGAGGAAGGGGAGAAGTCGTGAACGGGGTCTACGCGGGTACGCGGTGACTCATCCCGACCCATATAAGTTCTAGAAAGCGCGTCGTATCCCAAGCAAGACGTCGTATCCCAAGACGTTTTTTTTTCGTCAAAACACAACGTATACCAAATTCGACGTATTCCAAAGCGGTCGTATACCGAGGTATGACTGTAATGTTATTCGTATGACAGTCAAGCCAATATGCTTTTTTTATTATTAGAGGTCGAATTTAGCCAATGCTGAACTTGATGAGATGGTTTAATCAGATGTGGTCGCCTGAATTTGAACCGGGTCTCCCCAATGTCACCTCAGCGCTCTCATCTCTGAACCACCTGGCCAATTTGATTTGCATGTTAAAAGTGAATTGAACTTTATTGAAATGACATAAATGATGGCTAGAGTTGGAGTACTTAACATAAAACTCATATCTTCCACAAATTAATTATCTTGCACAAATCGTTGTTGTTCATTGTTGTGCAAATACTATATTATTTAAGTGTACGAAATTTACGGAATGTCAGTCTGGGTTATTGTGATGGATTGTGGATAACACACGAAGTTAAAATGGTGCTTCTCAACCTTTTTCATTCCACTGCACACTCTCGAGCCGACTCGGTCTTGCCGGAACATCGAACCAAAAACTTACCGTGGGCCCGAATGGGGGGGGTGGGAATGCATTGGAGCTGACAGAAAATTAACGATCCCTTGTTTATACTTGTTTTTTTTTTAATCGAGAATAAGGAAATCAATTGGCCCTGCAAAAACCTGTGACAAGTTATTGCTCAACTTTGTGACTGTGTCTGTGTGTCTCCATATCTGTGTCTATTTCCATGTGTGTCCCTGTGGGTGTTTCTCCATGTCTCCATGCCTGCATGTATGTAACCGTGTCTGCCCAACTGCGCATGCCCAACCGAGGGAGTTTAGAGGGCCGGGGGTGGCGGTTGACGGTTGTCTGCTGCCGTACTGCGCCCTGGCCAATGGAGAGGGTAGGGGGAGAAGTGGGGGGTGGGAGCTTTAGATGATTTCCTTTACTTTAATTCCGAAAAAAAACCACAGTGTTCTTGGGACTTTGCCAGTTGAGAAGCACCGAGTTCACAAAATAGATATATCAATAAATGCAGTACAAACACATATCAACCAACAGGGTCCTGTTTCAACAGACAACATAAAATAACAACTAGATCCATCAGCCTACGAGCCTTCTGGACCATCTTATTTGATCCAAAGTTTTCACATTGCTTATTTTTTCCCCGATAGGCCATTTATTTGATGTTTCGATATAAATGTGCAAGTTCCACTATACCACAATTAACCAATCCAGGGACATTATGTAAGCCATTATGTAACTGGCAAATCAGTCCATCTGTTTTGTTCATCACGTGAATTGTCCCAGAGTTCGCAAACAGTGATGGACTACTTAAATGAATACTGGCATGGGAAAATCGTTTTTAGCATTTGCAGGTGGAATGCCACTTCAGGAGGCTTCTGTCCCCAGACAGCAAACGTCTCCAGAATGTAACCTTTAGGTCGTGGGTTTTGTGTACATTATTACCGTTGCAAATTAATGACGGTATGTATCGCTTTTTCGACTTGCGAGATGTTAGTTCGACAATATGAATTGCCCACGGTGAAACTAGTGATGTCCCTGTTTGGTACCCAAATTAAAAAAAAAAACTTTATATGCATATCCCGTATGTCCCATGATTTGAAGTTTAACAGGGGACCTCTTAACACAAGGATACAAGCATGTCCTCTGTTGAACCTGTATAAAACTTTCATTACTGCTCGTGCTAAAAACATCGGCAGACTCTTTGATCTTTTACGGTGAAATTGCTTCATGTCTTTTACTAAGTCCACCGTGGCTTCAGCTATTTGTACGCTGCATACAGAGAACGGACAATAAATTTAAATTGTGTTTCTATGCAATTGGGAAAAAAAACACTTTTTGTAACTATTGCACTGTATATTTAATGTGACAGACGTTTTCATAAAGTTCACCGGCAGTGCAACACACAAAATAGGTTCTTATGTACAAAAAAAAGCTGGAAAACTAAAAGAGTGATTGTAAAGTAATGTAAAATGCCCCAGAGAAAACTACAATTGGAGATTTATGACTTCAAAGGATTGAAGCAGGAACCTCAGAAATATATCCAAGAAAAACACGAGGGAAAGAATTTGATGCCATAAATATTGCAGAGGAAGGGATGCAAGAGCGTTTTGGAGAGTGACAAATATATTGGCTTATGCGGTTATTCATGCAGAGAAGCGAACGTGTGTAAATGCTCTGATTTACTGTTCTGGATGCAAAACTAACTTCTAATGGAACTAACCTCGTTCAAAATGTCATGGCGCATGGTCAATTGAGGCTCAAAGGTATACTGCAAACCGAACAAGTCCACGCGCGTATTTTAACACGTAATGCGTCATACATGAAACTGGAATAATATGAATACCCTTTACTTAACCTGGTCATAGTCCACTGAGATGAAAGGTTTATTTTGCAAAGTTGACATGGGAAATGATGCTGTACGTGCACACACCTGTGATCCAGCACTTTGGAGGTGATAATTAGTGGATCTCACAGATGTGTGTAACTCTCAAACCCACTCCACAGTACAGCGAGTGTATTGAATCTATCCTTGCAAAGCTTTGAGCGCTATCCCCTCATCTGCATAGGTTTTCTCCAGGTACTGTACTTTGGTTTCCTCCCACGTGAAGATAAACACTCGTTAATGGGATTGGCCAAACATCCCAATTCAAGATCCTCCTGAAAAAAAGTCTTAACACTCACTCAGGCTTTCCTGAATAAAGAATGGACATTATTTTTGAGATTCTAATCTAGTTATTGGAATATTACTACATTTTTATCACAGTATTTTGGTTATGATGCTATCACACAATTGCCCACTGTTATTAATTGTGATAAAAAACATTTCTGTTGTGTGTAGAGCCAATAGCGTACTTTGGCAATGTCCTACAGTGCTACCTCGCAGTGGCAGGACTCAAACTATCAAAAGTATGCAAACTTGTTTAGTTGTGAATGCCCTAATGACCAAGACACGAATGCGCGTATCACTAAAGCTAGTACCCCTTTAGTTTGTAACATATTTTTTGTATATTTTGTTTTCCAAAAAAACTGTGGCGATAAATTCCAAAAAGCCCTTGTAAAAAAAAAAACTCTTAAAATATGGTCTTTAAGAATGTACGTGGCAGCTTGAGATTTTTTTAAAGCATGTTTCATGGGCACACCTCACCAAATGTAAGCATTTCCACGGCGGTAACGGATGTCACAGCCCAAAGGTCAGTGTTTTTATTCCTATTAATCTTCATTTTATACCTTCTCGTGTGTGTGTGTGCCTGCCTGAGGCAGCGTTGTGTGGATTCACTTCATTCCTCGTTAATATGGCAATGCCCTCTGATAAAAAGACTGCCGCATTTTTTCCCAATTACCACCATTTCAAACCTTTTTTTGGTACTTTTCCATCTGTATACGTTTCCGTCACTCGTCTATCGCTACTGCCATGGTTATTGTTCCCGTAAATTTCACTCGCTGATTCTTCTACCCGTGATGTTGGGAACTCTGTTTCGTCTCATCTCTACTGTGGTCACCCATAACACTGCAGGTCAAAACACTTCTTCTCTCGTTTTCTTCCCTTGCACTGCTCGACTTTGGAATTCCCCACCGCCACCATCCCCCCCCCCCCCCCCCGTCTCTTTTTCCTAATTTCTCATAAGCTTACTCAAAAAAACGTATTAACTCTTATCTATCACAGCTTTAATAGTGCTCTTTGTTGCTGGCCACTTGGCATTTTAAGCGTGTGGGGCTGTGGCTCAACAACAGTGTACAGCATACACATACAATGTCCCAATATGAACTGAATTAAATGTCATTTAATTGTTTTTCCTTTGTATTTATGATACGTGAACTAATTATACTTTGCCATTGAACACGATGGATAAAAGCATAAACAATATGAGCAGCAAATTTCGATTTAAAGCTTTCGTGACTGCAGGGATTAATCTTCTTGGTTCTTTCGGTAAAGTCACGTGACTTTACCGAAAGAACCAAGAAGATGAATATGAGCAGCACTCCAATCAGTCGTCACATCTAAATAAAAATGTTTTAGTTCATCAGACACTTTCCTAATCAACATCATCAAGCAGCATTTGTTTAAGCAACCAACATTTTGGCTGGTTTTGACCTTCTGGGTGTCATCGCAGTTAAACTCATGGCTCTGGGTTACCAGATGTCATTGGCAGCAAGCTTATTCCAGGTAAGATATGAAATCAACTCACGTGCAGGTGTGAGATAGCGTATTCCTTCGCATGATCATGGGGAATGGTAGTGGCTTTCGGAGCCCTTTATCCAGCAGTGGACTTATGGCTGTTGCTGATGATTCGAACTGAGTTCAACCTGGACGTATTATTTAAGGCCGGGCATGGTGGGGCATGCTTACGATCCAGAAATTTTGAGGCACGGGTTTGTGCATCACATAGGTGGATTTGTGAAACTGCCAAACCCATTAGGCTGCAAGGTGGCCAGGAAAAAGCAGTACAGCAAAATGGTAGTGAACCTATCCCCTCACATGTATGGTGGGGTTTCCGTATGTACTCTGGTTGCCTACCACATACAAATCACTCCTCAATATTGAATTGGCCACACACACGAAATCAGGGCCATCCTGAAAACTACTTTTGCGGCTGTGAGGTTTTCCTGGGAAAATAAACATCAATATTCAAAACTGTTAAATAAATGTGACTTTAAAACGACTTATAAAACATGTCATAGACCTGTTATCCTTATAATACAGTAGTTATAAATTACATATTTTATTGTAACAATGGAATACATGAAATATTATTTGACGCAGAGATTGCTAGTCTTTGTGATGCTTGGAAAATGTCTATGTTGAGTGTTTTCACTTGTGAGAGGAAACCACAGTTTCCCCCCAAAAAAACACTTACATGAGAGAATATCACTAACACCTCAGAGATATATCAACAACCTACTTGTTGCACTGCCTATATTTTCCTAGAAAATATATGCCACACACAGGTTCCATGTCTACATGATCCACCGACTCGGCATCTGAGTTACAAATGCGGAGTTACGTTATAGGTGTGTGCCAACACGCTGCCCATAGATGCAATGTTTAGTTTGTTTGTGTATAGATTACACACCTATAAGTCAATATTACTTTCCTAAACTTTGCGAGGACAGGATTATTTGTTTATTACATACCATCCCAAATTTGACCTCCATCCATCTGGGGAGGAAGTGCACCCTTATATGAACATCCACAGTAATCAAATGACACAAACGCTTGCTGTTGAGCACAGCTTGTAAAAACACAATTTACTTTTTGTTGGTCTGGGGCAGGGAGTTAGAAAACAGTTCAAGTGACGTGTTTCATTTGCTGTGACAATGTTTTGTTAAATTAAGACAGCCGGACCGGTGTTTTGCTAAATTAACTTGCAGTTGCTTTAGCCCTTTGCAAACACACAAAATATGTACAGCAACTAACTGCAAGTCCACAACTTAAAAGCACAGCTCCTTTTAATAAAAGTTTCAAAAGCAGCTGGATGTCACATCGAAAGGGCCCTTACTGGCGCCGATAACGACATTCGCATTTAGGATCTCTGTATTTATTTTAATCAGACATGTTTTATTGCCTGAAAGTGATACAGCCCAACTTGCACAAGTCTGGACTAGATTATCAGTTTATTAAACTCATGGGTTATTTTTATTCACTCATGACCTTTATATACAGTATATTATCACAAACATTTGCTTTGGGTTCAGTGATAATTAGAATTAAAATGAGTAAACGGTTTAAATCAAAGTGACAGCCTTGGTCAACGTGTCCTCCGCAGATTGAAAACCTGCTGTTTACAACCCCCAACCTGCTCCCAATTAAACACACTCCTAGAACTTGGATTAAAGTCAAATGTTGTAGAGCACAGCTGAAGATGATCAGCGTGAACCGATAAAATGTGACAAAATGAGGAGTCATCAGAATATCCGCGATGAACGGGGAAACCAGCGGGTGTTTTTCTCTGTCCCAATTCAAGAGGACGGTGCAGCTGCGCTTTGGACAAGACTTACAGCCACGCAAAAAAAAGTGCCTGAAAGACAGCAATAAATTAGGAGGAAGCACTAACAACTTAAGTGGTGGAAAAAATAAGTCTTATTCTCCGAAAAAGAATAATACATCCTGCAAAAATGTGTTACCATGTATCACTTTATGTTGGGGAGGTGAACTTGCAAGACAACAAGATTTTCATCACAGCCAATTTTAAGATATTAAACATCGACGCTGTGGAGCTGTGTATTAATGGGCTTTTTTGCGATGTATTTTGTAAATGTTTTAATCGTATTAGCTGCTCTAAAAGTGAAAGGGTCTCTTTCATGCATTACAATGAATATACATCAGTGTCATGTTCTGAATGAGAAATTGAAACAAAAATCTGTTTGGGGCTAACAATAAAGTCAAACACATTGTCTTTTTTCCACAATTTATCCCAATGAAATTATCAATGGCATGTAATTGAGCATCCATTCAGATGTCTGCCTTTTAGTAAACAACTGGTTTAATTAAAGCAGCTGTCTGGTCAAGACTGTAAAATGTTAACTTGAAGCCATTCAGCTCTATTGGATAGTCTTCGTAAGTACTGTATTTATAAATTAAGTTACGAAAACTATGAAGAGATTTTAGTTTCAATCCACAGCTAAATGAAGTCCTCCGCATGCCATCTTATCATGGGAATTTTATTTTTTACCATACTTCGCCACGCTAGTCATTGCAGCTTGGTGAAGGAGCTGATCAGAATTGGCTCAAACATCACGCACTATTGATGTTAATTCTAGATTTGAAGCTTTCGTGACTGCAAGGATTCATACTCTTTGGTTTTTTCGGTAAAGTCACGTAGGTAAAAAATTAAATTAATGAAAACAACTAAATTCCGAAGCGTCGTGATTTAATTGAGTTGTTTTCATTTATTTAATTTAATGTTTTACCTACGTGACTTTACCGAAAAAAACAAAAAGTACTATTGATGTTAGTCGTAACCAGGAACTGAATTCAGGCCACTGGGATTTTGTAGCGTAGTGCACTAATCACTGCATCACCACACGACCCAATGAGTATTTATATTAAACAAAAGTCTAAATTCTTGCCACTAAATCGATTTTTTCAACTTACAATGCAATAACATTTGCATATTTAAACCATTCAAATGTGATTGCACTTCAACACATGATACAGACAGGGAAAAACAAGCACCTAAAGAGTCTGGGATTTTAACTGGGAAGGTGTCTCACAGTGAGGTTGGCCAGAGGGAATTCAAGACTGCAGGAGTACGTTCAAACAAAACGCACAGAGCCGTAACTAGAACAAGTTTAAAAACATCACTTGGGAATTAAAAAAATATATTTCTGTTGCACCTTTTGCTTTTTCCTTATGTCTGGTCATGCCTCCCATAACATGAACAACACACTGTAAAATAAAAAAACACGCACAGCTCTTAGAAGCTGTCTTTTGTAAGAAATAAAAAAATGCACGTATTGGGGATAAACTGCAGAAACAGGGTTTCATCTGAAGAGCGTCTCTTCACCATCACGGAGTTCCCAGCTGTGGACACGGACACTGGAAACCACGGAAAGTCATGCCACGATGCCCATTCGTGCCTCTAATTACCAACAAGGATCTCAATAGTGAAACTTTTAAATGTAAAATCCGTCAAAGAACAGCCGTTGACAAAATATTATTCTATATTATTTTGTTATAAAAAAAAATGTATTGCAGGCAAAAAAATCATTACTTGGATAAATTGCTTGGCTAATAACCTTGAGGGTGGTAGCGGTGGTGCGGGGGTTTGCGAAATACAATTCCCACAACTGTATCGGGCGCAATTGGTTAGGTTTTCCATAGGGCAGCTCCTCATTAGCAACACAACTTTATACATTTGTTAATGTTGGATCATCTCTACGAGAGTTACCATGTCCCGTCCCATTGCAGATGAACAGATAAACTGAGGGCTCTAGCAACCATACTTTCAACTTTAGTTGTAAAGCTTAAAAAAGTCTAAAAATCAATTCTATCTTTGCAAAACATGCGTTGGCTCGATGCAAAAAAAATCCTTATATTATATGGATATCACCATACTTCAATAGGGATTACCATTGAACAACAACAAGCACGGCTATTTTAGTGCACACAATCAACAGGAGGTACTAGAACAATGGGCTCACATTATGCACGTGCATAATGTACGTTGATTACCATACAGATAACCCAACCGGTAATGGATACCCATAGTCATTATATGCATTGATTAATCGCCCTCCCCACTTCAAGGAAGAAGTTGCTCACAAGTGATGTCATCACATCTGCCCCTCTATTTAAGGAACGAAACAGGAGGATTTCTACACAAATCTGGCTGTCGCCTGATGAAGCTAGTTGTAATTACACTGGTCTACAATTTTTTTAGATGTCGTCTGCTTCAGATATTAAATGTGCTGTTCATTATGGATTTTTGTGCTGATTTGAAATATACCAATTAAAACAACTGATTGGCTACTGTTCCCAAGATATTTAAGTTTTTACATGTTACGGCTATGTATATTGTGTAGAAAGTAGATTTTTACTCATAAATTGTAAAACCTGGGTCTTTTCATGTGTTTGTGGTTGCAGCACAGGTTATCACGTAACACTTTAAAATCAGCAAAAGGGTTATATAAATAACATTTTTATTTGAAGCTTTCGTGACTGCAAAGAGTATAAATAACATTTATTATGAAAAAGGCCAAAAAACATTATATATAAGTGCATAGTTTAGTCCTTACTCATCTGCATTATGAACGATGTTGAGGGCTGCTATCACACCATCGATGTTGTTGCAGGCTAAAAGATCACCTTCCATGAAGAAGAATGGGACAAGATCCTTTTGACGGTCACGGAACATGGAAACCCTAACTTCACCTGCCAGGAGCTTCCACTGCTGCAGTCTGGAGCCCAACAGCTCTGCCTTACTCTTGGGTAGTTCCAGATCCCTGACAAGGTCTTGCAGATCACGTTGTGTTTTGAGGTTTGGTTCAGATGAGGAGCATGGGAGAAAATCTGGAAGCTGTCTCTGGTCCACACCACAGACAGCTTTCTTTCGAGCCTTAAAACGGTGTTAACTGATTGGTCCACACCAAACAGCTTTCTTTCGAGCCTAGTCTCAAACGGTGTTTCAAAGACAATGCATATATTATCAGAGTATGTTTTTTGTGTGCATTCTGACCACAAGTATTGTGGTTAATGCAGACATGATTCCTTGTAAAAGGTTTCAGTGTGGTGTTTTACCATCTTAACACCTGTTTTGTATGCCAGAAAAAAGGAGAAAACCTGTTCTTATATTTTGGTACTGGAAAAGGAGGTCCCATAAAGTTTCATCCTCTTCCTCGTCTGACTCAAGTGAGAATAATTTTGGTACATCAGGAACTGGGCGTATAGCTGATGAAATGTTTGGATAATGAAGTCCACTTTTTGTTCTTTGACACACCTTTCCCAACTGGAGGCGCCATTCAGAAGTAACAATTGCTGATATGATCTGCTAGCTCTCTCCAAATAATTGCCACTTCAAAAGGCATAGCTTTCCTTTTCCTGTTCAACCACTGGCGAATATTTGTTGCACAAGTGTTGCAGCATATGTGTGGGGCCCACATCTTGTCCTGATCTCCAATTTTGCAGCCAAAATAAAGGTGATAGGCGTTCTTAACCATAGTAGTTATACTGTGGTTTTGTGATACAAACATAGCAGAAGTTATCTGCTTTGTTCACACAAGTACGAGGCACATCTCTGCTCACCTTGGCGAAACAGAAATGTGTCCCTTTACAAAATCAAACACTGACAAATAAGAGCACGACACCATCTGATTTCTAGAGCTGATATAGGGCAATTTGTTCAGCAGAGGGATGTAAGCCTAGTTATGATGGTATACATGACTTCTAGGAATAACATTATGCAATTCATATCATGTATGATGCAATTCCAGGTTCAGATCGCATCATTCATTGTTTTGCTCAAAAAGCAATTACTGCCCAAACCCAGTCATAGATCTATTCATATATTCAGTCATAGATGTATTTTCGTGATTTCTGGTTTAAATCGAGATCCCTTCCCTTTATAACTCACATATCCTCCGCTATTCCCAAGTCAAGGGTCGTATATACAGACCCAGTAGCATATCTTGAAAACTAGAGCCAATGAACATTTTTTTGCATAATTTTCATTCTTAGTGACCCAGAATTAAAGTTGGACTACATTTATTTCGGAAGCATTTTGTCTGTAGACCAGTGTTAGTGGCGAAATGTCGTACTCAGATTGTAAATGTTGTTGTACCAGTAACGAATTGGCACGTTCTGTTGACGTGACAAACTTTACTAATTGTCTGTGTTGGGTGGTGGCGTGTAGCAATTCCAGTTTTTTGTGCTGCTCAATCAGTGCTACTTAATCAGAAAATAATACTGAGCTGGTTGTAAATTCAAGCTTTTTATTTGATTTAAAACAACATTTACAATTAAACGAGATATATTTACGCGATCGAACCCAACAACAAATATAACCTGTATTTTTATTTTATACCAACGTGACTTTACCGAAAGAACCAAAGTATAATCTTTATATTCTTGGTTCTTTCGGTAAAGTCACGTAGAAGGGAAATAATAAAATAATGAAAATATAAAACAATAAAAATTCTCACGACGTTTCGACTGCAACACAAGCAATCATCATCAGGTGTGAAATCCACAGCAAGAAAAGTATAATTTTTTTTCTTTCAAATTTTATTGCTGTGGATTTCACACCTGATGATGATTGCTTGTGTTGCAGTCGAAACGTCGTGAGAATTTTTATTGTTTTATATTTTTATTCTTTTATTATTTCCCTTCTACGTGACTTTACCGAAATAACCAAGAATATGAATCCCTGCAGTCACGAAAGCTTTAAATCAAAATCTATTATCTTTATTATGCACACCAATAGCGAGACACGGCGGCCCCGCGCTTTACGAAATCGCGACCCCCCCCCAAACCCCCCTACGGACGATCCGTAGCTTTAAAAAAAAATCCCCTCAACCCCGTTTGTATTTCACACAACGGATACGCAGTGACGTCATCTTGAGGGGGGTGGGGGTGCGTGAGGGGGGGCGTGGTCAGTGCAGCCGCCCCCACTTTGACCAATAGGAGCCCGGATTGACTCTAGGCACGTGATCGCTTCCGTCCAATCGCCTTTGGGAATCGCGCGCGTACGCTGTAGGTAATGTAAAGTCCCCCCCCGTGGTAATTGAGGGGGAGGGGGGGTGTGAGGCCTTCGACTTGCGGCCGAGCGCGGAGTGAGTTGCCCGGCGGCCGCCTTCAGCCTTCTCGTCAAAGCGTCCCGCGGTCCGGTGCCGAGCGGTCGCGTCCGCCTATAAGTTGCTTCGCTGTCGCGGCGTTCGCCTCACGCGGTGTAAGGCGACCATCTCGTACCCCTGGGGCGGCCCAGCTGCTGCTGTTGTTGTTGTTACAAGGCCCGGACGGTGACGCAGTCGCGCACACGGGTTCCTGATTTTTGCCGGAAAAACACGATTTTTCCAGCGGCAGGCATCGGTGTTTTTTCTTTAATACAATTAAACCCGATTTAGGGGAATTAAAACCTGGTTTAATGAATACGAAATTCTGATCCGAGGCTTAGGCTGCTTCCTCGTCGGTGCTGCTATCGTACTCGGGGGGCCGTCGGGCACGGGGTAGTCGTAGAATGCGGCGGGCAGGTTTGGTCTTGATCAGGGGTCGGCAACCAAAATAACAAGAAGAGCCATTTCTTTCCAATTCGGTACAAAATTCAGTATTTCAAGAGCCGCAATGCATCTGAGTACATACTGTACATACGTACATATCGTCAAGAAGCAGCCCGTAAAGAGCCGCATGCGGCTCCGGAGCCGTAGGTTGCCGACCCCTGGTCTTGATGAACACGAGGAGCTTCTCCACAATCGTGGGCACTGCCAGTGAGTTCCTTCGCTTGGAATGGATGAAGCCCATCGTTGAGAAGTTGGCGAAGTGCAGTTCTGCAATTAGAACCAATTAAACCGGATTTCTCCCAGTCTCAGATCGGGTTTAATATAAAAAGACAAACCCGATTGTAAAAAAAACGACTGTGCCACCCTTGGATTTTTGCCACCAACGCGACGGCTGTCCGTGTGTGCCGTGGCTCTCCGTGTGTGCTGTGGCTGTCCGTGTGTGCTGTGTCTGTCCGTGTGTGCTGTGTCTGTCCGTGTGTGCCGTGTCTCTCCGTGTGTGCCGTGGCTCTCCGTGTGTGCTGTGGCTGTCCGTGTGTGCTGTGTCTGTCCGTGTGTGCTGTGTCTGTCCGTGTGTGCCGTGTCTCTCCGTGTGTGCCGTGGCTCTCCGTGTGTGCTGTGTCTCTCCGTGTGTGCTGTGTCTCTCCGTGTGTGCTGTGGCTGTCCGTGTGTGCCGTGTCTCTCCGTGTGTGCCGTGGCTCTCCTCTCCGTGTGTGCTGTGTCTCTCCGTGTGTGCTGTGGCTGTCCGTGTGTGCCGTGTCTCTCCGTGTGTGCCTGTCCGTGTGTGCCGTGTCTCTCAGTGTGTGCTGTGGCTGTCCGTGTGTGCCGTGTCTCTCAGTGTGTACTGTGGCTGTCCGTGTGTGCCGTGTCCTCTCCGTGTGTGCCGTGGCTGTCCGTGTGTGCTGTGGCTGTCCGTGTGTGCCGTGTCTCTCAGTGTGTGCTGTGGCTGTCCGTGTGTGCCGTGTCTCTCCGTGTGTGCCGTGGCTGTCCGTGTGTGCTGTGGCTGTCCGTGTGTGCTGTGGCTGTCCGTGTGTGCCGTGTCTCTCCGTGTGTGCCGTGGCTGTCCGTGTGTGCCGTGGCTGTCCGTGTGTGCTGTGGCTGTCCGTGTGTGCCGTGTATGTCCGTGTGTGCCGTGTCTCTCCGTGTGTGCTGTGTCTCTCAGTGTGTGCTGTGGCTGTCCGTGTGTGCCGTGTCTCTTTTCGTGTGTGCCGTGGCTGTCCGTGTGTGCTGTGGCTGTCCGTGTGTGTTGTGTCTAATGACACAGTGGGGGCGTGGGGGGTAGTGGTTAACGCGCCACGCTACGAACTCGGCGACCCGAGTTCGATTTTCTCGCTCACGGCCACCAAAGCCGCTGACGAATGTCTGAACCGGTGCTGGACCTCCCCGAGGGCGACTCGGCCTCAAATGAGTACCTGGTGGGGTGTAAAAAAAACAATCGCCACTGGGGGAGACAAAGGCGGCCGGGCGTGGTTGCTGGCCTCCCACCCCCCTCCTGTGCCGTGCCGGCATTCATAGGTGCCCACGAACAGCACTTGCCCCAACATTCTGTTAAGGCTACACGGGGGAGTGGGGGATCTTTGTAACCGCACAACACCCACACATTGTACGGTAGTTTAGCTGTAGTCATTCATCATAGTTATGTAGATCTCTTGTCAACGTCTTGCCAGATGAAGGTGTCCCCACGGCGTGTGAATCGTGTGGGATTGTTTGACCATGCTTCACCACGCTGCTCAGTCCGTCTTGGTAAAGGAAGGGGCGGAAGAGCCCCCGGACCACAAATATCGTAATTATGACCACTTTCTCCAGGGTCTGTAAAAATAACATTTTGTAGGAAGCAATGTATATTGTTTTCATATATTTACAGCAAATGTGTTAATAATCCTGCCCAAGTTGCTCAGCGGTAGAGCGAGCGTCTCACAAGGTTGTGAGTTCAAATCCCGGATGGGATTCGACTTAGCTCATCATCTTCGTTGTCGAAAAAATTACCAATTTGTGAGGAAGTCAGCAGTTAACCGGATTAACCTATGAATAGACACGCCGTCATATGAATGTGGAATTCAGGACCGCGGTGGTGAGATGTTAACTACCTCGCCTGGCATACAGGTGGCTGTGGGTTCAATCCTGACCCTGACGCTTGTACATTTGGAGTTTCCATTTCTCTCTCCCCGTGGTCGCGTGGTATTTTATCCGGATCCTCCTGTTTTTCCCTCCACATTTAGAAATATGCGTTGAGAGTATTTGGCTGCAATACACTTGGACGTGATAAGCCACTTTGAGCTATCATTTGTGGCCAGGTGGCTTCTGAAAAATTACTACAGTACAGTATATATAGCTCGGTGGGCCTGACATGGTAAAGTAAAAATAGTAAAATTTTCACGACCGCCTCTGGACCATGAGCGAGATGAGCACCTCTGCTAATTTCAGCAGGAAATTACGTACTGACTTGAAAAAATAAGACTGTATTGGTTCTTCATAACCATGGGCACAGAAATATAATTTTACAAAGTAGCGTGTAAAAAATGCCGAGATTCATGCATGAAATTATGAGCAGGTAGGTAGGTGAATCTGGGCCAATTGTAAGTTACTTGAGCTTGCAGAGGATACTTCAATAGAAAGCATATTGGCCGATGGACAAAGCTCGTGACAGATTCACACCTAAAAGAATGCACCTGAGGATGAGCACTGCAAAGATGAAGCGAGATATAAGTTCATGAACAGGACTTTGATGTAATGTTACAATGTAGGCAAGATTGAAAGATGGTGATGGTTTTGGAAGACTTTCACTCAGGAATGAGTGGTAAACTAATAGTTAATTTTTGTTTAATACTTTTAAATGGATTAGTAAGTTATTGTATGTTTATGTTCGTTTTCATGAAAAATTACTTTCATTGTTAGTGAAATTTTGACTCCATCAATAGGGACGAAACTATTTGAAAGCGTTGGTTTTGCATAACATGAATGCAGTATCTGAATTTCCACATGTTGGTGGTTCTAGTGACCGGTGGATGGTCCATGGTCAGTGTTTGCATAAAGACCAAGTGCATGCCCTCAGTTGTATACACATCACAGGGAGTCATTGGGCACTATCTATGCTGCTGCAAATCTTTGGCTATGGAATGTTAGTCCAGGGCATTCCTACAAAATCCTAGACCTTGATCACTGCCAAAAGTGCTGCACATTATTCTTTTATCATTCGGTCATTTAACTGTATTGCATTCATTGCTTTGCACTGTAAAAACAATGTTGACATTTTATGTTCTTAAAAAAGGACGATATTGGTGAAACCCAGAAATGGTGTTTGTGTGATAGAATTTTAAGTCATTTTTTTGTACATTGTCGAGCGGGTGAACGTAATCATATTTAACGTGTGACGTTAAGTGTGAAAATGTCAATGTCGCGTGGCTGTGTGAGGGAGGATCACCACTGAGATCAAGGGAGAGTTGAGGAGGGCCACGGGATTTATATTACATTTTGCCCCCCCCCCCACACATTATCAGGGGCCTTGGTATGCAAATAACCTGAATACAATTTCTGTTTTTACCAAATATTGATCATTTTAAACAAATCGAATAAGTAGTTTGTTTGACAGCGGCAAAACGGCAGTAATTAAATTTTTTTTTATTGTTATTCTATAAGTGTAGACTATAGTGTCCTAAGCGCTTCATGGTCAGTAGTTATGCTAATTATACATTTTGCACCGAAATATATTGTCCAATATTGGCCTCTGCCCCATCATTTACCAATGCCTGACATCTGTTGAAATTGAACATTTGAAAGACCTGTGTAAGAGGTAATAATTAGTTAAAATACATCAATTCAAAATATTGCCACTATTTAGAGTAAATTAATGTTGGTGTTTAACAATATATATAGGGACTGCTTTTTAACATTGATGCACAAGTTCGAATAAAACCTTGGCAAATACATCACGAACATTTCCTTATAACAGCAACATAGAAAATGGGCTGACATTTTTCTTCATGAAGGACCTCGGTCTGAAACGTCAGCCTATTTTTCTTTTCTAAGGAGTTTTTTGTGATGGATATATGGTGGATCTTTTGTGTGAATACTGGTTATGTTTATAACGATATAGTGTGTAGGCTACTACATTCAATTAGGCATCTGTGCAACATCACTGCTGCTTTTAAGAGTGATGATAATGTTCTTGCGTCTTTTTGCACTACTAATGGCATAGAAGGGAGTGTTGTGCACATAGTACTGTCTGCAGAGATGAGTTACTTTGGATTTAATGTGGCATGGAAAAGGTGCAAGTGCCATACTGCACCATATAGCTGCTCAGTGCCAATGTGTTAAATGCACTCGTATGTTATATTAGGCAGAGGAGTGGAGACAAGGGGGAGATGGTAGGAAGACTAGCAGACCTACGTGCCCCGGGCACCTGCCTGTAACCGTGCCTTTGCAGAAATTTACAGCGTTCGACAGATGAAAATAAAGTGGGATGCATTGCAGACTGCCATGCAAAACTAAATCAGTAGATAACACTTACATTTGGCTGAATATTAAACCTGTTGCTGTTTTTGTACAATAATACAGCTGTTCTTATTTTTTGACCAGTGGTAGTTAAATAAACTGTCTTGTTTAAAAAAAATATTGTTATTCAGAATAACAGCTTTTTATAAATATTTTCAGTATTTAAACTACATTTATCCATGTTGATTTGACTATTTTGCACTGATAATGAAAGGTAAGCCTGTGTATATTTGCATACCACAAATTTTCATTGAAAAAACTTTAGTACCATCTGTAAAACGTTAACTTAACAGACTTGAGTAAGTATTTTTTAACACTTCAAAAACAACGTGGCAATATGCTGCAACCTTAGAATTCATAGCATTTTGAATTACACTCGTTGCTGGATTAACATTTTGAGCCAGAACCCAGCATTTAATTGTCAGAGCCTTGTAGGACCTTTTGATGCGAAATTTGGCAATATACGACTTTTTCCTGCAGCCATCAAGCTGGCGCACTGCAATTCATTTATCTTCCGCAGGGGAGGGCGGATTAGCGTGGGGGCTGGGTCCTGCAGGGCTGTGGGGGGTCACAGACAGCTTGTCCTTTGTAGTGCATCTCGGGATGAAGGACCTCCAAAATTAATGGGCCGCGTGGTCATGAAGTCACAGAACTCCCATCCACCGGTGCAGCGCGGTGTTCCCCCTTTGAACGTCTCTCCTTGCAAGTCGGCTGACCGATCTGCCTTGACGGTATGCAGCTGTCCATGTACACGGTCGGGTCTAAATCCCCCGCTATCATTTTCAGGCCCGTGATTGCTTGCCGTGCTTGTAACTAAAGGTCTCCGCTAAGTGCTGTAGATAAATTAATTACCCGCCTGTGACCGCTCCTAACAGGGGGCAGCAGGAGGCATCAGTTCGAGTCTGTGACCTCAGCGTTTCCATCGATCACAGGGGTTGCCGCACCTCTCCGATTGCGACAGGAGGAGGATTATCGTGGCCCCTGATTAAATGCTGCCTCTTCTTTCAGAAAGTTGAAACTACCATGTTGGCCAAAGTTGCATATTTTAACACGTGCAGTTTTTTTTCCAACTGAAATGCTAAACCCTTCCACTTGTTAAAAGAGTGAACCTTTAGCCTGCAGTATAGTTGATATCATTTTTGTTATTAGTTGTGAGAACTTTATTTAATTATGTTTGCCTTTGCTCTTTCTGAAAATGGCAGCGACAAATGACTGTAGTAATAATGGCGAAACGAAATCTGAAATTACTTCATAGTCAGAGGTGACACAAGCAAGAGCAATTGCAAATTTGTAATTTGTTGTGATATTGAGCTGGCTGTATTAAAGGGCCTATTTTTAGAGTATTGTTTTGCTGTCAATCATTGTTTAAAAAAAACATTTTTGGTGTTTTCTCAGAATAGTTTTTAAATTGATGTTGATGTATGTTGTGATAAAATAATATTTAAAACATCAAAGCGTACGAAAATACTATCCTTAAAATTGTATAAACATGTTTATAATGCTTGCATTCCACTATTCAGCAAAATAACACATGTTGATTAATTAAGATACGGAACATTGTTTTCTCTGCATGGTTAATATCTTCATATTTCGGTCCAATAACTGAAGCGTAAAAATATTTTCCACAGTTATGTGAGAACAGCTTTAACCAAAGTACACGTAATAACCGCAATATATAATGATAGAACTGTGGGCGAGAAGTGAAATGTAATTAATCAAGGAAATGCAGTGGCTTATTCGTAATACCCTTACTGACATGCAATTACATTGACGCCTTGGAGTTTGGAGGCTGCATCGTACAGTGTGCATGCATGCACATTGCGTTCTGGACAATGTGGCCACAAGTGCACGATGGACGATCGCCAGATGCAGTCTCACTCGCACACGTGCTAAGCTGAGTGGTTAACCACGCTATTGTTCACAGGCTGGAGTGTGACGCACCATGACCAGACATGGCAGAAACTGCACCGCCGGTGCTGTGTACACCTACTACGAAAAGAAAAAGGACACAGGTGCGACATTAGTATTACTGGCTTTATTTGGGCTGGCAATACCAGCTACACTTCATAGCTCATCGGATTCCTCCAGTCTAAATAAAGATTCACGCAATTAACATTTTGTCGAATTACCAAAATAACCTTATAAGATCTTGAAAGCGAAGCAGATTGTGTGCATAAATATTTTTGTGACTATTAGAAGGGCAGTAAAGGGCAGTGTAACAATCCATTGTGCCATTCTTGTATACCGCATTGTCCGTGCTCCCCACCTTCAACCCCGCACAAACCGGGCGGTGAAGTGTCAAATATCCCCGCAACCCACACCGTATGGCGAAGCCCTCATCCAGCAGTGGATTTTCAAAAGGGCTGTACATATTCTTAGGTTTTTTCGGTAAAGTCACGTAGGTAAAACATCAAAATTAATAAAAATAATAAAATAAAATAAAGATCACGACGTTTCGGAGGCAACACAAGTCTCCGTCATCAGGTGGGACCGTCACAGCCAGATTAGCTGCATCAAGTGAGGCAATGATTCAAGATGTAATCCCTTAAAAGCGAGGAGAGGGGGGAGGAGAGGGGGGGGGAGCTCATCAGAATGTGGTAGCCAATGAATGGAACGTATCGGGAGGGAGGGGGGCGGGCTGTACATGTACAATTTCTCGAGTAAAATGACTCCCGCACTGGTTTCCCAGAAGATGAAATAAAATTAATAATTTGGCCCACTTCTCTTTAGGGGTGAGGTAGCCCATGCTATACCCCACCATCTTCTTGGTTCTTTCGGTAAAGTCACGTAGAATGGAAATAATAAAATAATAAAAATTAACCAATAAAATAATTCTCATGACGTTTCGGCCACAACGCAAGCAGACGGCTGCTTGCGTTGTGGCCGAAACGTGAGAATTATTTTATTATGTTTTATAAGAACCAAGAAGATGAATCCCTGCAGTCATGAAAGCTTTAAATCGAAATATACCCCACCAGTTACACTGGGCAGGCGGTTTCCGGGTTACGATGATCCACTTTACCTGATTTCCAACAATCCACATTTATAACGTTTATATAATGCCACCATGGATTTACGACAATGCAGAAGCTTTATTTACAAAGCATCTTCCAACATCACTCCAAATACATTTTAACAGAGTCGGTCTGGTTTCCGATGTGACTTTGCATGGGCTGTTATCCACAAGTGTTTTTGTGGATTGTTTGCCTATTAAGCCCTCTTAAATATGACTGATAAAAGGAAAAACACATCGACAAGTGATGTTTCTACTGTCTGGAAAAATAGGGTCCGATTTACAACGAAGGGGTTTCCAAGAACACATTGTGTCGTCAAAGTGGGGACCGCCTATACTTTCAAAACATTAATGTGACTAAACATTTCTCTCATTGATGATTTTTGATGATTTACAGCGGTCTCCGGGTATGGCACCCAGCGGGCCCGCCTCAGCAAGGATTCCATAAAGGACTTTGATTGCTGCTGCCTGAGCCTGCAGCCATGTAAAGAGCCCGTCGTGACGTGAGTAAGATTTGGTTTCCACCGTGTAACTAGTCTGTCATTTCAGTGCTGCAGAAAATATCAGTGATGAGACCCAAACACTCACAAGCTGAGTCTGTGGAATTGGATTGATCTAAGTTTGCATATTCTTGTAAATACAGAGGAACTTGACTTCTCTGAAATAATGTGGGGGGCAGGGAGACATGAATAAGATAGTTGCGGCGAAGGGAGCTTTATTCTGATCGTACTGGAAAACACATGACCCATGTTTTGTCTTCAGGACAGAGAGATGTGATGATTAAAGATGAAAGCCCAGGCAAATATGATACTTTTCAGTAAGAGAGTTTGTTTTGAGCACCCGTTGAGCAAAAGTATTTCATAAAAATAAAACTGCCATTTAAAAACGTAAACCACATTAAGTTTTCTTTGTGGAAGGTGAGTGGATAGAAACCAAACTCATGCAACATGGATAATAATGCAGGGATTTTTACTTCATGTTTCCCAGTTATGATGAACTATTGTTTATCATAACTGATAAAATACAAAAATTGTTTGCCAAAGAACTCGTACCCTGATACAAAGCAGTGTCCATCACGCTTAAGTGTTTTATTTACAAGAGTTGGCCAAGAAAAGCACCTGTTTTTTAAGTAAAGCTGGATTAAATAATGTGAGACTTGTACACATTGTCTTAAGGGTATTGCTACTTAAAAATGGTCATCGTTGATTGAGTACACTTGAATGTATCATGTTTTGCTCAATGCAATTTTAATAATTTTCTTTACACATGGTGTTGACTGCAAGCCTAATGCTTTTGATTCTATCTTGTATTAATGCCACTTAACAGAATTTTGGCCGAGAAATTTTAAAACACACGAATAACCATTGCCTAATTGAACCACATCTGACTCGCCAATCTGTTGAATTAGGGTTGAAACAGAAGGCTGGTTCATCGCAGACTGCGTGGGCTTAACGCTCAAGAGTAAAGACGGTGTTTGGGAAAGCACCCAGCAGTTTGTGGCCCTTCTCCACAGGCTGCACATTTGGCCTTCTTTCCCGGCAGCAGCGCGTGATATGTTGTTTCTCACATAGCGCACACTTTGGCAATCCATACTCGTACACGTCATCTGCTAACTGTAGCAGTTGTTTCTTCCCGTAAACATTGTGGTGAGACATCGTGCGGTCTCATGGGCGATTATAGTCATTGTACTTAATGTTTGTTGACAGCAATGAAGACTTGTTCAACCGTTATTATGGTGATCGGGTTAAATGGAAATAACTCACTTGTAACCAGTCAGCGATTCAGTATTTGACGGTCAGCCTTTTTTATTCTGCAGCACTTACTGCAATATAAATTCCAGTGGTTATTGCATCAGCCCTACTCAGAAAATGTACTTGTCCTTTGTTATCTTTTGCTTGTAGATCCCAGGATGTTTACGATTCCCTCCCGATTCCCTCTGATTCGGCGAATTTGTCACGTTTTGGGAATGATTATTATTTTAAGTTATGGTGATTGTAGCAGCCACTGGTGGCTGCAGGGGTTTTACAGATTTCGATGCATGTATCGTTCGATTAAGGAGCGATATTAATAGATTGACCGTTTTGCTTTGCGCTTAAAACACTTAACCTGGCATTAGTGTAAATAGAATACAGTAAGGTCTCAGAGTTCCCCGCGTAAGCGGGAATTCGCGTAAGTCGGGGTTCGCCTACACGAGTGTATATGTACGTAAATATTTAATAAAATAAAGTACTGCACAGTAGATTATTCACATCATCTGTGTATGATAAATACGAAAGATGCGAGCTGGGTGGACTCGTTTCTTGCACGGGCTAATACAGTTACACGCCATCAAATACATGTTCACATGATGGCGGGGGTGATTTGACTCGCTTCCCGCCCCAGTGCGTGAAGTGCAAATATGAGTCGGGTCGGTCGTATATGAGCAGGTCCCCCGCGTACTCTGAGCCCACGTACTCTTGAGACCTCTCACCCTACTGGTTGAATGGTTTTGGAGTTCTGAAGGAAGACCAGCAGAAATGTTTTTGTTGTCGTCATGTTTTGAGTGTTTGCACGACAATGAACTTTGCATTCTACATCTGGCAGGACAGTAGTTGTTATTTTTTGTGTTTTTTAATAAAACAGAGAACTGTAAAAACAATAATATTGTCTTTAAAGAGCCTTATTTAAGATCTCCAATTGTTAAGAGAAAAAAAACTGCCAAAGCGTTACTGTGTTGTTTTTTATATGCACCATAGAATGATATTCATTTTGAAAACATACATTTCTTTACATAGAATAAGTGCCATGAAAATAATGCTATGCTCGTTGTGGTGCTATAACAGTAATTACTGCCAGTTAAAGTTTTATTGTTGCCCATTTTCTTGCCATGTGTTCGATATTAATTTTTGAAAGCACCATGTAAAAACGGACGAGTAGGAATATATTGTGTATTTAAGCTGTCCATAGGAAGAATGGTTTCGACACAAGAAACTGGACCGCATAAGCATTTCTCCAGCATCTGCTACGCATAATCGTCTTGAGTGGAAGGCGTCTGGCAAAACCACTTCTCTTGCTGGGTCATGACTCCTAGACCTCCAGACGAGAGAGTCCCCACAGTCTCATTAATTAACAAATCAAATAACGGAACAAACCGCAGCAGACCACACCTTTGCAGACTATTTGAACGGAAAAACACTGAGAGATTGCCTATAACTTTGTATAGAAAACTCTCACCTTAATCTGGCCAGAGACAGCTTTAAGGTGGTTGTGGGTAGAAGTCGATTATTATTTAATTGTGAAACCAAGCAGTGTTTAGGCGGTTAAAAAAAAGTATCCTCCATCTCTCATTTTCTTTGTTCACTGCTGCTGTGATTGCAGGCCAGATGGATTTCTGTACGAGAAAGAGGCAATCCTGGAGTATATTCTTCACCAGAAGTGCGAGATAGCCAGGAAAACAAAGGTACTTTTATCAGTCATGCAATATGTTCACGATTCTCAGTTATTTAAAACAAACGCCATGAATTAAAATGTGGCCTTGGCTTTCACTGGTGCTCACGTACAAGGCAAACGTTTTCCGATGGTGCATTATTCACACTGTGTTGTTAAACTGTTGATATTGTACAGGGTAAATTATTGATTTTGGCTTTGGTGCAGCTGTACGAGAAACAGAAGAAAAAGAAGAGCACAGAGTTACAGGAGTTGGCTAAGGCTGAGAAGGAGTCCAAGGTGAAGGCGTTCCTCGCCAAAGAAGGCTCCATTATCTCCAAGCCCCTCAACCCCTTCGCACCCAAATCTGCTGCTGGTCAGAGCTCGCATTCACCTGCAAACGCAGCTGCACAGTCACCTGCACACACTAGCACAGTCATCCACAACAACCGCTGTTCACCACTAAGTGGCGGCGACATCACTACGTCGCTTGTGCCAAACTCGGTACATCTTGAGGCCACGTGAAGTGTCGAAGGCTCGTTGGCAGAAGATCACGGGACACACCCAGGTGCCATGAGTTGACTGACTCAAATGACTGGCAGATTTCACCACCTGTATTCCCCAATGTGCCAACTCGCGTTTTAGCCGCCCAGCTCATTGTTTTGAGTGTCGCTCCTCTGTCCTCCATTGTTGTTGGAGGGCGCCTTCCTCCAACTGCCCAGTCGTGTCCTTCACGAGCCTCCTCCACAGAGCCCGTTCTTGACACCGCCGGTACCAGTCATCAGGCAGTCCAACCAGCTCCACATCCTTTTATACGGCATCAGTCCATCTCTTTTATAGACCATGCCATGCCCATTTAGCCCCCTCTATCTGCCAAACAGAAGCTGCTTGGGCATTCGGTGGCTGGGCATGTGGGCTATATGACCCAGCAAAAACAGCCTCTCCTGCCAGAGGAGGTTACCGATGGGACGGTGTCCAAATATTTAAAGGCTCTGCAAGTTAATAATCCAGTCTGGTTAAACTCAGGATGCATCGTAGGCAAGCCGGTCTGAATGTTTCCCATTTCAAAAGCATAGAGAAGGGAGGGTATAACTGGACCAGAAGACCTGGATTTTTGTATGGAGTGGTAGGCCCTGCAGCTTCCACACGGCATTAGGTAGCTGACGAAAGATAATTCCGCTTGACTGATTTGGAGTGAGACCTCCTTAGCTAAACCAGAAGTGTTCTTAAGCACACTGCCTCGCAGAGGTCGCAAACGGGTTTTGATTCCTTACCCATACCCGGCCGCACCAGGGTCACAAACGAGTACCCGTACCCGGCCGGGTACGGGTAGGGTACGGGTATCGGGTACCTGATTGCGACCTCTGGGATGAAGCCATGTTGCAGGCGCGGGTGGGTTGATTCTAGGAACTTGAATTGTGAGACGAGACAAGACGTTGGGAAATGAGTGACAAACGGTTACTCACCAGTGACTCACGGCCTACCCGTACCCGGCCGCACCAGGGTCGCAAACGGTACCCATACCCGGCCGGGTACGGGTAGCCGGGTATCGGGTAGGGTACGGGTATCGGGTACCCGGTTGCGACCTCTGCTGCCTCGGCACAAAAACTACTCCACTCTCTCCACAACAGCCCCCCTCTTCGTGGCATGCTCCAGGTTCAGTTTTAGCATCTCCAAATCATTCTCAGAGTGAGTAGCAATTATCAGTTACCAGTCACCTCCATACACTCGCACAAACATCTTCCATTTAGCCTTAACAGACTTTTAAACCAAGCGATGTAAGCGAGCACCTATGAAGGTCGACATGCCACATGAAGGGGGTGGGTGGCCAGCATAACGGCCAGCCGCCATTGTCACCCTCTTGGCAATGTTGAGTCGATCTAGGGGAGGCCCAGGACTGGTTCAGATATTCATCACTAGTGTTGGCCGTAAGCGGGAATCGAACTAGGATCCCTGGGTTCGCAATTCAACGCGCTAACCGCGGCACCTCCGCTCCCTGCACACTGGCATAAACACACTGGCACAGTCCCAAATACACCGAATTGAGTGGTCACTTGTAGACCTGTACTCTGATAATTGCACATGTGCTTTTGTCAGTACAACACACATACATGTCCATGAAGTTTATCTGACTTTTTGAAAGCTCATTTACATCTGTTCTCTTTATCAAGTGAGGCTTTTGTAACGAATTATGTTGGTGAGGTTATTTTTCTTTTATTCAGTCATGATTATTCAGCACATTTTGGATTTTTTATGTAAAACCTATCATGTCACCTTGGGATGGGCCTGAATTTGTCATATCTTGTAAGCTAAGGTTGAGCCTGAATAGTTATTTAATGGGTGACCAACATGTACAGAAAGTTGTTGCCTGTGGGGATATGTGGGCAGCAGAGGGCAGTGCAATAACATGAATTGTTGTACTATACTTATACACTTCCACATCTATGGTCCCCACCTTCAACCTGTACTGACAGTTAATTGACCCCCACGATCCGCATGCCGTGGGGTGGCCCTCACTGAGTCCGAGTAGTGAATTAACACAAGTGGCTTTACATGTACACTGTAATAACGGTCTTTACTAGCCACATGTTTATTCTCATCAACATATACATTTTTACCAATTGTTTGAAATTTTCAATATCTAAAATTTGTGTCTATACACCTTCTGTTGCTACAATAACCTATGATTAAAGTCGTCGAAAACCAGTTGATTAAACCATCTAACGGTGTTTTTTTTACTGAACGCGATCCGAATTGCGATTGCTTGCACATCTGCCAGCGAGCGCGGAGGAGCCGGCTGCAGGGAGCAGCAGCACCAAGGCCAATCTACATGACAAGCAGCTGCCCAGCTTCTGGATCCCGTCACTCACGCCCGAGGCCAAGGCTACGGAGCTGAAGAAACCTGTGAGTGAGCGCGCGTGTGACGCGATGAAGGGCGAGGGCGCCCTGTCCACACCCTTCTTCCCTTCTTCTGACCAGTCGTCTTGATTGGGAGCCGTTCAATCAAAACGGTTTAGAACAACTGGTGTAAATGGTTTTTCAGTTCTTTCTAATAACGGCAAGCGGCATGCGAATGCGCTTGGGAAAAAAGTTTTAGTCACTTTATATTACTCCCTATTGCACGTGGATCAGAAACATTGACGAGGACAACATAAATTGAACAAAAGCTGAAGAGTGCACGAATAAGAATATGCATACTTGGCATTAAACTGAGAAACAGGAAGAGGAACACATTCATCTTCTTGTTTCTTTCGGTAAAGTCACGTAGAAGGGAAGTAATCAAAAATAATAAAAACAAAACATAATAAAACAATTCTCACGACGTTTCGGCTACAACGCAAGCAGCCGTCTTCTGACTGTTAAGCCAAAGAAGTGGGATTTAGCACGATGATGGCTGTTGGATGAAACTCTTGATGGAGTGCCGTCAAAAAGAGGAAACATCCGAGGGCATGTCCATCATGGAGATAGATGTGTCGCGAGACCAAGATAGCAACAGCTTGGAAGGCCTTCCTCCAACAGTGCATGTATCTTGGCTGTTATTGATGATAAAAATTAACCCGTAAAAAAAAAGTTTTTCACTATAAATCCTTTATATGCGTGGCGGCTAGAGTCCTCTCGTCCTCTGGCTTGAGATGGCTGCCACCATTAAGCAATTGGTAATTAAATATAAAAAAAAATTCTAAAAAGTGTAAAGTTATGGAAAAAGAATTTCACGAAAATAAATTGTCACGCACAACGAGTCTGTGTGCATAATGTCAGCTCGATTGGATCACGGGAAGTGGGTTAGAAAACGACTGAAAGATTTGCATGGTCGTAAGCGTGCAAGCAAGCAAGCAAGTGAACTTAATATAAAGGATTTAAAAAATGTTTGTGATTGGTGTGAGCTTGATGCACTGGCCATTGCACTGACCACACCCCACGTCTCTTGCACGCACATAGGATTATGTCTTGTGCCCAATATACAGCAGGTGCAACAGTTACAACCGCATTGGAGCAGGACAATGTCTGTTTGAGTTCAATTCCACAAACATGTTACAGTCTTGGCAGAAACAAGCAAATGTTAATTTAATAAATTCAAAATAACGAATGTTTACATTCTGTTTTTGGTGAACATGATAAGCTTCAATACTTTGGTAAGATGTTTTTTTTTCTGCTGCAAAAGATGTAACACGTTTGCGGAATTGACCAAAGATATTCATCGCTGGCAAAGTTTAGCACCCTATAGGGCGTATTGCTTTTTATAGTCTTTCAAATAGGAACTTGCATACTGAGATGTAAAGCAGCATAATTCTTTGAATAGTTTAAAAATATATATATATATCTTTTGCCATAGCAACCTGCGCTTGGGCAGTGAATAATGTGGACACATGCGCCTTCCCTTAAACATTGGTGAAGTTGAAACTTGACAAATTTAGGCTGCCTCAAGAATTTGGTCTGATGGATAAATAAGCAGTCGAGCGTTTTTTTAGATGCACGTTTCTAACTGCCGTATCGGCAACTCATTTTTATGGGGACTTTGTTGCACCCGATAATTTCAGCTGTCACGAGTTGTGTTAAGTGCTAACAAGCTGTGTATTGGTCTAAGCAACGAGTGTTCTACACTAAAATAATGGCTTTAACATTCAGGGTGGGTGTGTGGGAGCGGATATGAAGGGCATGGGCTTGTTAAGGGCGCTGGACATATTTATAGTGATGTCAGCAGCCTGAAGTTTCTCACCAAGCTGCACAAATGGGCCTTCTGCAAAAGGAGAGATATGTACTTGGGGCAGGGTGCCAATCCTTCGTAAAATAGCGAGTAAGGGACCTTGAAAGAGGCCAGGAACCCCTGTAAAAAGTGCAGTGGTGTATATCACAGCGGCATATTTATCCAAACACCAGATTATATTCCTTGCAAGCTCCGCGTAGCTAGCGCAGGTGTAAGTTTTCTCAAATGAAGAGGAGTAGGTTGCACACATTTTTAATGGGAATTTCCATGAGAAAAACTCGCACATAGTGTGTGTTTGCAATTTTTTATAGATATAGTTTGTTCAATGGGAACTCTGTGCCTTGTCTCGGCCAGGTGCGTTATCTTGTGTGCTTTGGTTTATGCTCACAAGAATGTATTACAGCAATGATTCACTGAGCCACGGGGGATTATGGGGTGGCATTGGTGGTTTAAGAGGCTACACCGTCATCATCATTATTATTAGCTATGAGCAATCCTCTCCTGGATGAAGTTTTTCCCAAGCCATCACTATCTAGCATGGTCTTGCGATGCACCAATCCATCTAGCACCTGTGCATGAGTTTATAGATACCCGTAATCACCGAGACCAGTATTGTCTGTGTTAGTCTGCTTTTCTTCTGCATCGTTCGTAAGGGAAGATAAATGTTGTCTTTTTCGAAACGCTTACATCACTGCAGGCATATGGTCCCAACGCTTTTGTGGGGAGTTGAGGAATTTTCACATTGCGTTATCCCATAAATAAAGGTAATTGTTACCACTGTGTTTTGTAATCCTCTATAACATGCATTCCTGCAGTCAGAATGTGTAATTGTGCTAAGGTTCACACTCCCCTTGAATAAATCAGGTACAGATCTGCCATTGCCTCTGTCAGGATTCAAATGAAAGAATATGAAGGAATTTAAATATCAGTTATCCATATAATGGCAGTACAAGTATGTGTTTCATGAGGAGCTATATATATTTATTATTCAATTTGTATTTCATGTTAGCTTTGAAGTTACTTTTGTCAGATGAAAACCAATATCTGTGTTCACTACCTAAAGTCCGTTGTGTGTTGATGCATTAAAGAAAAATGTTCCCAGTTAGTTCCTTGCACTTGAGGAATTCGAATAAGGGATTGTAAAAAGGTGCTGGCTGTGAGCTTGTACTGTGGGTGCCGCATATCGGTGATTTAGTGTATTTAGAATTGCGGCGGTCATGACAGCCTGTACGACGGGGCTCTGGTGTTTGGGAGCACGGCAGCACTTGATTGATGAGCTGAGGCTTAATCCTGCACAGCGAGAGAACGGTTGGCTGACTATCGCCCCTCACAACGTGCTGTTGTTGCCGCTAAAGAAAGCTCGTATTGGCGGCAACACTGGTTGCCACAATATTTGTCAATATCCACGACCAGACTGAGACCAAATCACCTGGAATACGCCCAATTTTTCCCTGGAAACTAAGCAGGCTTTAGCCTGGCGAGGGCTTATATGCACGTGGAGTTGTCCCAGGCAGGTTTGGTGGTGCTACACAGTGGGCATTAGACATCTATTGTCCTGTACTTCTGTTCTCCCACCTCTAGCCTGCTTGCCTTGACCAACTCGCAATCACCATCCAGGTGAAATATTGTCATGCAACCACCACCATGATGGGATGGGGAGGCTGTCATCTAGTGGTTGATTGACAAAGGGATGCAGAAAAACTATGTTTTTAATCTAATTGAGTAATATAAAACCTTAAGCTAATATTGCGCTACATCTAGTATAGAATCTCAATGCCAAACTTTAGAAATTCATCTAATTGAATTGTTACTTGCCTGATAAAAGCTTTGGAAGAGCTGGAAGATTGGTTGGTTATGCTGCAAATGTGGTTGGCGCAAAGGGCAGCTTGATAGTGCAATGAACATGCAGGTACGTCTTGTTCACTCAATGCCTCTGAAGTTCACACTGATTTATGTGGCATTTCGGTGTGTTTTTTCTCCGCAACTTGTTAAGTGAAACTTAAAATATTACTGATGTATCACATGAATGAGTTATATTATTAGTGGCAGCTGAGACATGGAACATGCACTTTAGGGACAAGCACAAAGAACATCAAACGAAAGTGGTCATGGCTCTTTTGGTAGATGAATGGATTGCAGCTGCGCATCTGTAGATAAAAACAACAAGCTTAGAGAGGCCTTCATCCAGTAATTGATAGTGGCTGATTATTATTAGTAGAATTATACAGGATACTTACTTCCTCACTTAAACACCATAAATAAATTACTTTAAATTTCGATTTAAAGCTTTCGTGACTGCATGGATTCATCTTCTTGGTTCTTTCGGTAAAGTCACGTAGAAGGGAAGTAATAAAATAATAAAAATAAAACATAATAAAATAAAATAATTCTCACGACGTTTCGGCTGCTTGCGTTGTACTTCCCTTCTACGTGACTTTACCGAAAGAACCAAGAAGATAAATTACTTTATACAACAATAAATTACATTGAGACGTACAATGCTATTTCGCGTGTTTGAATTACATTGTATCAGCCAGAGGTGTCTACATACGATGCAAAAGAAGTTCAACATACATACAAGATGCTAAATGTGTGTAATGGGGGGCTTGAATGTTTAAGCCACACTCCATAGATACATTTAACCTCATTGGAACCTCATTTGACATGTGAGACTAGGCTCAAAGGAAAGCTGTCTCAGGTGTGGACCAATCAACTTCAAGGACACTGCATACATTATCCGAGTTATGTTTTTTGTTTGCATTATGACTGCAGGTATTGTGGTCTATGCAAACATGACTCCTCGTAAAAAAGGTGTCAGTTTTGTTGCGAGATAAAAGGGTAAAAAAACAATTATTACATTTAACTTGTTATCTTCGTCACGTATAGAATAGGCTCACGGTGGTCCCTAATGCAGTGTTTTCTAGCAATTGGTTTCGCTTGACCCATGTGGCTTCGGTGGTGTGCAGCGGGGTGTTTGTTTTGACTGCTGATGCATTGCTTGGGCCCTCTTGACGTAAATTGTCAGGGCTGCTCATCTTGTTTGCTTACACGTACTCTAAGTGGGTAGATGGCTGCAGTTGGTGAAATTCATAGTCTGGTGGGTCAGAGAATGACTTCATTAACCCCAGTGACCTACGCAAGAATTAAAATTGCCACCCTGATTTGAGAGGGCCTGTGCCATGTTCTAATGAGCAAGAACCTCAATTTTCAGTGAGGTTTTCATGAAGGATGCAGTGATACAGTCATGATACATGGCATGTCTTACAACATATCACATATTAATCCAGTTATGAACATGTTAGTTAATTTGTGGTTATCCATGTTTTAAATCCAAGTGGAGTATTCCCTTATAAATAAGGATATGGACAATTTGATACGATTCAAACTTTAAATCTACCCATTGAAATGTAAATGCTTATAAGCGGTACATCATTGTGTGATTTTTTTTTATCTATGCAATGTTAGTTATCATTTTAATGCTCGACATGGTGGCCCAAAAATGTGTTTACCAAGATAAGTTGAATTTATTTAATTTATAAACGTTCAATAGCTTCCATGATTTTGCTTGTCATTTTGTATTTTCATTTTAGTAAAATCTCCAGAAATCCATGACCAAACAAGTCAGATTTTTGTCCTTAAAATAATAAAAAATGTAAAAAAATTATAATTGTACATCTCAGTCAATGAACGTTTGGGTGCCCCTGCATTATAGGCATTAACATTTTTCATATAAACATATATAACATGGTATTGTTATATATATAAATATATATCACATGGTATTAGGATAAACAGGGTGTGGGAACATTCGAGCATAATTAGTGATTTGTTTTCAGTTTAGCTTTAAACACTGTCTCATCCATCAACGTTTCAAGCACAATGTTTCATGGCAGCTGACAGTTGATTTAACAAACACATTGGAGAATGGATGTAAGTGTTTCTCAGCCTTCCCTTGGTAGCTGATGCATTAGAATAGATAAGGCATAATTTATTACTTGGCCCGCTGTCAATGATGGTGTTTTTAGGCCAGTAAATTTAGATTATGCCCATTGAGCCTATCATTTGCGTGGGGAAATAGAAGAGGTCCTGTTGTTGGTGGAAGTTACTTATCTGCAAAGTGCGTGTTTACACGTGAGTGACAAGAGAGCAGATAGCTGAGGCCCCTCACAGCCTCTCTCGGAGTGAGTCCCAAAGGACGATCTGGATATTCTCACGAGAGATGGTTATCGCTCTCGTAGATGCTCGCTGATAGATCTGGTCATCATGTGTTCGTATCTACTATGTGTAAACCACAGTTGTATTTTATATAATTACATGAGCACTTATACATCAAATCACATGGAATGGACATGGTTGAGCTTGTTTATGTATGTTGAACTTCTTTCGCACTGTATGTCGCCAAACATGCTAATCGGAGGTGCGGGGAAGGACCGCAAACTAAACACAAAAAGCAGTTGTAAAGAAATTAGTTTTCAATCTAGATTTAAAAGGGCATAGCTCCTGTGGCTTCTTACTATCGGTAGGAAAACCGTTCCAGGCGACTGCAGCAGCCCATACGAAAGCGCGCGATGCAGTGAACGTCTTTGTTCGATGGTTAGCCGAACGCTGCTGCGAGGATGACCAGAATTCACGTGATGGTTTATGCACCATGACGAGATCGGACAAGGTATTGTGGTTCATTTGTGGAAAGCACTTTGTGTGTAATGAGTGCGACCTTATAAACATGTGCTTGGATGGGTAATCACTCGCACAAAGAGGTTGTCATGGGGCTGCGTGTTTACGTAGATGACGGCATAGGGCAGTGTACCACAATCTATAGCTGTGCTGAACTTATATTCCCCCCCATTCATACTCCTCACCTTCACGACCCTTCACTGACCAACGTGGTGAAGTATGGTCGATATAACCTATGGATCTACACTGCACAGGGAAGTTGTCATACACTCCTGCATTGACAAAAAGCTGTACATGTACGTACATTAAAAACGGCGTGATATAGTTTGATATGTGCATCAGCAGTTTTATCTTGTCTTTTTACTCAGATGTAAGCCCTTTACCTCTTTTCTGTACAGGGTTTTGAGCCGCATTTGCATTCAGAGGGGAAATAAATACAAATAATTTTACGAATAAGACATTTTAATTCTATATTTGAAGTTTTCGTGACTGCAGGAATCCATACTCTTTGGTTATTTCGGTATTGTTGAATTAAGAAGAGAAGCAATAATTTATAATTGGCTAATATGAATTTTATGTACTTTTCAATACCAGAGAAAATCCCCACCTGAAATAGAGATAAAATATAAAACATGTAAAATGTCCACAGATATTGTGTCAGAAAGCTTCAAATCAAGATAGAATCCTCCTTATTGTTCTGGGCATGTTGTTGCCCTTCAGTTGGGTGTCCCTCGCACATCATGGCTTCATTACGTTGCGGTCCACCAACAAATCTCAAAATTACTCCATCCCAGATGTGAACCACAATATGCAATCAGAGTCCCATTAATTTCCCACAAATATGAGGAGACACTTTCAGCACCTCCAAATTAAATTTTTGCCATAGGTGCATTTTAGTTTAACTTTAGTTGATAAGAGCACCCAAGTATTTTACAGTTAATACTAATGATATATGACTTAACCATGGTTAAGCTATGTTCTCAGTTGTAGTGAGTTGATCTCAACCTAGTCACATGATTAACAATCTATACAGGGAATTAAAATGTATGCCTCTAGTATGGATAAATATACCTACTGAAGTTATTTCCGAAGTAGTTGTGCGACATCATCTTTTTTCGGGGCCAAAATCCGACACTTATAACTACAGGAGTTCTCTGATGTGTTGTCGTGTTGTACTGGGTGTTGTCTGGCTTGATCTCTGATGTGTTTCTGCACATGTGTGGGAACTTATTCAGGAATTTAATAGTTCCCAAGTAGTTATTTAAGGAATGGAATAGTTCTTGAAGAAGTTTGCCGTGGTACAACCTGAAAACGCGTCGGAGCTATGCAGCACGAGTGCAAACGCCTGTGAGATTTTCGAAGAACTTTTTTCGACTCATAATGGAATATAGTCGTGCAACAAAGGGGAAAAAAGAACAATTACAACTGCTAGCGCAATGCGACAGATGTTGCTAAAACTAACTGGGAGCGGTCGTTCTGCCTTCCCCCGCCGCGTGCAGGACAAGAACGTGTATTGCCCGATGAGTGGGCGTCCCTTGCGGCTGAAGGATCTGTACCCGGTGAAGTTCATGGCGGTGAATGACCGCGACACCAAGACGGCGCTCATCAGCAAGCAGGAGCGCTTCGTGTGCGCCGTCACCAACGACGTGCTCAGCAACTCGGTGCCGTGCGCCTTGCTGCGTCCATCGTGAGTGCCACAGCCTGAGAACCCCCCCCCACCAACACCCACCACCCCGTCCCTCACCCGGGATCACAAAACTGGAATGCAGCGAGATCTCCGATTGGCATGGTTGGGTCCGTAAGGTTCAACATGCATCTATATAAATAGATACCTTAATCTGTATGTCTCAAAAACCTGTAAGATACTTCCAGACAAGGTAGAAAGTTGACATTTGATGTGTAATTTTTAGGACACAACAGAAAAAACACAAGACCCCCCAAATCTCGATTTTGAGTGCCCCATAAACATGTTTACGCGTGTCATTGACAAACCGTGAAAAACAAGATTGCGTTTTTTTTCTTTTGATAGAGCGTTAAAACAGTAAATAAAATTAATGCAAGAACCATTGTTTGGTCTTTTATTGTTTTTGAGATATTTTGGATTAAAGCGGTTTTGAACTAAAAAAATACGCATTTAATGATGTTAAAATCTGAATTATTCGAAAACGGAAAAAAATAGGATCTTCCCCTCAGAATATTAAGTTAATAATTTTTTGTTCTTTCTATAAAAAAAGGACAGAATCTTTATATTGAGCGGTTTCTGATGGGTACGTCTTTAAATATAAGAAGTTGAAGCAAGTCGTCAAAAAAATTTTTTGCAGAAAAATACACATTTTTTGAGTAGTTGGTGTCTGATCGTAGATAGAAAATGTAAAAAATCATGTCAGGTTAATTATTAGATTTATTTAAAACTTTTGCCTGGCGAAGACAAGCTTTATGAACGAGTACAGACTTAAGACATGCATATTCAACCTAAGTGCGTAGCACAGGGAAGTGCAATATTTTCCTGACTGAGGAGTGAATAGAACCAGTGCCAGCCTGCTGACAAAACTAAAGTGCAGGAAGAGATGTAACTATTCAACCTGACAGTTTATCGCAGAGGTGGGGAAGTGTTTCCTGAGGGCTATATTGGACATTAAAATATTTTTGGGTTTTCAACCTGTTTCTAATTTACTGTGTTTCTAATTTCACTGCAAGATGCAATTGTCAGGTTAAAAAATATTACCCTCTAGCACTGAATTAGTGCAGCTGCGATTCTTTAATTGATGCACAAATATCGTTTGGGGACCGTCTGAAAGTGGGAATCCTCATTTGGACGTGGGCCATGTGAACATTTATTTGGAGGGCTTTTAGGTCCTCCTTTATAGCACCATTCCACCACCTGTGTGGATGGCCTCTAGTTGCTCCTTCCACATGACAGGACAAGGCCACTGATGGAAATTGGTTGGCATCAATTGTTTTCACATACCCAAAACAAAGAGTCTGTATTTTGCACCAAAATCTCAAGCTGGCCTAGCTTTTTCCCTTGTATACTAATTCTAAAAGAGCTGTTTTAACTGTTATCAGCCATCATATAGAGATGGTACAAACACCGAACTTTTAAAACCTCTTTATACAATAATACAAATATACACACATGAGCAATGAACCTAACCATATCCTCAGCCACGATGGAGGTCATTCCAAGCGATTGCTATCTCTCACTATGTTGCAAGTTCAGCAATTCATCTAGCAATTTCACAGGAGCTGATTTCATTGCTCCATACACACTGTGCACATCCTCTCGGCCATCTCTGTCACTAGTCTCGTCCATTCAAGTCCACTTGCTGTTCTTAATGGTCAATATGACAATTAATATATTTAACTTGCGTTTATGTGCTCTGATCCATGTGTTCCTCCTCACGTTGCACTTTTAACCACGCATCTCTCCATGCCCCTTTGAGAACTTTTTAACCTTTGTTCCACGATCTTTGTCAACGTCCTTGTTTCTCAACTCTGTCACAACAAATGTTAGAAATGTAGAACCTAATATGCAAGCTCTTCTCCACGTTGCTAAGGACGCTGTACATGGACAAACAGCTTCGAGAATGAGAGGGGTTCTTATCCAAATAACCACAGATTGATTGGCGGCAATGGATAAATGGTTATGGATAAATATAGTTTGTGCTGTACTGGCGTTGAAGCAAGAAGTATGGTATCACTATGAACACGTTACTTTAAACAATCTGCTGCTCACACTGATCCAAGCTGTACCAAACTGTTATGAACATAATCTAAACCCGCCATAACATTGAACATAACCATATAGCACTATTATCAACAGTCACTTAAAATCCACTTATACTAATTCTGAACCTATCTATACGAGTATGTTATCAACACTTAACATAAAACCCTCATACAAATAATGTTCATAGCTATTCACTTTATGAGCACTAAACTCATAACGTAAAATTGTAATTCTGAGCTGAAATGCCCAACACTAGCACCATCGCTAACTCTCACAATTTACCTTATCCCCTCCACTATTACCCCTAAGCCAAAATGGCAAACACGAGACCTAATCTTATTGCCCTATAACCTTTGCCTCAATCCTAACCCCGCCTGAGAGCCTAAACACTGACACTTAAACAGAAGTTCTTTCTACACCCGGTAACCCTCCCGTGCACAGTACAAAGGCCACGAAAACCCCCCCCAATAATTTGTCATTCCCGTTCAAGGTTTATACGTTGGCGGTGGAGCGCGCGTTATTTTAATGTTGTAAATTAATCCGTAGATGTTGAAAACTTGGGCACTTTTTCACCTCGGTGGAATGTGGTTTTATAGTGCGGCTTGCAAGCGGGTGTAGCTGTTGGCATGGGCCGTAAAAGGGCCACCGGGGGCTCATTACCGTCAGGCGCATTGCCTGCGCTTGAGGCATAACAGAGCACTTTGTAGCGCAAGCACTGTGTAAAACCCCTGATGGCCAGCAGTGGTCACGCGCCTTTAACAGGGATCATAGCCAATGCCAGTAGTGCTTGTGTTGTTCACTTACGGACATCTGCGTTTTGCGCTAGGCAGCACAAACGCATCTTGTGTAGATGTCGCAGATTTGAGTTCTCTTTCGTGGAATTGACGTTTAACAGGATGGCATTTGAGCGATATTCATGTACATTTAGGTTTAGTTGAACCTGCTCGTAGTGAGAAGTAGTGAGAAGCAGTGAGTGTTGAAAGCATTTGTTGTGTTTAAATCGTGTCACCTCTCACTGTGCCACAGGGAATACTGTTGTCTGGCTTTAGAGGAATGTTCTTTAAACATTGGGCTGATGTATTATTCTGCAGGGAACTGGGCACCAAAAAAAAGTGAGGTTGTGTTCCCTTTAATTAATTATTTATCACAAATTCTGGTGCTTAGCATTGCGATACCATCACACTTTTCCGGTCTCCATACCCATTGGAGAATTGAGAGGAAGTTTTAAATAAATTGACATTCTTTGGTTATCAATTTGTCATCCCAGGGATCGCTGCGTTTGGCTCTTGCTACATATTTTGTTTTAAGTAGAGAAGGCCAGATGGTATGTGCGACGAGATTTTAGTTAATGGTATTAATAGTCACCGAGAAAACATCATTTAGAGTCCCAAGACTCTTCTGTACCATCAATCTCAGCTTCATTTTCTTATTTCTCTGCCAACTTGTCTGAGAAAGTAAGCAACAAGTAATTCCGTGGTGTGTGTGTGTGTTCTGTTTGGCTGTATACAAAAATAAGTAGTCTTTCATTAAAACTGCTATCTTTACAATTTGGCTGCATCTAAAATTATTAATTGATGGACTTAATTACAATTGTTCTGCTTGTTTTGCAAATCAGGCACTAATCTTAATTTTAAATGATTTTCTTTATTGTAATGTTAAAATGGGCACGGCAATGATATATGGTGTGTGATTGTAGCTGGCCTCACAGACATAGCACAGACATCATCATTCTATTCAGAATAATAGCATTTAAGGGAATTAAAAAAATTGATTCACTTTTCGTACATTTTGGGTATGAGTTATTTGTCCTTAATGAATTGCAGAATGTGGTGAAATACACTAATATTGAGGTTTATTAATGAAACAATTGTAACTGCAGCTGCTAAAACGTATATGTTGCAGTTGTATTTACTGCAAGTAGAGCAATATGCTTACATGACGAGGCTTTCTCCACCTTCAAAAAACTGAAATAAAAAAAGTTAACGGAATTTTTCAAGTTTTGATTGGCGGCTTCTGCAAATAAAATGCCAAAAACAACTTGGCATGCAGTGTTTCATGAAAAAGTAACTTTTTTGTGCTGGTAAGACCTTACAAATTGTTTGTGGATAAATCGAATGCTTCCTGCATTTCTGTGTTGGTAGTAGTGGAAGCTATGCTTGGCATGTCTTGCCCGATATCTGCTGTAGGATTCACCATGTTTTAGCAGAGAGCCGAGCAACCTCGTTTGGCATGCCACTGCATTCCAGCATAGCATGGTCTCTGTATTTATGGAGTGTGGAGATGTAGTTGCCACTGTGTTATTACAAAAGAAAATAAAAAATAAACACGAGATAAAATGTTTTCTCAATATTTTTCCCAATGTGCGGCATTTCTCGTGCATTGGCTGTTGATTTCTGCATTTTTTTAAACTCATTGGTAACTCATTGTACATGGCGACTCTTTGGGGAGGCCATCATCCAGCAGTGGATAGATGATGGCTGCTGATAATAACTCTGTGTATATTAATCATCATCATCTAAACGTAATTTTCAGGCTTGTATCGAACACAGTCTAAACTGCATATAGACTAATATTCTGTGGTAGTTATTTTATGAACACTTTAAATGCACGCATTTTTTTTTCTGAGCAGAGCTCCTTACAAAACCATTAGTAACCATTAAGTCCCACATTTGTGTTCAAGTCGTTTTTTGCATTTTCCATTCAAAACCGAAATGCTTAACTCTAAATGAAGATGATTCAGATAAAACACAATTTTTTTAAAAGTAGTTCTAGACCTTTGTAGGTTGACTAGCAGTCATGGGATGTGAAAGAAAAAAGTTTCACTCGAGATTGAATAGTATCGCTGGCATTAACCGGGATGACCGCATGTTTTTTAAAACTGTAAATACCACTTTGAAACACAAGTATACATGTCTGATGGGCAAAACAGTTTTACTTCACCTTCCTGGCAACTTTTTAGGCCATACATGGGGGAAAAACCCCATTTCAGCACTGTTGTATGAAAGTAAAACTTGTTTCGGGGAGACTGCACATGGTGTGATCCTGGCTCATAATCCCCAAGTGCAATAATACGGGTGTTACTGTGACATCTGTGCGCCAGTCGACCCTTCCTGGCGGTGGCGGTGGTGGTGCGCGATTGACGGGGGAAAAAATCACCTTTGGTTTTACAAGAGCAACGCTCGTACGCACCTGCAGAATGTCCCTCGCGGGCCTGACCCGGAGAAGCCGTGCCAAGTGCCACGGCGTGTGATTGGAGTCTTTACTCGAACTTTATTTACGAGCTTTTCCCTGCATTTTCATTTCTTGCTTGTTAATGGCTGTTGGACCCTGCACAGCTTGCGTCCCAGAAATAAGCACACCGATGTCTTTGTTGCTGGCTTTCTAAATTATTGGCACTGACAAAATGTCGCACATTTCAATAAAAATACCCCTTGCAATACATACGAGTTAAAATTAATTTTGGCAAACCAATCATGAAAATGAAAGTTCCAGCATATGTTTAATATGCGTTTGGTTTATGTTAGCAAAGCTGGTAATAATTTTGCTTCAGAAATGTGTATTCTGACTTTCTTTTATTATTTATCATCAAGGTAAAGCACGGCCATCCATTTCCCAACGCCAGTGCCAAAGAGGTTCTTTTGCGTTTGCAACAGCGCCAGTGAAAAGTGGCCACAGCGAATCGGACATGCGCGTGGCATTTGCAGTTTAATACGCTGCATGGCACTATCGCATTCAATCAAAGTTATGATCAGTCGTTGAACGTTGGAAGGGCTGCCCTTTGCCTCCCAAGCCCAGTCCCCTATTTGTGTACATCTGCCCCGAATAGCCACAGCGACTTGACCCCAATAGACATGGCAGCCCAGTGTCGCAGATTTATCTGATGATTCAGAGGGGTTGGGGCAAGCGTGGGGTGAAGTGTTTCCGGATGACCGACTGGCAATGCTGTTTTTTTTAATGTATAATATATTTATTTACTTTATCTTCGCGGAGCCTGTGCGCAGTCTGCCATTTACCTCTGACGCTAAAAAAGATAGATAGATGCTGATAGATGTTATATAAAAGGTGAAAAGTGTTTCATCAAAGTTTATAGTGGCATTGGGACCGATAAAATGTGATGTGCTAATGTAAGGAGGTATTAATCGTCTTTTGTGCACAAAGTTGAAATCAAACATCTTTTGTATAAATGTAATGAAACGTGATGGTCCTGAGACTGACACATTCTCTTCTTGCAGCTGTTTATATCAGGAGAACTTACAGCATATATTAAGGATAATAAGGCTCCAAAGGAGTTATTGTTTTCTAAAGCATTTTGAGATGCAGTTGCATTCGGGCATTATATACATTTAAATTGTGCTTGTTATATGGTTGATATGTATCGAGGCTTTGTGTCCTCTGTCAAACAGGTTTGATATTTGCATAATGAGAAGAACAGATTTTAAATTAATGTTTACACTCCATTGTATCACTTGTGAAGCTACTGCGACATCACTTCCTTTACACTTGAATTTGCCGTTAACCAGGAGTGTAGCAATGCATCGATGAATATTTGTTATTTAGGCTCACAACATGTACGTGAAATTGCACCGTGGAATCGGAACGTTACAACAAAAAATGTATTTTCAATAAACTGCCATTTTGTTAATTTTTTCTAAAAAAATTAGCTATTGGCCATGTGTGTGTGTGGGAGAGTGGTGGTACAGTGGTTAGCACACTGCACTACAAAGCCGGCCACCTGAGTTCGATTCACGCTCACGACCAACAACAGTGGTGAATATCTGAACCGGTCCTGGGCCTCCGCTAGGTCGACTCAGCATTAAATGAGTACCCAGTAAGGTGTGTAATCATCAACACTGGGGAGAAAAAGGTGGCCGGGTGTGGTGTTTAGCCACACCACTCTCCCTCGGATGCCGTGGCGACTTTCAAAGGTGCTCGCTCACAGCACTTACCCCGACAGTCTGTTACAGCTATACAAGGGAATCTTGTCTTGTCTCCCATATCAATGCAGGGGTGCCGTGGTGACAATGGAGTGTGTGGAGAGGCTCATCCGCAAGGACATGATAGACCCCACCACTGGAGAAGCACTCTCCGAGAAGGATATCATTCAACTCCAACGGGTGAGTGTTATACCCTAGCGTTGCCACGATATTTCCACGGTACATTATTCATTTCCACGACAAAATGATCATTGAGATATCTGTTATCCATCACTTTGTCTTTATGTTTTATGGTGTTTGTGCTCTTGCTGTACTTCCAGTACAAATAAAGATGATTTCAAAGGTCATAGACTGCAGTTCATTCAACATAAGCATGTCATATGTGTTTTAATAATTGCAACTTATAATGCTTATAATGCAGGTGCTTTTCATTACAATTATTCGATGAATGAGCTAAATGATGAAGTCATAACTATCATGCCATTATTTATTACAGAAAACATCTTGCAGATCATTAATATAATGATTAATAGATATTTACTTCGAACTTTCATTATTGTCATTTTGCTCTATAAATATTGCTCTATGAATATTTCTCAAGAAATAATTATTATGGAAGAAAGTATATTTCCCAATGATTAATATACCAAAAGAATCACCATACAAAAAGATAGTCTGCAAATAGACAGTATGATTATCGTGAACCGTATGTCGTACTCATGTTTCATAGTATCTCCATATCGCAACAACACAAGTGATCATGGCACACACATGTATGTTTACACATGGTGTAGACACATTCAGGCTCAGTTGTGAGCAGCAAAGGGTATTGCCGCAACATACTATTATACTTTACTTATATTATGCACATATGTGCGCCCCGCGTTCGCAAACATGCGCAAACCAGAGTGGTAAAGTTGGTAAATTAATCCCTACGCGCACTGCACAACATCCCCTTCATCCAGCAGTGCATAAGCAAATGTCCGCACAGAGTATATGTGGGGATAAGTTGTTCATATGTCAACCTTATCCAATGTTTTTAAGGCACCACACTGCAAGGTGCAGTCTTGTCCTCTGAAGGACGATTGTCCAAAATATGAGCTCATGTATTACATTGTGAGAAGGCGGTTTTAATTATGAATGCGAAATGTGTTGTTTATGTGAGCTAGTACAATAAGGGCTTCTGTGTCGCTGCACAGAATGGGATTGTTATACTTAAATAGTTATTTTGTTTACGTTATTGATGATATTAATAATGAGCTTGTCAGAGCTGCTGTGCTGCCTGTTTACAAACAGGCCTCTCGTTTTGTCAGTGAGCCAAATGTGATTTTGGCGAGCACGCGGCACACCGTGACCTTTCTTCGCCGAGATCCTCGGCGGATCTTCAATATCCGCTGAAGGAGGGCACATGGCACCCAGCTTCTTCTCTTCCACATGGCTGAGCACATTTTGACCCTGAGCCCACACGGATGGTGTGGCCTGAAATGAACAAATCTTTGGGATGTAGGCAAAAGCAAAACCCGTGGCATCCAGTGTATCTTCGCCTCTACCGGTAGCTGTGGCTTCTGCTTAGAGATTGTAATTAAAACTTAACAATGTAATTGTCCTCGTGAAAAACAAGGTTGTAATAACTGCGATGAACAAAACTTAAAAAAATGTCAACGCACTCACTTTTCCAACCACGTGGTAAACATCAAGCTTGTTGTACTTGTATGTGATCATAAATTCTTTGTTTGTGTGCCTGTGTTGTATTGAGTGTGTGTATGTGTTTTTGTTGCACATATGCACTTGCGTTGTATTGAGCATGTTTGTGTCAGTATTGTACTGAGTGTGTGCACCTGTGTTGTGTTTAGTGTGGCGGGAGCAGTTGTGTAGTGGTGTTAGCACGCTGTGCTACGAACAATAACGATGATGAATGTCTGAACTGGTCCTGGTCTTCCCCGAGGCTGACTAAGCCTTAAATGAGTACCTTGTGTGGTGTGTCAACAACAGTACTCTGGAAGCAAAGGCAGCCTAGCATGGTGCTGGCAAGCCCACGACCTCGTGTGCTGTGTCCGCTTTAATAGGTGCTCGCTAACGACACTCGCCCCAACAGTCTGGTAAAGGCTATATTGGTGATTGTTGTTTTGATTTTAGTGTGTGCGTGTGTTGTATTAACTGTACGTGTGCTTCTTGTATTGAATGCATGTTGCACTATTACTTAGGCTTTTCATGAATACATTATGTATCGATTCACTGAAAATGAGTAAAATGTCTGCCTCATCTTAGTTGTATTAAATAATATCGTTGCTTTTTTGTATGTTTGGAAGCCGTTACTAATAACAGGGTGAGAGAGTGCAGCTGACACAGCCTCAGTTCTGATATTTTTGATATGTATTAATTTCACCGAACTGCTTCCTGCCTGCTTTTCTTCCATCCACGTCCATTTTCTGGAAGACTCTTGCCCGTACAGCCCATAATGTTCCACCTTATACACGTATTAAGCTGTCGTCTCTACTCCACACACACACACACAGCTGCTGATCAGTGGCACAGCGTTTGTAAGCTAAACTTCATACTGGATCGCGCAACTTACAGCTCTTCCAGCGGTATTTATTACTCACGAGCTGCAAATCCTTTTCTCCAGTGGTTTACCATTTCCACGGGGGAGTAGGCAGCTGTAGGGGTGTGCGCGCCACTTTATTTACATTATGTGGATTAATGTGGGCGTTTCCCAACAGCGAAACCTCTAAAAGCAATGTGGATGTTTATTTTAGGAGTGCACGGTGTGCATCAGTTCAGCGAGACCTGCATTGTGGTTACTGCTCAAGGTTGCGTTGCCCTCACCCTGCAGAGAGGGGGTGGTTTCATGATGTCTGTGTGAATCTGGAGTTAGCTAGAATAATGGGTTTGCGTTCAATGACGTGCGGAGCAAGTGCCGGCAGAGGAACGCAAACTCTTTATTCTGGCCCAGCCTGCACGTCCCTGTGGTTGTCTTTATTTTCGTTTATTTTTTCTCTGTTCCCAGGGTGGCACCGGCTTCTCAGGCTCCGGAGTTGCACTGGAAGCACAGGAGGCCAGGCCGGTCATGATGGCTTGAGCGTAGCGGGGCACAGGAGCTCTTCTGTTTGGACCGCTCACCTTGATTAACAACTGCATTGAACTGCACATGGATGTTCACACATTTTGTTTTATGCAAGTAACATAATTCGGGTATATTCCAGCTGGTGTTGATGCCTGCTTAGGTTCATGTCGACTTTATGTATCTAAGTACTCTCTCCTATTTATAAATTACAAATTTGGGGGGGGGGGGGGGAGTGTTGATGCAGTGGTCAGCACACTGCACCCAGCTACCTTCGATTGATGCTTGGCCACGGCTCAGGTCACTGGCAAGGGATATCTGGACCAGTCCTTGGCTCCCCTTCAGCAAGGTGCATTGACCAGTAAGGTGAAGTATGGACTAACAACCTTAATGACTGACAGGGCATGGTGATGCCAGTTCTCTGGCGGTATATTGATGAAGGGTTAAAAAATTTGACATTCGCTATAAATACATTTCTTGTCTATTTCGGTTACATTTTTTTCAGTAATTAGAATAAGTTTTTATTATTATTGCATATTCAAGTTTAGATTGAAAAATATCTTAAATGTTTGTTCTATGGGAGAGTAAGATACAATGAATCTACCCACACAAGTATGGTATTGGACCACAAATTCAACTGAGGTTTGATGCACAAAATCAATTAGGCAGAGTTTCTGGGTAAATTGAATTCCACTGAATTAGCATTTGTAGTTCCAGTCTCATAAATTTTAAGTTTACGTACAGAAAATTCACAGAATGAGCAGAATGTTTTCGCATATTTTCCTGTTGTGTGTATGCTGAATTAACAACTCTAGGTGTTAGCAAGGTTGTGAAGGAATTTCATCCTTTAATAACATTTTTTTTAATAAGTGTAATCTGTCTATGTGAACATGATTGCATAGTGGTGTACAATAAATGTGTGAAAAATAATGTGTTTAAGGTCTTGTGTAACTTGTATGTAAACGCATTGTACGACGATGCACTTTAACATAAGTACAAAGCATGTGCCGTATTTTTCATTAACATCATTAAGTAAATTGACTCCAGTTAATTCTTAGTGGAAAATATCAACGATCAAGTTCATATTTTTACGAACAAGTGTTTTTTTTTTTGTGGTGGGCCAATCCTGCAATTCAAGACGGAGGTGGCAACGGTTGTTGGATCACTCTAATTTGTGAAAATCCCAAATTCTCTGGGCTAGAAGGTGGCCAGAAGTTGACAGTCTAGAATGTGGGTGCTCGAATACATTTGTGTGGACATTAAAACGTTGCGTCCTCTCATGCGTGGGCTTTCTCCAGGCATTCCGGTTTCCTCCTACACACAAAGCTCCTTAAATTGGTTTATAAGATGTTTTTTTTGGGTTAAATCACTTAAATATAAATGTGTCGTTAAACCCGCCACCACCCGACAACCAAGTACGTTTGTCACGTTTTCATTACATGCTAATTCGTTACTAGTACAGCACACAGGTGTGTTGGAGAGTCAACCCATAACATTTACAAATCGACTTAACTTTCGTACACTGCAGGAATTCATATTCTTTGGTTCTTTCGGTAAAATCACGTAGATAGAAAAAAAATGCAGTGAATTAAAATATCACGACGTTTCGATTGCAACAGAAGCGGCCGTCATCAGGAAAGTGGGTTAGCCTCTAAAGGCAAACTGTTTATAAAAGTTTGTAGATGGGCCTCGCCCCTCTCCAAACCTTTATAAACCTTTGTCGATACACGTAGCCCAAGTCTATCAGCAAAGCCCAAGTGTGTCGGCAAAGCCCAAATGTGTCGGCAAAGCCCAAGTCTAGCAGCAAAGCAAACCTTTGCTGATACACTTGGGCTAGCCCCTCTCCAAACCTTTATAAACCTTTGTCGATACACGTAGCCCAAGTCTATCAGCAAAGCCCAAGTGTGTCGGCAAAGCCTAAGTCTAGCAGCAAAGCAAACCTTTGCTGATACACTTGGGCTAGGCCCATCTCCAAACCTTTATAAACCTTTGTCGATACACGTAGCCCAAGTCTATCAGCAAAGCAAACCTTTTCTGATACACTTGGGCTAGGCCCATCTCCAAACCTTTATGAACAGTTTGCCTTTAGAGGCTAACCTCTTTTCCTGATGACGACTGCTTGTGTTGTGATCGAAACGTCGTAATATTTGTATTCACTTTATTTTCATTATTTTTCCATCTACCTGATTTGGGAATATGTAATATTCCTTTGGTGTTATTTTAGTCTCGTGCTGATCATTCGTGCTCTCTGACCAACATAGCATATGTCACGAGCAATTAATCCGCTACACACCTGTTGTTGATAGCTTCAATAACCCATCTTTAGTACCAGATATTAGTTGCTGTATTTTATGTACCATGCCAAATTTTGACTCGCATGTTTGGTTTTTCCAAAAATCTGGCTAGTTTATCAGTTACTCCCACAAGGTACGGTATTTTAATAGTTTAATTGCTTGGTCGGTTTCAATACTTTTGATATTTGATTCAATGCCCTGTTGATTTGTACATAATTTTAACCGTTTTTAATTGCAGCGCTTCTTTGGTTCATTTCACTTCTCAGACTATCACCATCTGACACTTTCTTACACCCATGTATGAGCGTCTTGATAAGAGGATTTCTGTTCGGGGTGATGGTGTGACTGCCTTCAGATAGGCGTCAGCTTGCATTTTCTTTCGGTAAACGTTCCGGACCACGCCCGAGCAGAATATCCATAAATGTGAGAGTTCTGTCAAATTCCACTTACCCCCCTTCTGGTCTTCGCACCTGATTGTCTGACAAGTGACGACGTCATATGTATCCTCTATTTAAGAACGAAATATAATTTCTACACAAATATGCTCGATGTAATTACTGCCAAAACGTCGTAGTGGAATTGTAAATGTTGTGGGTTTACTCTCCAACTTACTGGTGTGTTGTACTCGTAACGGATTTGTATGTTTTACTTTCATGACAAACCTTACTAATTAGCTTCTTAAATTGGTATTGACCAAAAAAAATACAAGGCAGGATTTGTCTTGAAAAGGGTTCGATACTCAGATTAACTTTACCCGGGTACTGGATATGTCAAGTTAATCCTAAACCCAGCCTTGGTATTGCAAACTTTTATTTGAAAAAAAAAACATCTTACCATGTGAAAAGAGACCAAGTCTTCACTTTGTGTCATCGTAAGGGCTGGTGAGCATGCATGGCAAAGTCGCTTAATTAGAGAAGTCCAGATAGCATTGCAGACGTTTCACCAACTCTACGTTGCGGGTAACCGCTCCAAGTTTTGTTTACGTGATGTGGAAAGTGCTCGTGAAATGTGTGGGCTTAAAATAAACGATGTTCTGAGCGCGTGCACGCCCCTAACAACTATGAACGTTACAGAACCCCAATATTACTCATTTTAAATGTGTTATCTATACTTAGAACACGTGTGCATTACAGTAACTTAGATCACACATACAATTGAGATGACTGTTGGAAATGTTTACACAAGAAATCTTTACTCATCTCACGTCTTCTACTTCAGAGGGCCCTCGATTCCGATGTTTGGCCAATTCATTTTTTTTAGGTTACACTCTAGAGGAAACCATCGTCTCCAAAGAAAAAACATTCAATCTCGGTACAGCAAGGTCGTAACCCTATTTGCTGTACTGCTGGCGTGTAACTTGCACTTTGGGTCATTGTTTTGCATGTCAGTGAATACATTGACTTTAGCGCATATCACATAAATAACGATGTATTCATAACGGGTTTTGGCAAAAAAATAATGCCCGACAATGTTATAACAATGTAAGACGTTTAGTTTACTTCTATACACAACTAACGCGTTTACCAAGCTGGATTTAATTAAAAAGAGACAGCGTGTCGTTTCAATTTTTCATCTTACTATAATAAACTACTTGTGAATGGACAATGGTAAAATAAAAGAGATCATTGCATATACGTTAACTCGTAATTGTGCTGACGCAAAGCAGACGCTGCTCCATAACACCTACTCAATATCCCGAGTACTTTTTAAAACCGAGGTTTCAAGCCACACTGCGTTAAAAGGACAAAAAAAACAACAACCTCAAAGTCCAATGCCTGTCGCGGGCTCTCTTAACGATTGCTTTGAGATTATTTCCGCCGCTCAAAAGTGCAGAGGCGTTGTTTTCTTGCAGACATGTTATTTGTATAACTGCGTGTGTTCCTTTAATCGCTTCGCTTGCACTTTCACGAGACTCGTCGTTATTGTAGGATCACTCCAGATAGCCACCGGACATATAACATTTCTCCCACTACTACATCGACCTCAGTGCTCGATTCGCTCGCCCGGATTGAGGAGAAGAGAATGACCGGAGGTGTAAAAGCATTAACGTCCCATACTTCTGAAAGTTCCGCTGTGCCCAAGTAAGGCCAGCCACCGCGGTGTGGATGCTGAATAGTAAACTGCACGATGGATCGGTTATTATGTGTGCGGTATTTTTGCAACACATTACGCCTAAAAAATATTTTATAATCCGTCTAAATGCGACTGCATCGCTAGGCGCTGTTCATAAACTTGAGGCTATTTATTTAGGCAGTCATCGGCAGAGGAGAAAATAAATATTCAGCCAAGTTTTGAACGGAGTCGACAGCACTGATGACTGGGGAGTTCCCAGACGAGCGCAGCAGAAGGGGACTGAGAATAGTTACGTGATGACTTCCACGGGGAGTCTTGGTTGCATTGGTGGAGAGTGAGGGGTCAAGTTCCTTGGTTGGAGCTCCCTGACTTAACAGATGAGAGTGGTATACATCTAATACGCGTACAATACTGAGATTATATTCGTTGTCTTTCGGTAAAGTCACGTAGATCTTATTGGTTCTTTCGGTAAAGTCACGTAGAAGGGAGATAATAAAACAATAAAAATAAAACATAAATATTAGTTTATTATGTTATGTTATGTTTTTATTATGTTTTATTTTTATAACTTCATTATTTCCCTTCTACGTGACTACCGAAAGAACCAAGAAAATGAATCCCTGCAGTCACGAAAGCTTTACATCGAAATTTCACGTAGATAGGTTCATAGAAAATAACAAAAAATAACACGTAGATAGGTTATTTGAACCTTATCCACGTGACTTTACTGAAAGACCCAAAGAGTATTAATTCCTGCAGTCACGAAAGCTTTAAGTCAAGATTGAATATTGAGAAGATTGAGCGGAGACAGGTAAGACGCTTTGAAATAAGTATGGTTTAAAATATGTACGGTTCTGTATTATTTTTCCCCGGTTGTTTGAGTGGGGGAATCTACATGGATTCAGGGTACGCATATACTGTCGTGACTTACAGGCAAGACGGCGATGCGAGGGTACAGGAGGTGGCGCTGTGTAAGGTTTTAACAGATGGTTGTCAATCCTTTGCGGTGCAGAAAGCTGTACCAGCCATGGGTACGGGGGGGGCGGTGGTGAAAGGTGGAGGTCATGACCCGTTCAGACAACACTCGCCACTGATGTGAGCCGTGGCCAGACATCGAATTGGCACCACCCCTGTCTGTATTCGATGACATTTAATGGAATTGCTCGTTTTTTTTGTCAGGGCGCGCCTGAACACTACTTACTCGCCTTTGCGATTGACGCCACACGGCTCGTTTCATTAGCGCAACGCATTTGTGTCAGCCAGGCGTCGGTAACCTGCCACGCGCCGGAGCCGCATGCGGCTCTTCGAGGACTGCTTCGTGAACGTTGTTTATTGAAGGGTCGTCGCCTCGTATTCACCGCGTGAAATTGCGCCCCCGGAAATTTTAATGGTTTTTTTTCCACCTTTTTTTTTACCGAATTCGAACAAAAAATCGTGCTTCTTGTTATTTGGCTCGCACGCCTCTCGTGTAAGCTGAGTAGCATTTATTGTTCTTCAAAACGTGGATGTGTTCCTTGTAGCGGCCACTACTGGTGTCGTGTGCTGTGATTTACTGGATTATGACTTTGTTCTGCAGTGGCGTCCTGATTGTTACCGTCTGCGTTTGGATACAATCAAGGCACGTGTGCAGCGCAATTTCGGCTTCAATCTCCGTTCAGTTAGTCTACAACAAATAAAAGGCCCTTTGTATGAAAGGCCTTTCGACTTTCATCCCGTCCACAAATAAGATTGGGGTTTTTATTTGGGGGGGGGGGTGGGAGGGGAAGACGTGTAAATATTTAATCGACGCGTAGATTTTACAAATACAATTTAGCAAATGTAACGAACGGCACTGGAATAGACACGCGCATGAAATCTCATGCGTTTGGGTGACTTTTGTGACTATTCCGTGTTGCTTTTCCAACACGCGTTTGTCCGCACGAGACAGCTTTGCAGTTTTGTTCAATCTTAATTTTAAGAGAGTTTTGTTCATTTTGGGTCACGCTTTACGAGTTACGGTGCCCCTCGTTACAAGATAGAAGGACAGATGGAATCGATGCGTAAACCCTTTAACCTTACGGTAGTTGGAAGACTTTTTAAAAACTTGACTGCAAGCCCGGCAAGCGAGGCTTCCTGGATGAAGGACATTGTTATTAATGCCGTGGGAAAGCCTTCAGTAGTGGATTTGACAAAGGACTGAAAAAAATCTATCACAAGAACCTGGGATCTTTCTTACAAGGGAGGTTAGTTCGGCCAAGCAGCAACACATTACCAGTGACATATTTAAGATATTTTCAGTCTACACTGCCAAACTATAGTCCAGTCGGCTTTGAAGCCATTGGGGCATGTTGACTTGGTGGCTCATGGCTAATGTATTCAAGCGATACAACTTTGTGGAGCGATTGTTGCTGCTGTTTGTTGCTCGTTTGAAGTTGTTTTGTACAAACGTAAATGTGTCAAGCTCAGCGGGTAATCACGCCTCTCGCCATTGCTTCCTTCCTTCTGCCAGATCCCGTAGTCACACGTGTGTTGCGGTGACCCAAGGTGCCCATGAAAGGTCTCATCCATTGTCATAATCTGCCTCCTTGTGAATCCACTGCTGGATAAAGGTCTCCCCGTGCCGTTTATGTATTTGGGGGATTATTGATCTTCCTTCACGCCGGTCAGTGTAGGTTAATGAAGGAAGGCATGGGAGCTGGGAACAAGTTCAGATATCACTTCGCACTCATTACACACAAAGTGCGTGCCACAATGAACAGCAATACCTTGCTGATCTGATAAAGGAGCATAAACCATCACGTGAACTCCGGTCACCCTCCTGGCGGCTTTTGGCTGGCCGTCGAACAAAGACGGGCACTGCATCGCGCGCTTTCAGATGCGCTTTTTCGGCCGTCTGGAACGTTCTTCCTTCTGATATGAGGAAGTCACTGGAGCTATGCACTTTTAAATCATCTCGATTGAACACTCATTTCTTTAGAACTGATTTTTGTGTTTAGTTTGTTGTTCTTTCCCCGCGCCTCCGATTAACATGGTTGGCTACGTACGGTGTGAAAGAAGTTCAACATACACAATTACCCAGCTGGTTTTCAAAAAATATCCGTGGTGCATCAACATAGAAAACATGAACAACAACTTCCAAATTACCCGTACAGAGGAACAGACAACAACGGAGCAAATACGCGTCCGAAGTGCAGGCAAAAAGTGTGCTAATATTCTTACCCATGCCCAGAAATCGAACTCAGGTGCTCTGGTTCCTAGCACAATTCACGAACAACTGCGGTACTGTACCGCTCGTCTACCACCCTGCGTTAAATAATTGTAGTTGGGCAATACTGTAGTCTTAAGTGAGTGATTGCAATGTTGGGGGTCGCGCGTTGATGCAAGATAAAGTGGTATGCCAAAGAAAACCCCAAAACGTGTGAGTGAACTTCATCGGGCAGAGAACAGACGCATCGTAATCCGTGACAGCCGAGATGATGTCGCACACGTGGAGGATGAGAGGGGTGCAAGCTCACGTGATGAAATCTTCACACTACCACACGCGTGTGTGTGTGTAGTTACATCGCCCTGGCTTGGACTGCTTGCAGATTATAATTCTTTAGCAATGGATTATACGCTTATGGATGCCTCTGGATTACTGTTGCTGCTAGTATCGGTCACTTTTGAAAGCCAGTTGGTCGAAATGTCGACATTTGCTCTCACTGACAGTATTAAAACATAGCTTTGGTATTATTTCAATGAACATGTTGTGTTTTAAGTTACTCTTGCTGCTGCGATCACAGCCATGTGTGGATCCCACAGAAATCACTCGCAGCTCAGGGTAATGTCACCGTTACATGTTATAATGTTACACTTATATAAATACACCTTGTATGAATTAATTGTATATATTTTAAGTGCTATACACTGCACCGTCTCCGTCGTAGGTGTTGATGTATACTTTGTACGCTGAGTGGGGAGCGGTGTGGAGTGGACAGCGCTACACTGCGCTACGGTCATGGGCATCCCCTAGGTCGACTCAGCCTCAAATGAGTACCGAGTGCGGTGTGTAAAGACATCGCCACTGGGGAGACAAAGGCGGTCGGGCGTGATGCTGGTCATCCACCCCCTCGTGTGCCACAGTGTGCCGGCCTTCATAGGTTGCCTCGCTAACAGCGCTTGCCCCGGCAGTCTGTAGTGTACGCAGCCGTACTGACATTAAATCACGATTGTATTTAGCCACGGGGAATACACAAGCAAGAACAAACGTATGCTGCGGACAATGCGTGCAATTTAGCAGAGGCAAGTGGAAAGGACTCCACGCGCTCAAGAGTACAGGAACGTGAACCGGGGAGACGGAGCGATGGAATCGTTCCTTGTGCCGCTGCTGCTGCTGGATGAGGATTGTTGTCGTGAGAGATGACGAGGGCTTGGGCAAGAGGCCTCCATCCAGCAGTGGATCGACCACGGCTATTGGTGATGATGATGATAAAATACACTCGTACCGTGGGAAACGTTACAGCGAATGCTTTCGCGTAGCATCTGTTATATTTCATTGTGTTTATTAAAATGCATTACAAATTCAAACGATAACATGAGCAGGACAAGTCGATCATTCGTGGTCACAACTTTAAATAGCGATTCAACCGGTACAATTAAATCAGCGACTTTGGAACGCAAATAACTAATTGGGAGTGTATGCGGACACGTACACTTAACGAGTGTTGAATATGTATGTATGTTGAACTTCTTCTTGGTTCTTTCGGTAAAGTCACGTAGAATGGAAATAATAAAATAATACAAATAAAACATAATAAAATAATTCTCACGACGTTATGTTATTATTTCAATTCTACGTGACTTTACCGAAAGAACCAAGAAGATGAATCCCTGCAGTCACGAAAGAAGCTTTACATCGATATGTTGAACTTCTTTCGCACCGTACGTGCGGGGGGAAGGACAACAAACTAAACACAAACTATATATGAACGTGGGTGAGGTGGTTGAACAGTGGTCAACGAACTGCGCAGGTTACGAACACGGCCACCTAAGTTTGATTCTCGTTCAGGGCTGTAACATCGGTGCCGAGTGATGTCTGATCCGCATCATCCCCCTCCACCCGCACTGACCATCGTGGTGAAGTATGGACTATTACTATAATTTATCAACATACGTATACGCATGCTGTATGTAATGCAAATACGTTAGCATATCATTAAGTAGACAATTATTAGAGCTCAATTGAGAAACGTTTTTTACGTTTATAACGTTATTAGATCTACAGCTCAAAACCAAATTAATGCAACTTACAGATCTCGGATCTTCGAGCACGCGTGGCCGTTCAGTGTGCAGTGGTGAAGACAGTGCACAATGCGTGCAGTCGTAACATTACTGATGCCGTAGCAGCATTTGGGACAATGTCGATCTATGTTAGCGAGCAGGAAAAGTGGTAATTGTTTAAAAGTGCCGGAAAAATACTCAAGGTAATCGCTTTGGTCGGGCTGCCTTTCACGAGAACAACCACAGGACGATTGCCCGAATTATTAACGTGCGTTTCGCTACCTTGATTAACAATAATTTAACCAAGTCGTATTAGTATTATTGTTGTGCTATACGTATAGACATTCTACGCCAATCATGATATCGATACGAATGTTCATAGTACATACATAAGGCATATTTTAACTGTGTGTTCCGTAGAACACGCGAAAAATTCAACAACGTGAAGGCGAACGACTTGGTTCACCGATGATGTTGAACATGTTGTCTTTTAAAACTTGATTCGGAGCTTTCGTGACTGCAGGAATTACTTTTTAGTTCTTTCGGTAAAGTCACGTAGATAGAAAATACATTAAATAATAGAATACGACGTTTCGATTGAAACACAAGCAATCATCATCAGGTACGAATGAATAAGAAAACAAACCAAGTAAACTTAGAAATATAATGCAGTACAACACAGAGTCGGCTAACATAATAGGGTGTTGACTTATGTTAGCCGACTCTCTGTGTTGCATTGCATTCTATTTCTAAGTTTACTAGGTTTGTTTTCTCATTCATTGGTACCTGATGACGATTGCTTGTGTTGTTTTGTTGTTGTTGTTGTGTTTAGCGCGGACGCGATCGTACAATGTCTCATGTGTCTCGCCCCTCAAGCCCAATGGGTCGGCAACCTGCTGCATTGCGGCTCTTGAAATATTATTGAGTTGTTTTTTTTATTTTACCGATTTCTAAACAAATTACTCTTCGGTCGCCGACCGCTGTTCTCGAGCATCACGAGAACGTGCATCACTCAGTCACCATGCACAGCCGATATATGCAAACAGTACCGCGGTGCGCACCGTGTAGTATTGTATACGCTGCGATGTATATACATTAACAGCTTCGGGGGGGGGGGGTGTATTTAAATCTTGAATTTTCAAATCGCGAATATGTGCAAAAATAAAAAAATTTGTAATATTTGCATTGTGTGTGTTTGCAATGTAATGATGTAAACATAAAACTTCAGGCTTTGATATGTTCTTATTTTCCCAGGAAGAATACAAATGTTATTCTTAAGTCTTTAGCCACGCTTAGACACCGACTCCCTCCCAAGTTATTCTTATAGCGGATCCCTTTAAAGTGTACAATTATTTACAGATTCGTGTCAATCCACTGCTGTATTAGGGGCATCCACACGCCGTGTTAATCACAAGGGGCTGTTCGATCACGAAGCGATTTAAATTTCTATTTAAAGCTTTCGTGACTGCATGGATTCATATTCTTGGTTCTTTCGGTAAAGTCACGTAGAAGGGAAATAATAAAAATAAAACATAACATAAAATTATCATGACGTTTCGGCCACAACGCAAGCAGCCGTCCTCAGGTAAAGAACAGGGCTGTCGGAAAGACAGCGTCCTAATGACACACGCTGCACTCAAAAGAACACGAAGCAATTGCTCGTGATGGTCCATACTTCGCCATGCTTGTTAGGGTGAAGTGTGCATTGGTGAAATGGGGAGGAGGGTCCAGAGTCGGTTCACAGATCACTCGCCACTGATGTTAGCCGTGGCGAACAGTCAAGTTGATGTATGTGTCATATGTACGTTGAACTTCTTTCGCACCGTACGTAGCCAACCGTGCTAATCGGAGGTGCGAAATTGCGCTAACCATTCACGCCACCGCTCCACCCCTTGAGGTTTACGAGATGATTTTGTTTTGTTTACGGTGCATGCGTGGGTAGGGATGCGGGATTACCGTCGCAGACACGTGCAGAGACGCGACCCCCACACAGAGAGAGACACGGGCTGCACCTCCCTCGCACCACGAACGACGCTCAGTCTTGCGGTTGTGCCACGTGTTGCGTCGTCCGACATTTGTGGCCGACGTTTCGCTCAGCGTGCCGGGAGCTTCAACAGTTTTTTGTTTCAGTCCCTGAAGATTCTCCCAGCGCGTGCGACGAAACGGTGCACGTTCCGGATACAATTCAGTTCGTGAAGAAGCTGCCGGCACGTGGGGCGAAACGTCGGACATCGGGACGAACAGCACGCGCGGTAACAACCCGACCAACACATCGGAGAGCCACGATCCGAGAGCAATGCAGCAAAAGCACCGCGAACCACCCCTCCGCATGAGTATACGGTATAACTCATAGCTAAGCACGCAGGTCTAGGCGCTCGACCCCTTAGAAGAACTCGCCAAGCAACTGATTTATCACTCTTTGGTTCTTTCGGTAAAGTCACGTATAAAGATAAAATAATAAATTAAGTAATAGCATACTTATTTATTTATTTATTTTTATACGTGACTTAACCGAAAGAACCAAATGGTAATTCCTGCAGTCACGAAAGCTCCAAATTAAGATTGAACTGATTTATCCTCACGCGAATATCTCCTCCGGCAGAAGAGCCCCGCGAACACCGCGCGTGAGAGATTCGCTTTGGTGTCCGCGCTCGTGCCCACATCTCTCTGTGTGTGTGTGTGACTCAGCCGCGGTGTCAGGCGCTAGGTATGTTGTATGCATGTTGTATGCATGTTGTATACATGTTGTATGTATGTAGTATGTATGTATGTTGTATGCATGTTGTATGTATGTATGTTGTATGCATGTCGTATGTATGTTGTATGCATGTTGTATGTGTGTTGTATGTGTGTTGTATGCATGTTGTATGCATGTATGCATGTTGTATGTATGTTGTATGTATGTTGTATGCATGTCGTATGCATGTTGTATGTGTGTTATATGCATGTTGTATGCATGTTGTATGCATGTTGTATGCGCGTTGGACGCCTTTCGCACCGCACGCAAGCCAACCGCGCTTAATCGGAGGTGCGGTGGAAGGACAACAAACTAAAGACGACATATAATGAGCGGACACGGGGTGGAGTGGTGGAGCAGCGGTTAGCGAACTGCGTGCACTGCGAACCAGGCGGCCTAAGTTCGAGTCTCGATTACGGCTGTGACATCGTCACCGAGTGATATCCGACCCGGTTGGTCTCCGCCACCCTTTCCCACCCGCAGGGGAAGGACAACAAACGAAACACAAAAAGGAGTTCTAAATAAGTTTTAAATCTAGAGTTTGTTTTAAAGTGCATAGCTTCAGTTAACAACATCGCAGCATCGTATGAGATAACGGCAGCTTGTGGTGGTGGTGGGTAACTCCATCAAGCAGTGGATCGACCATGGCTGCTGTATGTATGTAGAACTTCTTTCGCACCGTACGTAGCCAACCGTGCTAATCGGGAAGTGCGGATGATGGTGACGAATTATGTCCGCGGGATGCGCATTTTTCCCCGTCAGTGCAGGGGCAAGAGATGCGATTCACTGCTCGGCTGAGGTCACGGGGCGCTGGGCGTGTAACGCTTAGGTCACGGGGCGGCTGTTGGGGGCGAGCGTGAGACGCGGAGTGCTCGAGAGGGTGGTAGAGATATAGGGTTTACAGGGTTAGAGTTTGAGGAGCGAGGGTCGAGGGGCTTGAGATAGATTTAGAGGCTGTGGTTCAGAGTTACTGCTGCATTCCCTGGACTAGGAGACTTTCCGTCTTAATGGGGGCTCTCAGTTGAGGTCAGTTTACGGCACTTTATCAACCCTCTTATCAACCCGCTGATGACCTCCCCAACGCCGTGTCGAGAGTGAAGGTGATTTGGGCCATGCTTCACGCTGCTCAATGCGGGGTGGTTAAAGTTTCAGATACCACCTGGCTGGGAATGAAGCGCAGCGGGCCGGGGTTTGTGGAGTGCGGTAATTATCACTGCTGCACCGCTCCAGCTCTTCGCGTGGTTTTAAGTAAAATAAAATAAAGATTAGTGAACGTCTCACCACGGTGGCGAGATGTTAACTACCTCGCCTGGTACACAGTTAGTTATATTCTAATCGCTTCTTGCGCTCCCAACGCATGCATCGAATCGCGTGTAGGTCGAAATCAGTTATTGATCACGTGTAAACACATTGCAACATCGATGCATTGCGTAATCATGTCACACATAGGATAACCGAGCGAACTAAATTTTCTAAGCGAGGATCAATCCAATCGAGACGGTCTATACGAGATAACATGCAGTCATCCTTGACACTTAAATCCAAATCCCAACGATTAATCGAACCACTTCGTCACTCCCCCCCCCCCCGTACCGTATCATCACTGCATGATGATGATGAAAATCTGACATCGTCTATTCATCACGAACGATGGGTATTTAAACAATGGAATATGTATACAGTCTATATACAGACATTGTATCAGTGTGACTGCATTGCCGATCAAGCGCCCGTGATACATGCAGGGATATGGATGGTATGTGGTGTTAAACATTCACGCCACACACAGCGAATCGATTAATTGCTGCGATTGGATTCAAGAACCGATTATTATATCTTGTCTCGATTGTATTGTTCCTCATTTGTAGAGTTTGTTCGCTCTATTATCCTAAACGTAACGTCGTAGCATCTGATATATAGATGTGTTGCAGTGTGTGCACAGGATACACAAGTGGCAAATACTCGCTTATCTTCCACAAGCAATTCGATGCATCCTACAGGAGCGCAATGATCTCTTGAAATCGATGACGCAATGCGTCGCTGCATGCTTACCTAGAATACACAGGGTGGCCCAAAAGTCAGGACACACAGGGTTATTACACGATATTTATTTTAACACACCACATAGGGTTATGTAATTTATTTTAACAAATATTCAAACTGACTTACTTTAACATGAATGCATGCATCAAATTAATTTAGGACTTTTTTCAAAAAAATAATACAGGTGTAAGCTTTGAACATTCGTCAATTACGTTTTGTCTCAATTCAGTTAATTTGATTTAAATTGTTTAAATTTCACCTGAAAAGGAGGGAGAAAAATAGATTATGATGATGATGATAATACTAGAGATAGAATACCTTAAATAATAAACAATAAAACATTTTTATTACCAGTGTTAAAATAAATATCATCTTACGTCTCCTCACTTTTGGGCCATCCTGCAATATGTGTGCGAGCTTATCCACGCAAATGTGTGCATGTAGGAATAATGGCACAGCAGCAGTCAAGGGAGTGAATTCGTCCGACAGAACGTCACCCGCGGAGATGGAGCAATGAAATGAGCACGTGTGGAGGTGCGAGGTGATTTCTTGCATTGCAGGACCGTGAGAAATGGATACGGCTCGCGGATGCCTTCATCCAGCTGTGGATTGATGATGGCTGATGGTGCGTGTTGGTTTGTATTCAATTGGTTTGTGTTACCCGATGTATCGCTAGTTACATTTTTACGTGCAATTTTGTTGATGGACTGTGTGTTGTTGTCTTGGTGTGGTCTGGGAATGATTTTTTGCTGTTGTTGTGCTGCCTTGCCCAAGCTTTGGAATTGGTGTACTTATGCACTTTGAACTTAGATACTTTATCTATGTTATTAATACTTGTGTTGTGATTTGCTTACCTTTTTTACACTTTGCGCTCCGATCGTTTTTTTTTTGTTAATGTCGTTGTAACTTTTTGACCCGCCCCGACCGGACATCTGTGAAAAAGAGCTTCACAGCTCATCGGATTTGTCCAAGATAAATAAAGATTCTGATTCCGAATGCAAACCACGGTGAGAGAGGTTTCTCGGCTGCCACGCTCGCACATTGAGTGGGGAACGATGCAGCAGACGGGAACTTCGGGTTGTGTCACTCGTTGCTCGACGTGCTGCTCCGCGTCCTGGGAGCTTCTTCCGGAACCGTGAGCTTCTCCCATGTGCCCGAAACGTGTAACGAAACGTCGGACACAATGCCAAAGAATACGCGGTACACCCCGCAGTAGCAAAAAGACAAAGATCCCCCGTGTAGCCTTAACAGATTCTAGGGGCAAGTGCTGTTAGCAAGCACCTATGAAAGCTGGAACGGTACACGAGGGGGTGTGTGGCCAACAGCACGCCCGGCCGCCTTTGTCTCTCTCGTGGCGATGTTTACCACACATCGCACCAGGTACTGTTTTGAGGCTGAGTCGACCTAGAGGAGGCCCACGACCGGTTCAGATAATCGTCACCGGTGTTGATCGTGAGCGGGAATCGAACTCGGGTGGCACTAGCCGCTCCACTGCGGCTCCCCACCGCACACACAGAGCACAGTAAGCACTATCGCGAACACCTCCACACAGGACGATGGCGCAGATCGCTGAGATTGTGGGAAGGAAGGGTTCGAGTTGGAATGCGCGCCGCAAGTGAGTGTCGGTTCGAGGTGAAGGGAATGTTACCGGATGAGCCCTGCTCAGTGTCCCCCTCTCGGCGTGCCTCGTGCTCTCACACCAACGCGGCGCAACTCCCCCAGTGGCCCCGAGATCCACGCGTGTGGACGTGACTCACGCCGCAACGCGGAACAACAACAGCTCCTGTAGGCAGACGGGGAGGAAGAGGTGCGGCCAGCAAGTGCACCACCAACACCACCATCTACAACAACAGCAAACAGCAACCGTGGCCACCAACAACAACAACAAACACCAACTGTGACATTTCGTTGTGGTGTTGGTCGTGAGCGGGAGTCGAACTCGGGTGGCCTGGTCGCTGTTCTACGCGGTGCTGGTGTGCATCGACTAAGCCAGTAGTCAGCAACCATGCGGATCTTTGGCTGCCCTTTTTGCGGGTCTTTGGCTGCCTCCTTCCGGGCAGCCGTTTTAAATGTTTGAAACCTAAATCTTAACACGCAATTTAACGCGAAGATAATTAGCAATGTATTAAATATGACAGGCCAATGGGTCACTTTGGAATGTCTTGGTGAAAACGAAATGTACAGCAGTCAAACTGTATTGTTAAAGAATAATTGTTGGGGGGGGGGGGCACTAAATAGACGCAGTTTTATCCATAATAGAAGTTTGTTTTTTGGGGTAGATTGCATAAATATAAATGTGTCGTTTAACCTGCGCCACCACCCGACACAGCCAATTAGTAATGTTTCTCACGTAAACTGAATATGTCAATTCGTTACGAGTACAGCACACCAGTGTGTTGGAGAATAAATACACAACATTTCGAATCCGAGTAAGACATTTTTCCAATAATTACAACCACCATCATCAGGCGACAGACAGATATGTTGAGAAATCCTCCTGTTTCGTTCTTAAACAGACGCAGTTTATTCCATCACCTATTTTGTTTGTTTAAGTCATCTGCTGTATACCTGCTGCTTTGGCTTATAGCTCTGCGTGTGATGCGGCTATGTTGGTCAAGGATAAAACAAACAAAAAAACAATGGCTCTTCTTCTTCTTTGAAAGGTTGCCGACCCCTGAACTAAACCCCAACAACAGCACCAACAGAGGTGCGAGGGGAACCACTTTTGGGTGCTGCTCGTGTGGTCGCCCTCTCGAGGTATTTTCTTTTTTATGGGCGCTACAGATGGGACCAGAACCCATTCGCGGACGCAGTGAACCGTTAAGCACACACGCAACTGGCCCTCTAAACGCCCCTGTCTCCTAAAGCATTGCAAATCAAGGGCTCCTCCACATTTAGTTGTCTTTTTTTGCAAACCAGCCCTCGCTCGCTGCCATTATTGGTCATTTCAGTGCGGTCAAAAGGTTGAACCACAATTACAAAGGTCACCTCCCACCCCTCCACCCCACACAGGCTGTTGGGGCGAGTGGCGTGATGAAGACCGGAATGGCACACGAGGGGGTCGTGTGGCCAACCCCCATCCACGACGACTGCCTGGTTGAGGCCTCCATCCAGCAGCGGATAGATCGTGCCTGCTGCTAGCGATGGCGATGATCGTGTGCAATGAAGGTGATGCACGATCATCGTCGCCAGCGGCAGGCACGGTGCACGGTTCTCATCAGCGGTTAGCGCACTGCGCTACGAACCCGGCTACCCGAGTTCGATACCCGCTCACGGCCAACACCAGGTGACGATTATCCGAACGGGTCCTGGGCCTCCCCTAGGTCGACTCGGCCTCAAATGAGTACCTGGTGTGGAAACATCGCCACGAGGCAGGCAAAGGGGGCTGGACGTGGTGCTGGTCACCCGCTCGTGCTCGCTAACAACACTTGCCCCTGAAGTGTGTTAAGATTCTACGGGAGTTCTTTGTGTTTGAGTGTAATGGAGGGGGGGGGGGAGGATGCTCAGGACAAGTTCAGATATCACTCGTCACGAATCGAGCTCAGCTCGGAGGGTGCGTAGCTTGTAGCTTGGTGAGCTATTACGCAAACGCTCGAAACAACGATGCGTTATGTACACGATGTACACATATATATGTACAGCTATGAACCCTGTCACCCGAGTTCGATTGCCGTTCACAGCCAACACAAGTGGCGATTACCTGAGCCGGTCCTGGGCGCCATCTAAGTCGACTCAGCCTCAAACGAATACTCTTGACGCGACGCGTAAACATAACCACTCAAGAGACAAACACAACCATGGTGTAAACACAACCATGGTGTAAACATCACCACGGTGTTAACATAACCCCTCAGTAGACAAACACAACCCCTCAGTAGACAAACACAACCACGGTGTAAACACAACCCCTCAGTAGACAAACATCACCACGGTGTAAACACAACCATGGTGTAAACACAACCCCTCAGTAGACAAACACAACCACGGTGTAAACACAACCATGGTGTAAACACAACCCCTCAAGAGACCAACATCACCACGGTGTAAACACAACCCCTCAAGAGACAAACACAACTATGTTGTAAACACAACCCCTCAAGAGACCAACATCACCACGTTGTAAACACAACCCCTCAAGAGACAAACACAACTATACGGTGTAAACACAACCCCTCAGGATACAAACATCACCACGGTGTAAACACAACCCCTCAAGAGACAAACACAACTATGTTGTAAACACAACCCCTCAAGAGACCAACATCACCACGTTGTAAACACAACCCTCAAGAGACAAACACAACCACGTTGTAAACATCACCACGTTGTAAACACAACCCCTCAAGAGACAAACACAACTACGTTGTAAACACAACCCTTCAAGAGACAAACACAACCACGTTGTAAACATCACCACGTTGTAAACACAACCCCTGGGGCCGAGCGTGGCGGTGCTAACTGTGCCGGTCTTCAAATAGTTGCAGCTCGCTAATGACAGCACTCTGCCCGACGACAGTCTGCTGAAGCCTCTAGTGGGATGGTGGTGGTGGTGTGTGTGTGGTGGTGTGTGTGTGGGGGGGGCTTCTGGTCCTGCATGTTGCTGTAGGTAGGGCGCAATCTGTGGGGAGTACCGTGTCTTCACGCGGCGAGACGCGCGATAATCGGCCCGTGTTGACATTGCGAGGCGCTGCTTTGACTGATGACACCGGCGCCCAAGAGGGAACCCAGTGGCAGCAGCAGCAGCTGCAGCAGCAGCAGCAGAGCCTCGCTTATCACGCGCTCTTCCCCGGTGGTGCCTCTGTCGCCGCTTCATCCCACCGCTTGCGTGGGTGCCCTCTGAGTGTGGCCCTGAGTGCGTGCTTCTGCTATGCGTGGGGCTTTAAAAAAATAAAAAATTAACCCGTAAAAACAAAGTTTTTCACTATAAATCCTTTATATGCGTGGCATCGGGGCGGCTAGAGTCCTCTCGTCCTCTGGCTTGAGATGGCTGCCACCTATGGGTCAGATGATTGTCTGGCAGCATTAAGCAATTGGTAATTAAATATTTTTAAAAAATTCCATAAACAGTGTAACATTTTTGACATTTTTTTTCACGAAAATGCTTTGTCACGCACAACGAGTCTGTGCGCAAAATGTCAGCTCGATTGGATCACGGGAAGTGGGTTAAAAAACGACCGAAAGATTTGCACGGTCCTAAGCAAGCAAGCAAGTGAACTTAAAATAAAGGATTTAAAAATAAACCGACAAGATTGTGGTCGTCTACGCGAGCCTGAACCTGCTGCCCACACGAACGCCGGTCCCGGAGATTCAATTTGTTACGAAACCAACGGTGATGGAATTATACACTCCCAGAGGGCCCTTGTGCTCTGACGAAAAGTGTAAGGAAAACAACCTGACTTTGCAATCTGGAAGGACAGATGTACGAATGAGATGTCTGTGCTTATTTATTTCGAAAGAAGAATTGGTTTGTTGGTCTACCCCGTTATGATCAGCAGGCGGAAAAACGAGGTTGGCATGGGCCCCTGTTTGCCACGAGGGAATTAATTGCCCCCATCCGGTTTACGTGCACTACTTCTTTGTAGTCCGACGTTTCGCACCCCCCCCCAACACCGCCCTGCTCCCCCTTCTGCCTGAGATTCGTAGAGGAAAACGGACGGTCAGATGTATTTCTAAGCTTTATTCTCAATAAATATGAACACTGCCATGAAAAGAAGTCCATAACGTATCAATGAGATGAACACTGGAGGTACTAGGAGGCTTAATTTGGAGTTAATAAGTTATGCGAGCACCTATTCACATCTAAAATATGCATGCGTTCCCTCCTATGCACCGGCGAGTTCGTATACTGGAAGCACGCACTTATGTTGTGCGAGAGATGCTGAATGTCAGCGGGCACTGCACGTTAATGAGTATTAATATCCGTTGGAGATGGCGATATCAATCATAGGTGCTATCAAAATCTCTAAAGTATATTTGGAGTTTTCTCCCGGTTCTCCGGTTTTTACCTCCACATTTAGAATCGATGTGCGTTTGGAGTATTTGTTTGCTATAAATTTCCACATGATAAGCCACTTCGTTAAGCTACACTGTGTAACACATTTTTTTTCCTGGATAGGAAGTGTTATTTCCTAATTGCGTATGCCTCAAAAGTACAGAAAATTGCTATTATTGCCCACAAACTTTGCTTTTGTGACCAGGACAATGATATTTTGAAATGTATCTATTTTCAATGAGAAAACGGGCGAATCTGTGTCTTTTCGTTCACATAAAGTCAGAAAAAATATTTGCCAAAATTAACATGTATTTATACTACAGTAATGATGAAAATGGAGAGTGCTGTTACTACTCTGGGCCAAAGTTTGAGTGAGATATGGCCCCATGGAAATTCATAGACTTACATAGAGACCCATATGCATACACAAAGACGATTTGACTCACAGAGAGATCGATATACAAACATAGACACCCATAGACTCACGTGCGGTACTATACTATGTGGTTTTGTAGTTTGAGATTGGTGACCCTCCAGTCGCACTGTTCTTGATTATCCATTGGTGTCGGTGGAGATGCCGTTGCCTCATCTGCCGTGCGATGTTCTGATGCGCTTTCAACGCAGACCCCGTGAGTGTTCCGATGAAATGCATGACACAGTCCGCAACATAGGAGACACGGATGCGAATGGCCCCCTTGTGTAGGGCTCATCGGCGAGGCTTAGCCAGACGCAGGGTCTGCACGCATGGGTGCACAGCTCGCGATAAGAGCAGGCCCTTATAATTACACTTTTTGGGACCACGTCGGCCACTGCGCTCTGAACTCGGCGTGAACTCTCGTTTATCATCTCACGTGTGTCACCCGCGGGACGAAGCTGATACTACAACCACACGCATCAGCTACATGTGCATGCATGTATGTGTGTACTGTATAGACCGATCGGATTTTTTTAAACTATACACTTGATTTTTTTTACCACGCAAATGCCCACTGAGCTATTAACCCTTTTCAGCGGCGACCTGGCTAAACACGATAGCGCGTAGAAGTGGCTTGTGTTCATACGTTGGAATTTATAGTCGCAACCAAATAATCTAAACGCGTGTTTGTTTCTAAATGTGTGGGGGGGGGGCAAAACAGGAGGAGCCCGAAAAAAATCTACGCGACCACCACGAGGAAGAGAGCGAGAGAGAGAGAGAGAAACACGCGAATTGAAAATAAACAACAATAGGAAATGTCAGGGAGAAGACGAGTGTCATATGTGGATGCTGCAAACGAATTTGTAATGATGGTGGACACTGCCGCAAACAATGGCACAACAAACTTGATTTGGAGCTTTCGTGACTGAATGAATTCCTCTTTGGTTCTTTCGGTAAAGTCACGTAGAAAGAAAATAAATTAAACGGAACAACAGTTGAAACGACAGGCGAAGAGACGCACAATCGGAATCACACCGATACGCGGAAAGGTGAACCCACGAAACGGGGAACTTTACACGCATTGGGCATTTCACGTGGACTGTTCAGAAAAAAAAGTGGCCCCGTGTGTCGCTAGAATAGGCGATGGACGACACTGACGAGGGGAATGACAGCCACATGGAGGCCGAGAGCACGTCAACGGCGGAGATGGAGCGATGAAGATCAGTTCAAGTGTCATGTTTGTGCGCGCGTGTTAGCATGTACTGTATATGTGTGTGTGTGTTTTATATATGGGGAGCGGTAGTGTAGCGGTTAGCGTGCTGCGCTAGGAGTCTGGCGACCCAAGTTCGAATTCCCACTCACGACCAACAGTGACGATTATCTGAACCGGTCCTGGACCTCCCTTGGGTTGACTCAGCCTCAAATGAATATCTGGTGCGGTGCTTCAAAACATCGCTACAAGAGACACAAAGGCGATGGGGCGTGGTGTTGGCCACCCATTTTCTCGTGTGCCGTTCCGGCCTTCATAGGTGTTCGCTAACAGCACTTGCCCCAACATTCTGTTAAGGCTTACAGGGGGATCTTTGTATTTTATGGTTAGCGCACGTCGCTACGAACCCGGCGATCCGAGTTCGATTCCCGCTCACCATCCAATACCAGCGGCGAATATCTGAACCTGTCCTGGTCGACTCAGCCTCAAACGAGTGCCCGGTGCAATGTGTCAAGATCAGTACTGCGGGAACAAAGGCGGGGGTTGGGTTGTTGGTGTGCCGTGCCGTCATCCATTGGTACTTACGAACAACACTTGCCCCGAACAGTCTGTTACAGGCTGTACGGGGCCTCTTTGTCAGTGTACTTGTGATGAGATGGAGCGGTGAGATGAATTGTAGTGGCATCGCAGACCCGTGATCGACCATGATTCATGATGATGAAAAAGAGCTTTAGAGCTCATCGGATTCCTCCAGTATAAATAAATATTCTGATTCAGACATTATTATCATTATATATTGTATCGTCTGCCGTTGTGGACTCTATAAAAAAAATCGGCACGACCGTTTTTTTGCATTTGGAAAATATTTTAACTTTGTTATTTTATTTGTAATCGATGATAGGTGCAGCCCTGCAATTGCGTCTTACACACCGCTGCTTGCGGAAGAGCCCCGACTAAAGGGTATTTGGTCTACTCTTCCATTCTGCCCAGTCATTTTGAAATAGTGGGGAGTATCCACATTTTACCCCACCGTCCGCAACCTGCCGATCAACTACATGTGGTGGTACACATTTATACTGCTGGGGGAGATGTGGGGAAAATTCGAAATGTGCCGGGTTGTTTTAACTGCCGAGCCGAGAGATCGAATTGATCCGACGATCACTCGATGGCAAGTCCAGTGGGATACTCATCGTGGACTCTATTGTCAAAGCGTGTTTTTGTTTTCATCGGTAGTCTTAATTATTTTAATTATCTATTGCAAAGGAAAGTTGCGTTCATGGACTCTAGCTCAGTTACTAAAATAACGTTTTGATTAATTATAGCGCAGAGATAGAGAACATAGTGTAATTTAAATAAAGTAATACTTTATTTAAAATAGTGTATCTCTGCTGTTACGCTGCGCTTTGCATGAGCCATGTTCTGCCTTGTAACATATACATTGAGTCGCAATGGACACTCATTTTCTTTAAATAAAATGCATCTCATCATATATACCCCGCAGGGTTTGGCGACGACTGGTAAGCTGTTCGCGCACTGCGCTATGAGCCCGACCACCTGAGTTCGATTCCCGAGCCACGGCTGTCACCGTGGCTCCGAACTCAACCCTGGCCCGCACTTGCCTCGCGTGGTGAAGTATGGTCAAACAACCCGCATAACCGACCCGGTCCTTGAGAGGATCTTCATTCAACATAAAGACTTACAAAAGGATATGGGCGATGATTATTACTGTGAACTTTTACACGCACACAAATATTATTAGAGTCATAACTTTGTTACAATTAGATTATATGAGCATCTTTTTTTTATTCAAAGCAACTATGCGTAGTTGAACACGTATTGGAACTGCGTGGCTAGCTCGTATTATAACTTATTTTAATCTGGATAGAGCGGATGATGATAATGATGATGTACATCACTGAGAATATACAAAAGCGCCCTTAGGGCTCACCACTGTCAAGCAGCGGCCGTTGATTCAAGTTTGTTTAAAGATGGACTGGTGTGTTAAATGGTTCTCTCTGATTTACACAGGCAGGTTATTCGCCGTTGCTATGTGTGTGTGTCATTAGCTACAGGATATATACTATATATATAACTTACACATACGTAGAGTGTAAAGGCATTTGTCGTTTTTATGATGTGACGAATGAGAGCAGAGCTCTGAGTGAGCGCGGCGTCACACACTCACGTACACACACAAAGACAAAGTTACCCGCGTAGTCTTACCAAACTGTTGGGCAAGTGCTGTTAGCGAGCACCTATTAAAATACCTATTTCGGCTGGTACGGCACACGAGGGGTGGGTCGCCAGCACCACGCCCGTCCGCCTTTGTCTCCCCAAGTTTACACACCGCACCAGATACTCATTTGAGGCCGAGTCGACCTAGGGGAGGCCCAGGGACGATTCAGATAATCGTCGCCGGTGTTGGCCGTGAGCGGGAATCGAACTCGGGTCGCCGAGTTTGTAGCGCGGCGTAGCGCTAACCGTTGTGCTACCGCTCCCCATACACAAAGACAAAGATCCCCCGTACGGACTTAACATGCTGTTGGGGCAAGTGCTGTTAGCGAGCACCTATGAAGGCCAAAACGGCAAACGAGGGGGTGGGTGGCCAGCACCACGCCCAGCCGCTTTGGTCTGCCTCGGGGCAATGTTTTACACACCAGGCACTAATTTGAGGCTGAGTCGACCTCGGGGAGGCCCAGGACCGGTTCAAATAATCATCACTAATGTTGTCCCTGAGCAGGAATCGAACCCGGGTGGCCAGGTTCGTAGCGCAGCGCGCTAACCGCTACACCACCGCTCCTCCCCCCACACACATTCATACACACACACGCGCACTCACCTCCCTCCCGCTCCCCTCTCCGCACCCCTCGCCTCTTTAAGGGCCCGCCGTGTGGGCAGTTGAGCGGCACACGCGAAAGTCTCCGGCGACACACGCAGACCGCTCTCTCACGTCTCAATAGCCTCGCTCTGCTTTCATCACAGCCATCGTCAGAGCGTCGTCAGCCTTTTGCTCCATCCATGTAGCCGCCGTTCCTACAAACGCGTCTTACAGAGCCCGATAGCAGCAACGTTTTAGTCCCGTTACTTTTTGTTGAAGTTGTTGTTGTTGTACGTTATACACGAGTTCTATACCGCTCGCTTGTACAGCCACCAAGGCGCGAACGTGGAGTCGCCACCGACTCCTCGTGCGCTCTAAAACTCTGCGTTACGCAAGCGAAGAGAACACTTGCACACTTTCTGACACATCGGCAACGCAGCGATACAACTCGCGGACACGCACAGACGCGCACATCAAACCAAAAGGGATCTCCATACACGAAGACGCACGCAAATACCAAGACGCACCGAGACACGCACGCGCACGTGCGTGCGCGCGCTGTATCGAGTTGCTGTGCATCGACCAACTCAGCTCAACTGTGTGAAGAAGAACCCGAGAGAGACAGAGAGAGAGAGACGAGCGAGGAGAACGAGAGAGGAGGAGGAGGCAGGGAGGATAGAGGCAGTAGGAGGAGGTGAATGAGGAAGGGGACCGGCGCTCTTCACGCATGTGGACCCGCTTCCTCCAGGACAACAAACCGTGCGGCGGGGGTGGCGGCGCGGCTCACGCAGACCTCGGCGCTGCCATGAGCTCGGACGTGCTCGACATGAACACCTTCCTGTCGCCCGGCATGCCCGTGTCCGCCGCCTCGCCCTGGATCGACTTCGCGCACCCGAGCGCCTACAACCCGGCCGCGGGCCTTCACGGAGGGGCCCACGCGCCGGCGTTCATCAAGCAGGAGCCGCCGGGGTGGCCTCCCTCGGCGGCGGCAGCGGCGGCGGCCGCGGCGGCCGCGGCGGCCGCTGCGTCTGCGCAGGAGCAACACGAGGACTGCTTCAGCGCCTTCACGGTGCACTTCACGGGGCAGCTCACGGGCACCAGCGCCTGCCGCTACGGGCAGTTCGGGAACGGATCTTCGGGGCAGCTTCCTGCATCGGTCGCGTCGCAAGTCCCCGCAGCATCGCAATCGGCACCGCCGGCACCGGCGCCTCCTCCTCCACCGCCACCACCGCCACCACCACCACAGCAGCAATCCTGCAATCAGCCGCAGCATCCAGGCCCCATGGTGGCAGCGGCTCAGTCGCTGTCCTCCATGGCTATGGCCCCGTCGAGTCAAGCCAGGGTGTATCCGGGAGGTGGATACCACCTCAACCCCTGCCTGGAGACGTCGAGCAGATCCCAGGGTGAGCACCGCACGGAGTTTGTGGACACCGCTGTCGTCTGTCCGCGCTGTTCGCGGTTGTGGTCTCTCACGGCTCGCCGGCGTGTTGTGTGTTTTTTCTGGCCCTGCTAACTCACGCGTGTTTGTTCGGCGTTATGTCCGACGCATGGCCTTGTATTTAGTCGGATTTGCAGACGCGTGGACATAAAACAAACACGTAAACGTACAAACTCACGGGCAGATGTTTTAATTCACAGACAGACGCATTAACTCACAGATAGGTACTCTGCCCACGAACATGAAATCATTGACAAGGGCGTACATTTTTCGTCCCACGTGCTGGGAGCTTTGTCAGTTGTTTAAATCCCTGAACACGGGAGTAGAACCCATCCATAGGTTGCCAGGAGATTGCAGAAGCGTATTCTTGCATCGATCTGTGCGGAGCATTTCGGCCTTTCTACAACTTGAGGTCAAATGGAATTTGCCAAATATCCCGATGCTAGCCCCTTCTAAAAGAGTATACAGACTCATTAAGACTTTCCTGTATAAATAAAGTGAATTATTATCCATTTGTAAAACAAAAGTATATTTTGTTAATTTTGACTTCACATTAATTGTAGTGTTACAAAGGAATTAAAACATGTCTGGGTAGTTGCATTTTCTTTTTCAGAGTTTTATTTTCGCTGCGCTTATTTAAACTAAAATTTCACTTTAAAAACATACTCGCGATCTCCCCAATGAGCTTTCACCCGGTCATAAATGAATATCTTATGTCCAAATAATTTACTTAAAATATCGATTATATTATCAATTTGGACATCACGTACGTTGATAATCAGCGCGCACATTGCCTCTGTATAACACGGGGAGCATGCGCGTGTTTACGTATACGGGTGGATCATACATTTTAAAAAGTAAACATAATTTCTTCAACATTACTTTCTGCCCGGCCAGTTTCCCACTCGTGTGCGAGGCGTCTACCTTCCTGGTCCCATCTCTCTCTCTCCACTCATTCCTGTCCTGGGCCATCAAATTGCCAGATGCAAGAATAGAAACTTAGAATGTCCATGTCCACTCCACCACAGTCCATCACATCATTGGTCTCACCACTTCAAACCACCTCTTTCTAGACCTTGCCTCTAAGTCTCCATCCTGGCGCTTCAATGTTCACCGTCTTCCTTCTTCCGAAGTATGCATGTATATTTAACTTATTTTGCACCGTACGTAGCCGACCGTGCTAATAGGAGGCACGGGCGAAGGGCAACAAACAACGCACAAAAAGCAGTTCTAAAGAAATGACGTTTAAATCTAGATTTTTAATTTCCTAGCTCCAGTGGCTTCCTAATATCGGAAGGAAGAGCATTCCAGACGGCTGCAGAAGCGCACCTGAAAGCGCGCAGTGCAGTGACCGTCTTTGTTCGATGGCTTGCTTAAAGCTGCTGCGATGATGACCGGATGACCGCAGTTCGCATGATCCATCCCTGTTGCTTCAATGTTTCACCACCTTCCTTCTTCCGATGTGGATTTCCTCTGTTCTTAAGACGTGTTCCCAGCCATCTGAGTCGACCTTCTGAGCGCACACCGCACATGCACTTAATAGGTCTGTGTGTAGAATGAGCCCCAGGGTGTTTGCACGTTTTAAATTCATCGCCGCTTCATTGAACCCGGTGCGCTTAGGGCATCATCTGGCATAAAACTTCGCCGACCAACAAACGGTGCGGGAACTCTCTGTAAACGTCAATGTTTCGTGAAGGCTGGTCGGCTGAAACGTCGAGATCGTACTTTACTCTCAGTGACCGTGAAACTAAAAATAAACTTGATGTTTCGAGTTCAATTTACCGGTTAGTTTATACCAACTGCATTTTGGCGGAAATGTTTCGCAAGCATGGCAGGGGTGGATGATGTTCTGGATACTCGACTGTGCTATGAACCCGGTGGGCTGAGTTCGATTCCCCGCCACGGCTACCGTCTGTGGCGAGTGATATCTGAACAGATTCCAGGGCCCAGGTCATCACCGACCCCCTTCCCCTAGCAGACATTAATTCAGCAGTGGACTGACATATGATTACAATTGTGTATTGTTCTATTATTGTAGTTGTTCATAGCTGTCGTAATGCCAGCTGTACGGTTGAGTGTCGTTCTGATTAAACCTCGTTGGCAGTGTTTATAATCAAGTTTTACGCTTGGCGGGAGCAATGCGTGCTGTGGATTTGATTTAGACCATCACGCGCAGCTGAAGAATGTTACGTATGTACTGTCGGGTGAACGCCACAAGCCCGATCCATGAATGATATCCCACGCGCACACGGCGGGCAATATACGACACGCGCGTATAGCGTGCAGTGCAACACGGAGCTGTTGTTACAATTACGACTTCTGTAACGACGCTTTCGAGAAAAAAAAATAGTTCTCATTTCCTACGGCCATCTTGATCGCCATCAGCCACGATCGATCCATCGCTCGATGTGGGCCTCCCCAAGGCGTCGGATTTCTTCTGCACGTGCGCTTGATCTCATGGGTCCGTCTGATCGTTTTTTTCCGGCTTGGTCCCCGTCCTTGGGCCGCCACTCCCTCGTTAGTCTCGACCATCGGCCATCGTCATCACGTCTCGGCAAGCGTCTTGTCCACGCGCAAACGTTTTGTTTTACTTGCCTTAAACATTCAATAGTACAGATCTCTACGTCGCCTATGGGAGAGAGAGATGCTCTTTGCTTCTTTCGGTAAAGTCTACCTACGTGACTTTACCGAAAGAACCAAAGAGTATGGATTCCAGCAGTCACGAAAGCTTCAAATCAAGAGAGAGAGAGATGTCCGCTGATTTGGTCCCCGGCATTTTTCTGCACTTAACCGAAAAAGAAAAAGAAATAGCAGAGTCTGTTTTGGCCATGATGATTCACTGTCTGCAACTCCGTGGGCAGTCAGAAAGCAGATGCGATGGCTCGGCTAAATTATGGTTTTGGCCACCAACGTGAACTCGCGCGTCTTGTTTGCTCGCGTTGTTCAAAGTCCATAAGCCAAGACCGTTATACGGACGTTACACACGGCATTTTAAACTATACCCAGAGCTCGTACGTTGATAGACGCCTTCCTCGAAGTGGATGTGAGTCGGCAATGGGATGGCGTCGTATACATCTTGTAAATGACGAGACATTTTCGCTTTAAAGCTTTCGTGACTGCAGGGATTCATCTTCTTGGTTCGTTCGGTAAAGTCACGTAGAAGGGAAGTAATAAAATAATAAAAAATAAAACATAATAAAATAATTCTCACGACGTTTCGGCCACAACGCAAGCAGCCATCCTCAGGTGAAGATCAGGTCTGTCGGGGAGACAGCTGTCTTTACCGAAAGAACCAATAAGATGAATGACGAGAAATCAAATCATCATAACAGAATAATATTGCAGGTCGGAAAAGCATACATTTCAAACAACAACATTACAGACACGTGTGCGAAACGCGCGCGGGGTCTGCGCATTTTCGAAAAACCACCAGCAGTTCCTGAATGCAGTAGAGATCGGTATTGATCGACTGCTGGATGAAGGCCCTGCTCCTAACGTTGTGCGGGTCGTGGTGGTTATTAAACCGCAATGGACAGTGCGGGTTTGTGAAAGTGGGGAGCTTAGACGAGTGAGCATAGAAGGACAGTACAACAATGGATCGTTCCTCTAAATATGTGTGATGCATATGTACGCAGGATTTCTAGCGTGTTAACATGATGGAATTGATACATATCGATTAGAGATACGCACTGCAGTATATGTGTATATTGCAGGGCTAAGAGGCGTATATTTTGGGAATCGGTACTTGCACGAGTGGTTAATTGAGTCGATGCGCATGTTTATTGTGGAGCCTGCGTGGCGATCAGCGTCTGTGTGAAGTTACCCCTGAAACTCATGGGTTAAAGTACGGATTTACAGATAGGCATACGAGCCCATAGATGGACGCATGGACTCATGGATAGATAAATAAACGGACGGACGCATGACCTTGTTTTTCGTAGTATTTACAGCCACGTGAACTTAAACAAACACAGAGACGTACAAATATGGACGCGAACTCAGGCAGATGTTTTAAATCGCAGATAGGCGCATTAACCCACAGATAGGTACCCTGCCACGCACATGAACTCGTTGACAAGGGCGTACACTTTTAGACAAGGCGCATCGACGCGCATGAACGTACAAGCACGGGCATTTACAGGAGCATGAACTCGTAAATGATGGCGCGTAAAACTAATAAGACGTGGACAGACGAATGAACTTAAGGGCAGGCGCATTTCACAGACGTGAGAAATCATGAACAAGAGTCTACGCTCACCGGGATAGACGCTTTGACCGAGAATTAGCAGCACGATCTCACCGAGGGCATTGACAGTGCCCGGGGTAGAGTGCGTGGTGAGTCCAGTGAAGCTCTCAGTCAGTGCCTGTGCAACGATTTGCCTTGCACCACGTCGGCCTTTGTCCCTCCAGTTGGCGATGTTTTTTTTCACATCGCACTCATTTGATACTGAGTCGACCTAGAAGAGAGGCCCACAACTCGTTCGGATCATTCGTCACTTGCGTTGGCCGTTAGCGGGAATCGAACTCGGGTCGCCGGGTTTCGTAGCGTAGCGCGCTAACCCCTGCGCGCGCACGCACACGCACACATGCACGCACAACAAAAACGCAATCTGTTTCTAATAAGACACGTCAACCCGCATCGCCGCACCTCAATTCGTCTTTCGTTAATGCTTTCCAGGGGAAAACGCGTTCATATTCCGACGGGGGGAAAGGCGCCCTGTTTGTACAGCGATTTGTCCGGCAAAAAAAAATATATGCGCGAGCCTCGATATAATCCATCAACATCCCACGCGCGTTCGCTGTACGTCTCGTGCCGAAAGCGTTCAACGCTCTCGGCGTGCGCATCGCGTGCAGGCGCGTGTCCGTCATCCGGCCCCTGTGACAGTCCACTGCGTCTGTTTGACAGTGCAGCGAAAGCATCTGTTGAACGGAACAACGATCTTGCCGATGATGGTCGGAATGAGAAGAAAAAGAAGTCGAACCCGGTCGTCAGAGTTCTTCTTGATTTTAAACAACGGTAACTGCTGGAAAATATCGGCCCCGGAAGAGGCATTCGTTGATCGAGGGGGTGACATATTTGATAGGAGAATAAAGTACAACCCTTTTTGTGATATTCTTGGTTCTTTCGGTTAAAGTCACGTAGAAGAGAAATAATAAAATAATAAAAATGAAACAATGTGATGTTCGTCTTGGGGAGGTTGTTTGACCATAATTCACCCCGCTGGTCAGTGCGGGTTGATTAAGATGTGGGAGAAGGGCTGGTTTCGATATTCACTCGCCATTGACGTTGGCCTTGGCCGGGAATCCGACTCAGGTATTGAGGTTCACAGCGCAGCGACCCTAACCACTGCGTTTAACACGAAGGCTTTCGCGACCTATATTATTCATAATCAACGTTTTTGGGTTTAGATCGCGTTATTTATAAATGTGTCGTAACCCTCCACCACCCGACACGGCCAATCAGCAAAAAAGTGTCACGTTGAAAAAAGACAATTAGTTCACTGCTATAGCCCACCGGTGTGTTGAAGCGTGAAACCACAACATTTTACAATTTTTGAGTACGACGTTTCGCATGATTATATATAGCACTATAAGTTATTACAGTATCTTCCATTTCTGGCTTTGGAAATTCCGGGTTAGCTGATTTTGTAAGTGTTAGATTAATCATGGCTGATGATGATGATGATTTGTATAAATGATCGCTTCACCAGCGTGGTGAAGTATGGTCAAACTACCCCGCCACGACTCACACGGGTGTGGGGAGGCCTTAAATCAGCAGTGGATTGACAAAGCGCTGTGAGCTCAATTGCAATGATATACGTATATGAACACTTTGTCGTATATCGAATATACGAGTAGATGATCGTGTATCTAAGTTATGAGTATGTACGTTTGTATGCCAGTTTGCAAAGGTATTTATCAGCGAGTAATACCATCGAGACATGCGTCATTAATTCGCGACGACTTTCAAAAATTCGTTAAATTGGCGAATCGGATGAGAGTTAAACATTAAAGTAAAACTGCAAAACGAGTTCATCGCAATCAATCGACAACGCATATTTATTTCTGAACATATTTATTTCCAGTAACACGGACGACACATTTAGGATAAAATTCCAATCCTACACATGGGCAATATCTTTAATCGCGGTGCTTGAATTATACAAAATGTATTTACGATACATATAGGCATAGTAAACGTGCAATACGGCAAAGTGCACTGCGTGGCCATGTACAACGTGCAGGGTTTTAGCTTACACTTATATTCACACATTGGTTTAAATATATCATTATATGTATAGAGTAATGCGTATAGTTTTTACAGGTTTACATGAATCGATAAAATAATATTGCAATTGGGTTGTGATACGTATGATAGAAATAGGCTTATCGGAAATATGCCTATTAAATATTAGTAGAGTACTTGATATAATATTTACGAACAGATGGATATAATAAACTAGTGCAGTACTTGATATGTATCAATATACTGTTCAGAAATATCAGATACGCACTAAATTTCTCTTCGAAATACATTTTCTGAATAAATAATATCGTGTGAAAATTGCAATACATACAATACTTGTATATATAACACATATGTTAGTAATATAGTACTGCAAATGTTATCTACTTTAAGAGTAATAAACGAGCGTTACTATAAATAATACGGAATCAATACTATTGCTGATGCCACTGTCACGGTATTGGACTTAGTTGTGAAATGACGGCGAACAAAAGTCGCTTACACGCACAGGTTTAGCGACTGATTGTTATTTACTCTTATGTAGAGTTGAATTTCTTTCGCACCGTACATAGCCGACCGTCCTAATCGAAGGTTGCGCTTGAGGAGGCCGTCATCCCGCAGTGGATTGACCATGGCTGATGACGATGACAAAGATCCCCTGTAACAGACTGTTGGGGCAAGCGCTGTCAGCGAGCTCCTATAACGGGCTGGGACGGCACCACGCCCGGCCGCCTTTGTCTCCCCTGTGGCGATGTTTACCCCCCCCCCACACCAGGTACTCATTTGAGGCTGAGTCGATCTAGGGGAGGCCCAGGCGCGGGACTCTGGTGGTGACGAGACGAAGCGAATGTTTTTTGGCTCCGGTCCTTGTTTATTATCCTTGGATTAGCGCGGGTGAGTGTGGTTGTGGTATTTAAAGTCTTCTCCGTGTCTCCTGTGTGTGTGTGTGTTTTAAGTTCACAGCTGAGTGTGCGCGCGTATAAACAATGACAAGGATCGCCCTTGCAGCCTTGCAAGGGGGCATCTTTGTAGGAACAATTACAGACTGCATGGACAACAACATACTGCTTGCGAGCAGCGCTGAAGGGTCGGCATGGCACACGAGAGGGGGGGGGGGGTACGGGTGGCCAGCAGCACCCCCGACCGCCTTTGTCTCCCCAGTGGCGATGTTTACACCCCTCCCTACACCAGGTATTCATTTGAGGCTGAGTCGACCCAGCGGAGGCTCAGGCGCGGTTCACGATGTTGGCCGTGAGCGGGAATCGAACTCGGGTGGTTGGGTTCGAGGTTCATCTCGTTAGCCGCTGCACTACCGCTCCCAACATCGACACGCACACAGATTGCACACACGCGTACACACACACACACCACGTACACACACACACACACACCACGTACACACACACACTCCACGTACACACCAAGTACACACACACACACACCACGTACACACCACGTACACACACACACACCACGTACACACCCCACGTACACACACACACACCACGTACACACGTACAAAGACAAAGACAAAGATCCCCCGTATAGCCTGAACAGACTGTAGGGGCAAGTGCTGTTAGCGAGCACCTATGAAGGCCGGAACGGTACACGAGGGGGTGGGTGGCCAGCACCACGCCCGACCGCCTTTGTCTCCCTAGTGGCGATGTTTACACACCGCACCAGGTACTCATTTAAGGCTGAGTCGACCTAGGGGAGGCCCAGGACCGGTTCAGATAATCGTCACTGGTGTTAGCCGTGAGCGGGAATCGAACCCGGGTCGCCAGGTTCATAGCGCAGCGCGCTAACCGCTACACTACCGCTCCGCACACACGTACACACACGCACACACACACACACCACGTACACACGTACACACGTACACACACACACCACGTACACACACACACCACGTACACACGTACACACACGCACACACACCACGTACACACGTACACACACACACACCACGTACACACATACACACCACGGACACACACACGTACACACGTACACACAAACCACGTGTGATCGTTACCTGTGAATCATCTTGTGCTCTGTGCAGTTATCCTTTGCTTACGATTGTCCACAATTGTATTGATTTGTATTTGGATTCTTTTTCTTTGCAACACTTTCGTCAATCCTAATGTCTAGCGAAAGTTAATTTCATGTTAACCTCTGTTGTAAAGAAGTGCATTTGAACGAAGTGTGTATAATTTTATAAATGTTAATGCAGTCGAGGTAATTGATAACTTTGTAATTGGAATCACGGCAGCTTCGTCCCAGCGCGGAACCGCGAGAGATGGCGACGGCCTGGGGAAAAGCCTTCATCCAGCAGTGGATAGCTCATGGCTGCTGCTGCTGCTGATGATGATGATGATGATCATCATAACAACAGCCACAATTTAAATGCGAATGTAACGTCGAAATGCAACCGCATCCGGGGACGACGATACGTATCGCAGAGTTCAATATTAAACACAGCGCACGATGGTTAAGTTCTACGCAATTAATTGAGTCATTAACTCGTGCACACACACAAATACATGAAGAATAAGACGAACACAAAGGTAGAGTGACTGCGTTGGCAGCGGTGTACAGAGTCAAAATCAAACGCGTTCGTTACTCATTAACAGCGTTGCCCCCCTTGCTCAAGGCGCATTGCCCAAATCGTTCTCCCTGTGGCCGTGTTCTGCGCATCGTAAGACGCGCTGACGTCTGCAGCACAACTTGTAATGCCCCACGAGAGTCGTGGGACTCCGATGACACTGGGTGCGCGTGTTGAGGTGCGTCTTAGAATGCGGAGAAGACGCCAACGTGGGTCTGAATCTGTTGCACGGCAGTAACAACGACAATCGCGAGTAAAAAAAAGGAACGTGCAAAACATACACACCTAGAAATGTATTTTATACATCGTGACATGTATACACACATCGTGATATATACACACACATCGTGATGATGGAGAAACCAGTGGCGGTTCCGAAACCCAGCCACCAGAACAACGTAACTACCCAACGCCACGCGTACTGTCAATACACAACAACCGCCATTCGCCACTAAGTGGCGATGACGTCACCACGACGCTTGTGCCAGGCCATGTGCACCTTGAGGCCACGTGAAGTGTCGAACACTCGCTGGCAGGAGGTCACGGGGCAGACCCAGCAGGTGCCACGGGTCGACTGACTGAGATGACCGAGATGACTGGCTGATGCACCACCTGTGCCCCCTACTGTGCCAACTTGCTGTGCTTTAGCCACCGCTCGTTGTTGTGAGCGTCGCTCCTCCGCCCTCCGTTGTTGTTGGAGGGCGACTGCCTCCAACTGTCCAGTAGTGTCCTTCATGAGCCTCCTCCACAGAGGCCGATGTTGACACCGCTGGTACCAGTCATCGGCAAGTCCACTCAGCTCCACGTCCTCCTGTACCACATCACTCCATCTCTTCTCTAGCCCGTGCCGCGCCCGTTTAGCCCCCTCGATCCGGCCGAACAAAAGCTGTTTAGGCATGCGGTGGCTGGGCATGCGGGCTACATGACCTAGCCAACGCAGCCTTGCCTGCTGGAGGAGCTCATCGATGGGACTTTGCCCAGATCTTTCAAGGATTTGTGAGCTCCTCACACAATCCAGCCTGGTTAAACCCAGGATGGATCATAGGCAGGCCAGCCTAAATGTTTCCAACCGGGGGGGGGGTCCACGTTTCGCAAGCATAGAGAAGGGAGGGAATGACTGTGGCCGAGAAGACCTGAAGCTTCGTGCGGAGCGACAGACCAGGTAGCTTCCACACAGCGTTACACAACCGATAAAAAACATATTGCCGCTCGACTGATTCGGAGTGAAACCTCTGCTGTGAAACTAGAGCCGGTCATAAGCACACTGCCCAGGTATGGGAAACTCTCCACTCTCTCCACTACTGCCCCATCACCGATTGGGAGTTGTGGGGGTGGAGTGTCCGATGGTACAAAATACCCAGGCAGGTGCTTAGTTTTGGTGGGGCTGATTGTAAGGCCCCACCTCTTAGTGGCATGCTCCAGTCTCAGCAGCAGCGTCTCCAACTCCTCCTCTGAATGAGCAGCTATTACCAAATCATCGGCATACATAACGTGGCTGACCAATAGGGAGCCATCCCTTAATCGCACCCGGGCATCGATCAGCCTTCCATTATATCTACCAAATGGAAATTCCCCCGGTACAGCTATTGAAGGCTTCACGAACTACGTGGTCAAAATAGATGTTAAATAATGTGGGAGCCAGAGGACATCCCTGTCGAACCCCAAGGTGTACAGGGAAAGGCTCTGACTCCCGGCCACGTAGTTTTACCCGGGCCCTCTCACCATTATGAAGATCCTTAATGATCATGAGCAGAGGGTCAGGGACTCCAAAAGCACGAAGAACAACCCAGAGCCCAGGCCTATTGATGGTATCATAGGCCTTGACCAGGTCAATAAAGCAGAGATGTAGGTCTTGTTGGAATTCCCTACACCTCTGCTGTAGCAGACGGACAGAAAATATGGCATCTGTGCAGGACCGCCCTTTCCTGAAACCGCATTGTGGCTCCGCAAGCCTCTCCTCAGCGTGCCTAGCAAGGCGATGTTGAATAATCCTTGCCAGGACCTTTCCCGGCACACTGAGGAGTGAGATGCCCCTGTAGTTGTTACAGTCTGTGCGGTCCCCCTTTTTAAAGAGGTGGACCACCAAGGCATCCTTCCAATACTGCGGAACCCATCCAGTGGTCCAGACTGTTGTTATGATGTCATATAGGGCAGTCTGTGCACAAACGCCACCCTCCCTCAGCATTTCGCTTGGGAGATCATCTCTGCCCGGTGCCTTTCCTGGTCTCAGACTCCGGATCGCCTTCAGTACTTTCTCAACAGATGGCACCTCAGCCAGCCACGCACAGGGGGTGACTTCTTCCAATATTGGAGGCACCGCAGCCTCAGCAGGGTTATCCCCACTTTGTGCCATGATGTTTTCCTGGCTGAGGGATTTCCCCTCCCCCAGGACCTCACAGAAATGATCAGCAAATCTGCAAACCTGTTTCTGGGGATCGGAGATTGGATCATCGTTTTTTCCCCTAATGATGGTAATAGGTGTGGCACTGCAGGTTACTTTTTTGATGGAGTTAAATAGTGATTTGTGATCGCGGGCCACTGAGGCAGACTCCATCTCCTCAGCAACCCGCGACCACCACCCATCCTTGCAGCGCCTTACAGCTCTCCGAACCTCCGAGCGAAGGCTGCGGTAAGCCTCCTCGTTGTCTGACGTGGGATGATATAGCCGATGAGAGTGGGCCTGGCGCTTTTTCTCAACTATCCTGAACACCTCCTCTGTCAGCCAGGGTCTCTGGGGAGGTCTGGACCGCGTACCCAAAGCAGCCATTGCAGCTGCATGAGTCACAGTCCTATACCTCGCCCATTTACCCTCGACATCAGGAGGAGTGGGGGACGATGCCAACCCCAGCTGCAAGCGATGATGAAATTCTCGCTTGCAACTTTCATCAGCTAACTGAGACCAGGCCACTTTAGGTTGGAATGGGGTCCTGGGTGTACACCCACCACCGGAGTGGAAGAATGGCAGGCGCATGTTACAGATGACTAGTCGATGGTCAGAGGGCAGATCAGCTCCACGGTAGGTCCTGGTGTCAAGGACATGGGCTCGCATCTGCTGGTCTGTCACTATGTAGTCCAGCATATGTTCTTGCTTGGACCCGGCATGCATCCATGATGTTGTGTGGATGCGCCGATGCCGGAAGAGCGTGTTGGTTATTACAAGCCCATGGGCTGCACAAAAATCTAGCAGCCTCCTACCGTTGTTATTGAGCTGATCTGGCCAATCCTTCCAATCACTCCAGACCAGGTGCCAGCATCATGACCAACTCGGGCATTGAAGTCACCCAACAAGATGACTGTCCCGAGTGGCCACTTTAGCCAGCACCTGTGACAGGAGGTCATAGAAGGCATCTGACTCATCGGCTTTGCCCGCATCCCTCCACGGATGTTCGTCTACGGTGGGGGCATAAGTAACCACGACCACCACTCCTCGCCTCCGGTTGATGGGAAGGCGAGCCCAAAGTAGCCTGGGGCTTACAGCTTCTCACACCTCACCGCCACGCTCCCACGCCCCCTTCATTCTTTTGTTCAGAAGAAGAGCCACACCCTGTTGTTTGGCAGTCTCCTGCCCCGAGTAGAGGACTGTCCACCCCTCATGGTGGCAGGAGCCAGAACCGGTCCACCGGACCTCCTGAATGCCACAGAGATCCAGGCGGTACCGGTCCAGCTCCCGACAAAGGAGTGGCAGCCTCTCCTCCGCAGTAAGCGTTTGAACATTCCATGTGGCCACACAAAGCGGCTTTTCGTTGTTTCTGGAGGAGCCCCGAGGGTGAAGATTCAATCTCCTGGCTCCGCCAATTGGGGTTTGGCCAGGAGACGTCATAGACGCCTGCCCCCCCGGGGCCTCCGGCACAAGCTTATTAGTTACATATTTATGTTTAAGTCGTGGTTTCGTGGTGATGAATTGAGGGTGGAGGGGATACCAGCCCCTCGCACCCGTCCAGAGCCCCCGTTTAGCCACTGTGGTGGTCACAGACGCCATGAGGGGAGAGGCCAATAGGCATTGGCCCTCCCCCCACAGCACTGCCCACGACAGAGTTGCCCGTCCGGCACCGCGAGGAGGTAGGGGGTTGTTTTGCCGGACTACTACACACTCACTACTACACACTCACTACTACACACTACTACACTCACTACTACACACTCACTACTACACACTCACTCCTACACACTACTACACTCACTACTACTACACACTCACTACTACACACTCACTCCTACACACTACTACACACTCACTACTCCACACACTCACTACCACACACTCACTACACATTTATTGCTACACACTACTCGCTCCGACACTACTCACTACTGTACATGTGCATGTTGAACTTCTTTCACACCGTACACAGCCAACCACTCTTATTGGAGGTACGGGCTGGGGAAGGACAACAAACTGAACACAAAAAGCAGTTCTAAATAAATTAGTTGTCAAGCTAGACAATTTAAACTTGCATCGTTCCAGTGACTTCCTAATATTGGAAGGAAGAGCGTTCCAGACGGCCGCAGAAGCGCGTCTGAGCCAAAAGCCGCTGCAATGAGATGCCAGGAGAAGCACCGATATCGCACTCGGAACCGAATGAATGATGATGGAATGGCACTTCACTGCTAAGCGAAAACCTCACCATGCTGTGTCGGCTATGGGGACCGTTTGACCATACTTGACCACGCTGGTCAGCACGGGTTGGTGAAGGAGTGGGGGGTTCAGAACGGGTTCAGATGTCACTCGCCCCACTGATGTTAGCCGTGGGCGGGAATTGGGTCACCGCTTCAGACCGATCCACACACTACGTCAGAAGGAACGCGTTATTTGTTACATTACTGCACCGTATTCAGTGCTTCGTTTTTTTTTTGCCGGCACAGTCCAGAACCCTCTCTTATGGCATTATTTTATCATCACGATGCGGATATAGTCTTGCCATAATATCGAAATAGAGTGCGCAATAATACTGCAGCACAAAAGTGGTAGTGCCTTACGCCGATAATCCTAATTCCATACGCGATACGGTCTCGTGCACACGCTTCAAATTCGGCAGACGCCGGCAACAAAGCAACGCAATGGAAGTCCCCTGCAGGGCAACGGTGACGTTGATGGATGGACTTGAGAGCCGAGGTGACTGCTCAGATGATTAGAGAAAGCGGCGCGTGTCACCGCTGGACACAAGGCAGATCCGAGACGCCCCGCGCGGCTGTAAACACGCAGAGAGAGCACAGAGAGAGAGCAACGTTCTTGCATTGATGGCGACACAAACAAAGACAACGGTCCCCCGTATAGCCCTTCACAGACTATTGTTAGCGAGCACCTATGAAGACGAGGGAGTGGGTGGCCAGCACCACGCCATTAGTGGCGATGTTTACACACCGCACCAAGTACTCGTTTGAGGTTGAGTCGACCTAGGGGAGGCTCAGGACCGGTTCAGATCATCGTTACTGGTGTCGACCGTGAGCGGGAATCGAACCCGGGTCGCGGGGTTTGTAGCGCAGTGTGCTAACCACTCTGCCACTGATCACCATACAACACACACACGCACCTTATTGACGGCTACGGTTATGATGATTTTGCTAAGTATGCCGTTGATGGTGATGATGTTTGTCGATGATTGCGTTTATGATGATATTTGATGATGACACTGATGAGAATGATGATGATGACTTCGTGACTAAGGCTTTGCTTGATGATGAGTTTGTTACTGTAGATTGACGACGATGTTTGTATGTGCTATGAAGAAGGGCCATTGCGCTGAAACGTCGTTTAACATGGATTTTATTTTAAGGCAGCGTTGTTGACTCGTGTGTTGAGCTTTTTTTCGGGTGGCTAAGGCCTCGTGCTGCTATTGAGTTTGACCGAAATGATTGGGTGACCAAGCCGTTGTTTGATGACAATGACGAACTTGTGACTGCCGCTGGTGATGCCGCTGCTGCTGCTGCTGATGATGATAAAGTTGCATGAACTCTGTCTTTCACGTTGGCGTGCACAAGGCACAAAGGCAATTTTTTTTTAAAACGCAAGGATCATCTCTGCACCCACCTTTGCACCGCGTTCACCAAAGCTCCCAGGAGAAAGTAAAAAATAAAAAGCGAACACGGGCGGTGGGATAAATGTGGGGTTTTTGCCTTCCCACCTCTCATCAACAGAGACAAAGTGTTGCAGTAACATCTCAAAGAAATCCAACAGAAATGACAACTTGACTTTAAATTTGCTTCTATTACAAAACCACCCGCAACGTACCGGGTTGAGCCTGGATATTTGTGTTTTCAATGGTGACCACCATGCACAGCAGGGGTCATCGGCCACTGCGGGGCTGTGATATCTGTCAGCTTATATGTCTGTCTATATGTCTCTGGTCCTGTGTTTTATCTCTCTCAAATGTAGCATTCTCAGGAAGAACGTAATCAACCAGGTAGGGTGTTGACTGTTATGTTATCCGACTCTCTGTTGTATTACATTACATTTCTAAGTATACTAGATTTGTGTTTCTATTTCATTTATACCTGATGATGATTGCTTGTGTTGCAATCGAAACGTCGCATGCTAGTATTTAATTTATTATTTTATCTTTATACGTGACTTTACCGAAAGAACCAAAGAGTAATTCCTGCAGTCACGAAAGCTCCAAATTAAGTTTTTAGCCCGTGGGGTTGAGAGAGCGTGGGGACGCCCTCGTCCACGTGCACGAACAGACACAGAGTCACAAACATGCGTAAGATGTGGTGGTTCTGTTTTCTTATCTCGTGCGGGTTATGCAGAGCAGGCATCAGCGTGCATCAGCGACTCCGTTGTGTAGACTGTGCCGCCGTGCTTTAGGGTTTGCGCTGCGTGTCGTTCAGCGCAATGCCCGACGTTTCGCTCCGCGTGCTAAATTAGCTTCGTCGCAGCACGTGCAGAGCAAAAACGTGGGCAGACAATCACACAGCGAGCAACGCGCGGCTTCAACCGCCGAAGACAACATCGCACGAGGGCGGACAAATTGTCGACTCTAATACCAACTCTGTGCCTCCCACGGCAGTGAACGCCGGCTACCCGGCGATGAGCTACGAGAGCCCGAGCCAGTGCTACGGACCCAACCCAGGACATCCACCGCCGCAGTTTCCGTCCCACTTCTTCAAGCACGAGGAGGCCATCGGGCACCAGCCACAACCTTTCGGTACCCACGCGATTTTGCCCCACACCCACCAACCCACCACCTCTCTCTCTTTCTCTATCCTCTCTGGTTTGTCAGTCGAAATTGTATAACTGCTTGCGATGGGATGCCACGTGTAACTCGTTGCTCGTTTCGACTCGGAGATATGTTTACGATTGCGACGACTGCTATTATGGGCAGGCTGAAAGCTCTGCTTCACATCACGAGGTCGTTTTGGTGGGTTGTTCGATCGCATAGACAACTAGTCGCTGGTTGTTCTAACTGCGGCAAACAACAGCAATGTAAGGCTGCCCCATTTTTCGTGAACGCGTGGGTCAAAGTTATCCAACGTCACGAGTTGAAGTTTGAAGTTTCGGGGGTCGTGCACGCAGCGCGCTATTTTTGCGTGGCACCGCGAATGTTTGCGTTTCTGTATCTCTCAAGAAAGTTCAGTTGGAATAACAAAGATTAGTAAGCACGAAAGATCTGCCCCCTGCATGTGTAATGTGTGTAGCGCTTGTAAGCCAGTGCAGTTAAAAGTGCATACATTGGTTCGTACAAAAGGGGACACGCTGAATATGCAATTGTTTAATCACTAAATAATAATAATAATCGTGTTCTTGCGTATGGCTGGATGAATAGCAACTTATAAGTCTATGTTCAGATAGGTTAGGCAGGAATGGATTGCGTTAATGCCTGGTTTATTAATACCTTTATAATGATACATTTTAACAAACGTTTTGGAAATCCACTGCTCAATGAAGGCCTCCCCACGCCGTTCTGTTTATAGGGTTGGGTTGTTTTAACCTAACTGTTTAACCATACTTCACCACGCAGGTCATTGCAGGTTTGTGATGTTGGGGGGGGGGGGGTCCCTTGACCGGTTCAAATTTCACTTGCCACTGATGTTAGCCGTGACCAGGGAACGAATTTGAGTCGCCGGGTTCCTATAGCGCAGTGCACTCACCGCTGCACCACCGCTCCCGTACCCAATGACTGTACAATACTAGGCTATTACGAATGTCTATTCAAACAGAATGCATTTATTGTAACCACTGTAATATTATATTAAATGTACTGGATATTGTACGTGTCGTAATTTGTAGAGAGACGTTAGCGCATATTCATAGTGCCGTTTGTAGAACACGTAAATGAGTGATCAGCCGGTATTGCATAGGTGGGTTTGAACAAAATTTAGTTTTTAATGTAGTAAAAATAGTAACATAAAAAAACAATTTAAGGGTTACCGAGAGAGACATCTGTGTTTAAGATCATTCAAATCACTTCAAATTACTTTAGACATGGGGCAGTGCCGGATTAAGCTAGTGCAGGGCCTGTAGCATATGTTATAAAGGGGCCCTAAATAAAAAAAAACGTTAATATTAAAACACATACATTTTGAACTTGCATCGATAAGTAATTGTATTTTTTCATTTGCTATACAGCCAGATAATACGACAAATCGCTAATCTTAAACACCCAGTCGTTCATAAAAGTTGAAGGCAGTATAGTACTATAATAATAAAGCAAGTGCAGAATCGCTGAACCGGAATTGATAGATTGAAAGCATTTAGCGCGGGGCCCTTGAAAGTGCGGGGCCCGTAGCTACTACATGTGTAACTACTACATATGTAGCTACTACATGTGTAACTACTACATATGTAGCTACTACATATGTAGCTACTTGTGTAGCTACTTTTGCAGCTACTTGTGCTATTGGGATAATCCGGCACTGACCCGGGCGGTCGGCAACACGCGGTTCTGGGTCCGCATGCGGCTCTTTAAGGCCCGCGTTGTCACGTGATGTACGTGTGTAGTATGCATATACACGCATTGCGGCTCTTGAAATATTGAGTTTTGTACCGAATAAAAAAAATGGCTCTTCTTGTTATTTCGGCTGCCCACCCCTGCTTTTGCGTTGGGAAATTATTTAAAAAAAATAATTGTTATATAATAACCTTTTTATATTAACCTTAAGTAGTGTTCGACCCGTTGTAAAAAAAAAATCGCCCAACTCGTTTCTAAACATACACGATTATTAAGTTTAAATTTGCAATTAGGAAACCGATTCCTTACGGACACCACTTATTTGTTTGTATTCGCAAGCCAAGCTACTAACACCAATAACAATCTGGGTACATATTGTGTGCGATCCGAGACGCGTGTTACGCTGTGGACACATTACACCTGTAAGCCGCTCCTGTTGTTACGTTTAGGTTTTAGTTTTCGTTGCTGTACAACATTACATCCGATTTTAGATCGAATCGGGAGATATTTTGACTTTGTAGTTAAGAGAACATAGCGTACACTGTGGAGCCCACTACAGTATTTGATGATTTGCCCCGCATACGATTCGATTGTCTCAATTTGACATCGCGATTCGATTCAATAACACGGCTGGCTACATTACGTGTTTGTTTTTTTTGTATAACATCGCAACTCAGTGAAGCGCTTCTTATGGATGCGCAAAGGTCCCGTGAACGAATTGCAGGTTTCCCTCGCTTTGCGCGGGTTTCGGTTTGTGCGATTTTTGCGCTGCTTATGCGGATAACATTATTCCACCCAAAATTAACTCCACTATGCGGTGTAAACTCACACGCGGTCGGACCTGGGGCAACATCGTGGTACTGGTGTGCGCTACTCGGCAGGCAGCTCTCTCGTGGGGTTTTCCTTTTGTGCGTCCGTTGTTTTTGGAACGCATCTATCGCCGGGTCTGCTCGCTGAGTTGAGGCCTCCCGTGTGTGTGTGTGGCTCTATGTGTCTATGTGTGTGTGGTTCTGTGTTTGTGTGTCTGTGTGTGTGCGTCTGTATGTGTGTGGCTCTGTGTGCGTGTGTCTGTGTGTGTGGCTCTGTGTGTGTGGCTCTGTGTGCGTGCAGTGGTAGGGTAGCGGTAAGTGCGCTGCGCTACGAAACCGGCGACCTGGTTCGATGCTCGTTCGCGGCCAACACCGGTGACGATTATTACCGGTCGTGGGCCTCCCCTAGGTCGACTCAACCTCAAAATGAGTACCTGGTGCGGTGTGTAAACATCGCCACTAGGAAGACAAATGCGGCCGGGCGGGGTGCTGGCCACCTATCCCCTCGTGTGCCGGTGAAGACTTTACGGCGGATATTTGTCTTTGTGCGCAGCACCGGAGCAGCAGTTCTCCATGGCGCCCATGTACGCGTGCCACGGCTCCCCCGAGATGAGCTGCGCCTCCAGCCAGGCCATGCGTCTCAAGAACTCCTCCGCCTCCTACAACGGGTGCGTGTGCGTGCGTCTGTGTGGTGCTGTGGGGAGCGGTGGCGCCGCAAGTGGTGATCGGCACTGCGCTACGAAGCCGGCTAAAACCGGGCTCGTCACGGCCAACGTCAAGTGACGAATATCTCAACGAGTCCCGGGGCTTCCACGGAGGTCGACTCGGCCTTAAAGGCGTCCCTGGTGCAGTGCGTAAACATCAGTATGGGGAGACAAAGGCGGCCTGCCGTGGTGCTGTTTGGCCATCCGCGCGTAGGCATTGTTAATAGGCGCTCGCTAACAGCACTCGCCCCCGCAGAGTCCGTTAAAGGCTACGACGGTGATGGGGGAGGGAAATCCTGCAACGCACTAATTGGCAGGCGTCGTAGACACGATATTAAGTGCCAGTGGTCTTTGCATCGTTTGGTATCGCTGCTCCAATACTGTGAATGAATAAGCAACACGCGCAATTGTGTTTTATTGTTATTACTGTATTATTGTTATTGTTATTATCACCACTGAGTGTCGTGTTGTGTTAACTGCCGCGTGCTTGAACTGTGCTGGTTAAAGTGAAATATTGCGAGATGGGTCCCGCGCCCGGATCGTGTTTACACGCGGGTTACCCTCGATTCCTTCTCGTAAAAATTACATCGTAAACTTTTACTGTGTTCGCAATAGAATACCAGCCGGCAACATTACATCAATAACGTCCATAAACAGCCCCCGGCCACTGCGCTACAACTCGCCGTCTGCGCGTCTTGGCAGCGGTGCAAAGCGAACGATCTTTGATCGACCGATCGATCGTGTGATCCGGATTATTAAGACCCACCCCTTAACTTGTGCCCGGTGGCAATAATGTCATACACATCTAGTCACACACAACACACACCTCGACCGGATTATAAGACGCTATACCAACCTTTGTGCGTCGTATTATCCGAAGATTATGGTAAAAAAAATATCCGCTATTTAATAGTGGGTCAAACCCTTTAAATTCTAGATTTTTATTTTCTAAACAGCGGCAATGGTTAATAACGATCACGGATACATTGTACATACAATATCTGTACGGATCAATGCATGCTTTGTGCGTGAATTGTGTTACTATGTTTGCACAGCAACTTCAGTTAAAACGTTTTCGTGGCGTGTACATGTGACTGGATGAGCGTGCGTGCGTGTGTGCTAAATATCGGCAATGGGGAGACAAAGACGGCCGGGCGTGGTGCTAACCACACCGGCCCTTCGTGAGCCATTTCTGGCTCTCCATCGGAGTTCGCTAGCAGAACTTGCCCCAAAAGTCCCTCGGTTACAGGGATGATAGCCTTGCCTGTGTTACACCACGGGGAGCGGTGGCGCAGTAGTTAGCGCACTGCACCCCGATCACGTCAACTATGGCGGGTTCGATTCCCGCTCGTGCCTAACACCATCTGAACGTCGTATCCGAACCCGGGTCCTATGCAACCGCTAAGTCGACTCAGCAGTAAATAAGTAGACGTTGCCATTACGCATCAGTGCTCGGGAGACAAGGGCGATCTGGCGCGGTGCTGACCGCACACACCACAGCGCACATCACTTTGGCCAGCTGCCTGTGGCTACTCTGGGGTAAGGGGCCGTCCATAAATGACGTCACGCACCTGGGGGGGGGGGGGGTTGAGAAATGTGACGTCACATCAAAATGCGCAACTTGAAATAAATGTAGACAACACGTTCTACTTAATTAAATAGACTTTCTAATGTTTTATTCTACAACGTCAGAGTGCAGCGCCATATTAAATACGCATTGGAATGACAACAGTTTAAAGCGATTTGAAGCATGTTTTATATATTTTGGGGGGGGGGGGGGGGCAGAGCTTTGTGACGTCATATTGGAGGGGGGGTCTGACTCTTTGTAACGCCGTGTGACGATGGGGGGGGGGGGTAAAAATCGTCCAAAATCGCGTGACGTCATTTATGGACGGCCCCTAAGGAGGGATCCGTTGTGAGTAACCCTGCGCTGTTCTGCTTCGCAGCCACCACGCCTCTGGGTACAGCACGGACGCCACGAGCAGCCAGTTCCTCTACAGCACCCAGTACCGCGTGTGGACCCACGGCATCCAGGTGAGCGAGTGAGGAGCGGTGGCGCAGCGGTTAGCGCGCTCTGCGTTTTATTTCTCGAGTAATATTTGACCCACCCCAATCCGCCGTCCCCCCAGGTTGACACTTTGTCCCAACAGTCTGTAAGGCTGCACGGGGGAAATCCTATATCGTGTTTTTTATTGTAGCTTTATGACCACCCCTCGCCCCTCCACCCCATATTGGACATCTCTGAAAAAGAGCTTCACGGCTTCATCGGATTCCTCCAGTCGATATAAATAAAAAAAATCTGATTCTCATCAAGATTCTGATGTATCTTTGTACACGCACTAAAGTGTAAGATCAGCTGCACGCTGACGGAATTACGGCACGGAACAATTTGCAAACAAGCAAACGCATTCGAGGTGCTTTGATTACTCGACATTCTCACAGCCGTTCGGTGTGCTACATTAAAGAGGCAATTCCGTGGCCGATATTCCTGCATTGCTCTTGTAATTCCGTTACCGCGCAATGTGTACTGTATACAGTATACAGCAAGGCCGTAATTAGAATAGATATTGGGGGGGACATCCCCCCCCCCCCCAATATTCAAATATGCTCAAAATGTCCCCCCCAATATATTGCTATAAAATAGATTTCTGTTAAGATGATTGTGGTTATGGTTGTACTTTATTAATCCCTAATCTCTGCCATTACATACAATGAAACAAGAAAAGGTAAAAAAAAGAAAAAACAGAGCACTGTAATACAATACACTACTAGACATTATTGTAAAAATAAAATAAAAAGTCCATCCCATGTGTTAGTGAATTTTTTTTATATTTATGCAGGAAATGGCAGGAAATTCGTTTTTAATTTTAGATTTTTTTTTCTGGGGGAGGACCCCCAGACCCCCTGGAAGATTTGGTCCCCCCCAATGTTGACTCCATGGCTACCGCCTTGGTATACAGTACTGTATACTTCATCTAATTCTGTGGTTCTTAACGCTTTACTGCAGTCTTGCACTCCTTTGGTTCTCAATAATAATTTTTTTTATAATGTTCATGCATACAGGGCATAGGTTTGACGAAACAAAGCAGTTGGTCTTACGTGCTGAATTTGTGTTTTGATTATTTACCTTCTAAAAGAAGAATCTGGCCATGATGGTCTCACATCCCCAGAAGGGGCATCTCGCACCTCCAGGGGGTGCAGAAGAACCACGCTCATGGAGTTTATTCCGCGTCTCCGTTAGAGAATGCAGATCGGCGCTGTCTCAGTAATCCCTCGCCTGCTCAACGAACTCATTTCGCTCTGGCTATGAGCGCTTTGGGAACACTCTCGACGGCTTTGGCAGTAACCGCTGCTCGCATCCGTGGTGCCCTGAGGAAGCGGGCTTCACCAGTTCACATCAAATTACAATCGCGGCTGTTGATGGCGAGGCAGTCTGCCAGGAGGGCACCGAGTGAAAGCTTCATGTAATTGTTCTCTGAAAGCGAGGAACAAATGATAATGGGGGGGGGGGGGGTGGTTGAGAAAAATGCAACCGCCGTCACCTTTCCAAGTATTTCTGTGTTGAACAACAACGACAACAACAACGCCCTTTTCCGAGAGGTTATTTTTTTCTTCTCGAAAACACCGCGTCACGCGCTCTTTCGTGCGTCGTGACATCCTGGTGCCATCGTCATTGCCTTGGGGCGAAGCTTCTGGAACCTTCGGGTGATTGGGCAGGGAGGTGGTGCCCAGAATCGCAGATGAAACCACCTGGAACGCCGCTCCGGGAATTCAGAATCAGAATGTTTATTTGGACTGGAGGAATCCGATGAGCTATGAAGCTCTTTTTTACAGATGTCCAGAAAGTTACAACAGCAAACAATAAAAAAAAAAACGCTAGGAGTGCAATTTCTAAGACTGGCGTGCAAGTCAGTGTATATAAATCCACATTGTATTACCATTGTATTCTTCCCACAGAGACCCACATACTCGCATAGGGAGCCATAGACTCACATAGAGACCCACATACTCATATAGGAACCCATACACTCACACAGAGAGCTGTCTCGATGAAATAAACACACCCACTGTTTATGCGCAACGCCTTGAGGTGTGGTTGCATTAAGATGCTCCATTAATCCACATTGTTGTTGCATTGCATAGTAATGACGCACACTCACAGCCTCACATAAGGGACACACAAACTCACACAGAGACCCATAGACGAACATAGAGATAGACGGGGGGCACCCTTAGACTCACAGAGAGACGTATGACTGACCACCTCTCCGATTTAAAAAAAATTTCGCTCCCCAAGTTTCTGCACAGCGTCTTGAGACGCTACCTAAATCCTCGCTTGACTGCGATTTGTAACAATCGCCTATGTCGGCTGCCCCCCCCCACCCCCCTCTTTGCTTCCCTCGGCGTCGTCTCTAGCAAGGGATGCGCCGCGTGTCGGGGGCCGCCAGCGGCGCCCTCACCCAGGCCGTGGGGGCTCCGTCCGGCCGGGGCCGTGCCGACAGGAGGCCCTACATGTGCAACTACCCGGGTTGCAGCAAGCGCTACTTCAAGCTGTCGCACCTGCAGATGCACTGCCGCAAGCACACGGGTCAGTGCTCCTCATCGCGAGTGGCCCCCCGGGCGGCCTTTCGTGCGGCCCCTGAAAAGTGCCCCCCCCCCCCCCCACTTCACCCCACCAACAATGCACAAATGTGAAAACAATCCACGTAGTCGTCGTGATGTCAAACCCCCGACGGTGTGGCGGCCCTCACGCCGACGTCTTGTGGCTTATCGGCGAATGTGCCCCCCCCCTCCCCCTCCGCAAAAATTGAGTGAAGAACACTGACACATGTGAACGTGCGCCTCGACGTTGTGAGACGTTGTGAGATGGTGGCGCCAGTCACGTATGTATATGCGTGTACGTTGAACTTCGTTTTCACCGTACGTAGCCAACCATGCGTACGTAGCCAACCAATTGGATGTGCAAAAGAAGATAAACTAAACACATAAAGCAGTTCTTAGGAAATTAGTTTTCAATCTAGATGTAAAAGTGCATGGCTCCAATGGCTTGCTAATATGGGAAGGAAGAGCGTTCCAGACGGCCGCAGAAGCGCATCTGAAAGAGCGCGATGCAGTGACCGTCTTTTTTCAATGGCTCGGCAAAAGTCGCTGTGAGGAGGACTCAGCTGTGGTTGCGCGTGTGTCCTCGGGAAGGGTTTCCACCTTTGAGATGCACACACGCACAAGACAAAATATCACTTGCAGAAGAAGAATATCTCACAATGCCAGAAAAGTGAAGGATTACAGGACGTGCAAATGCATTGTCTTGAGCGGTGTTTTACAGTATTACACAACATACAAAGACTTGTTCTGCTAGCGCTCAAAAAGGGGACGATGCTGATAAAAGTAGAACAGGTACAGGCGTGCAATGCTAATACTGGGATAATTCAGAGGTGCGATGCCCTGGTAAATCCGTTCTTGTAACAAATCTCCATAATTTCCATGCAGACCAAATTGAGCCCATTTACAGCGTGCAATGTAACTGACATTCATTTAATATAGCGAAATTCATACTAATTGCATCACATAACGCTGTACATTAATTATATGAGGACCAAATGATACATACAGCTACTACCACGTAAGTGAATACCCGACTACCAAGCAAAAGTAAAAATGACTTTTTATGTTATAAAAGTGATAAAAAAAGCAAATATCAAAGTTTTTTAAAAATAAAAATCCTCACTGAAACCACCAAAAATTACAAGGCAATGCTGGAACTCACGATCCACTAAAGCAGTCGTTCCCGTGCAGTGCGGCACTAAACGTGCGTGGAGGCCCGCTACAGCGTGGGGATGCAGCAAACAACGAGTCGAAATTGCTCTGCACACCGGTCCATTTTTTGCGTCCCTCCAAAAACCACATTACATCCGAAACACGGTATTTAGATATGTATATCACCGCTCACGCTATTTTGAGGACACAGCGTAGATAGCGAATATGTTCGTGCTTCGGAGGTAAGGGTTACTCGTGCACTGGTGCGTGACTGTCACCGACGTTTGAGACGTTCACCCAAGTGACGGTGACAACCACGCTGCCGATCGTTGGTGGCTAATGAGAGCTCCGTCTGCGGGTGCAGGGGAGAGGCCCTACCAGTGCGACTACAAGGACTGTGGCAGGCGATTCTCTCGCTCCGATCAGCTCAAGAGGCATCAGCGAAGGCACACAGGTGAGCAAGAACTCGTGGGGTAAAAACACACGGCATCAACACAATCATTGAACCCAACTCTTAACAGCAGTCGGATCATCGATCATGCACGTGTGGTTTCTTGAATGCTGTCCACGTACAGTTGAACGCGTGCACGCAATTATCTCTGTCCTGAACAGCCGGGGGCACGGACGGGGGCTCTGTAACTCTCATCAAGATGATCCAATGTAAACTAAACTTTTAGCATCAAGATGCGTTGCTATCGGCGGTCAAAGTGGATCAAAGCGTTGGCCAAAACTTTCGAGACACAACCCAGAGCAAAAAAAAAAATCTATTCGCAAATATGCAAAAAAAATTGTCCTGATCATGATTATGTACCTCCCAAAACAAACGAACGTTGGAAAGCGCGCAACATAATCCATACGTATGCGCGATTTTTTTTCCTATACATTTTTTTGTTCCATGATAAATTGGTGATGGCAGGACTACAAGATGTTGACAAACACGGTGGTGTACGCACACTGGAATTTAAAGACCCCGAAGCCAAAGTTTCCTCTGTATCAGAGCGAACGGAACTGAATGTGCTGTTGACATATCGGGGCAAATGCCACTGATGGGTGCCTCATGTGGAGCAAACGCGTAAACCCGTGAAGGCTACAGTGCCCTCTCGGATATAGCCATTGCTACACAAATGAATCTAGTGCAGTGAGCATGGATGAAAATATCTATAACTTGAATTTTAAAACGATACGCTATATTCTCAGTTTTAAAGGTAATTTTTAAAAAAAAACTGGCATGGCACAAACGCCGCGGTGATATCACCGCCACTAAATGACGAACGGCGGTTGTTGTTGTTGTTTGTGAGTCTGCAGCGCGATGATCAGTCCATTGCATTACGATCCCGGAGTTTGAATCCAGAGCACACGCGACATGACGGTGTCTGAAGCTATCCTGACCCTTAAATGAGTGCCGGTGTTGTGTGTAAACCTCAGCACTGGAGAGACCATCGAGGTGGCTGGGTGTGGAGCTGGCCACACCGCCCACGTGTGTGGCAGGCCAGCTTGAATAGGCGCTAACTAGCAGCACTTGCCGCATCAGCCGATGTCGGCTACAGGGGAGGACATGTGATATTAGCCTTTGTGTTTGAGCTGGTCACACCACCCAGTTGCATTTCCTGGCAGCATAATCGGAGCTCACGAACAGTACTTGCCCCTCCATGCTACAAGGCTTACAGTGGCAGATATTTCAACCAGCTCTGGGCCTCCCCTAGGTCCACTCAGCCTCAAATGAGTAACCTGGTGCAATGTATAAACAATGCCGCTAGGGAGATAAATGCGGCCGGGCGTGGTGTTGGACACCCCACCCCCTTGTGTGCTGTGGTGGTCTTCATAGGTGCACGCTAACAGCACTTGCCCCAACAGTCTGTTAAGGCTACACGGGGGGGGGGATCTTTTGTCTTTGTTGTGTGTCACAGGGGTGAAACCATTCCAGTGCAAAATGTGCGATCGCAAGTTTGCCCGGTCTGATCACCTGAAGACCCACACGCGGACTCATACAGGTAAACCAAGTGCGTACTTTTATCTTCTATTCCCCTTGAGCACATTGCAGACACTTCGCTGAATCGGAATGCTGTACCGCAGAAGCTGGATATAAGCACACCCCTTGGAGCAAAGTCAGCCGAAGTAGGGTGCTGATATCAGAAGTTTATCTTTGCCTTCACCCCCCGACCAATGTAATGTAATCATGTGTTGCTTCTATCAGTTTCAAAGACAATGGCAATATATTATCAGAGTATGTTTTTTTTGTTTTTATTCTGACCACAATTATTGTGGTTAATGCAGACATGATTCCTTGTAAAAGATTTCAGTTTGGTGTTTTAACATCTCAACACCTGTTTTGTTGCCAGAAAAAAGGGGAAAACCTATTCTCACATTTTGGTATTGGCAAAGGAGGTCCCATGATATTTGAGAACTGTGCTTAAATCCAGCTTCTACTGAAACGTTGTAAATATTGTAAGGATTAGGTAACACACTTGTTATAGGTTGTATATCAACACGATGCAAATTCAATGTGAACAATATGCACGTCTTTTTATTTAACAGGTGGGCTTTCGCGACAAAATCGATTATTCGTAATCGATTATTCGTAATCGATTATTCGTAATCGATGTTTCGTTCAGATTGCACGAGGAGTAAAAGCCAGTGTGCGTTGTACAACCCTCCTCCACCCGACGCAGCCAAACAAATAAAGTTCTTACGTGACGATCAAACGCGCCACATGTTTGTTTTTTATTGCTTCAGCAAACCCACGTGTTCGAGAGGAACCCCACAAAAGTTAAACTTCTAAAGATGGTCACTGCGTTGCGTGCTGTCAGATTCGCTTCTGCGGTCGTCTGGAACGCTCTTCCTTCTGATATTAGGAAGCCACTGGAGCAATGCACTTTTCAATCTAGATTGAAAACTCATTTCTTTAGAACTGCTTTATGTGTTTAGCTTGTTGTCCTTCCCCCGCACCTCCGATTGGCACGGTTGGCTACGTACGGTGCGAAAGAAGTTCAACACACATAGATACAGAACCTCATTGGAGCGTCGTACCAAATTGTTAAATATTTTGGATAACTCTTCAATATGAGTGATGTGCTGAAGCAATACAAATTGGCGTCCTTTGCTCACGTGACGACATTATTTATTTGGCTGTGTTAGGTGGAGGTAGGGTGTACAACACACACATTAGCATTGTACCCGCGCAATTTGACCCAAAACGAATTTTCGATTAACGTGCAGATAGTTTGTATGTATGTGGAACTTCTTTCGAACCGTACGTAGCCAACCGTCATAGTAATTGTATTTATCGAGCGTATTAGGGTCACGGTGACATGGCAGCACTGCGATATATTGTACAATATAAGATCGTCGGTAATCGCATCGTCCGTGTTTCAGAGTATCGTTATTGTTGTTACTGCCGTTTGTTTAACTTTTCGTAGTACTGTATTTCCTTTCCTCGAAAAATATTTATGGAATCACAATTAAAGTCCACAACAACAATAATAATAGTCCGAACAAAACAATTCAGTGTTTTATAATAATAAAAATTTTTTGCCAGAGTGCACGTCATTGAAAAGGTCCCATTATCGTGTCTGTAGAGCAATTCGTTATTTTATTATTGAGTAACTGACATAACTGCGCTATAGATTGTAAGTCACAATCATTCGAAGACTCATGATGGGCTTATACTCAGTGAACTGCAGTTGAACAACGTCAAAGTAATCTTGAATTCGTACTCGAAGTACAGTACGGTGAAGCACAAAAACAAAATGATAAAATGTAAAATGCATTTACAAAGTTCAGGGAAACTGATAATGTGATAGTCTCCATATCGTGACATTTTATATTGTATACATGTTATCGCAGCAAGCCTGCGATATCGTGTGTATATATATAATTTATATAAATCCATATGAATATAATAAGATATAGTATACTTACATTTAGTTTAAATAACGTGTAAACGCGCTTTTATGTTTACACGTGAATACAATGTAGGAATGTATTATATATGATAACCAGTAACTAATCGTGGGTTCACGCAGATGAATGGCCTCTTCTTAATAAGAAAAATAATTATTATTCTTAAATTATAATTTACATTGGCAAGGCGCATTTCCTCCGTAAACCCCAATGCGCCGCTGTGTTTGTAAAGCCAGGAAATAAACAGCGCCAGGGTAAGGGGCCACAACTGTGGGGTAAAGGCCAGTTTAAAGGGGTGAGTTTTCAAGACGGCCCTTAAATAGCTCCAAGCGACTCCAGGTTGCCTTACTACCAAAGACAAAAACAAACGTTCCACAGTCTGGGAGCTGCACTGGCAAAAGGCCGATCACTCCAGAGACAGAGCCTTGACATCAGAGTACTTAGAATAAGTACTCCGAGGTAGTAGTACCGTGGAGGTTTACATTTGCTATCGGTGAGCATGTAAGTACGACTTAATTTTCGATTCGAAGCTTTCGTGACTGCAAGGATTCACTACTCTTTGTTTTTTTTTCGGTAAAGTCACGTAGGTTAAAAGAAAACAAATCAATTAAATCACGACGTTTCGGAGGCAACACAAGCTTCCGTCTTCAGGTGAAACCGTCACAGCAAAATGTATTTGTTTTACTTTAACCTACGTGACTTTACCGGAAAAAAAAAACAAAGAGTATAAGTACGACTTCGTTACTTCCGACATTGTGAGGGCAACGCAAAATGACTATGGGTATGGGCGCTGTGCTACGTTGCGAGCAGTCGAAGGCAGTACAGAAACATCCATTGTTCTACCTGTACCATGCTCCAACGTCTACACTTCCTACCTGCACCAACCCGCACTAGGCCAGCGTGGTGAAGTATGGTCAAACGACCCTCGTGACCGGCACGGTGCAGGAAAATTCCCGATCAGCAGTGGATTGCCGAAAGGGCTGTACACTCACCCCTCCACAAGAACAACCACCATTCGCCTCGAAGTGGAGATGACATCATTCCAGCACTTGCGCCAGGCTAGGGGCACTTCGAAGTGTCACAGGCTCCCTGGTCACGTGGAGTGTTGAAGGCTTCCTGGCACGAGGTCACGAGCCACTCCCAGGAGTTACGGCTTAACCGACTGACTTGAAACTGGCAGGTGTATCATCTGTGCGCCCCACTCGTGCACACTTTGCGCAGCTTCTAGAGTAGGAAGATGTTATCTCCCTCGCCTCATACGCAGGCGATCTCGTAGGTTTGATCCTAAGCCCGAATCCTGTATATTTGGAGTTCGTGTGTTCTCTCTCTCTCGAGTAGTCACGAGGAATTTTCTCTGGGTCCTCTGTTTCCCCCCCCCCCCTCCACATTTAGAATCAACATGCGGTCAGAACATTAAGCTGCTGCTATAAATTCCAACACGATGAGCGACTTCGTTGAAGCAATCGTTTGCGGCCAGGTCGCCTCTTGAAAAGAGCCGATACCTGGCAAATGTAACAAAAAATATATTTGTTTGGTTCGTCTAACGCTGCCCGGACTCCCCTCTGCTGCGTGTGTCACTGCTGCCTCTAGGCGAGAAGCCCTTCGTCTGCCGCTGGCCAAACTGCCAGAAGAAGTTCGCCCGCTCCGACGAACTCGTGCGCCACCACAACATGCACCAGCGCAACGTCACCAAGCTGCAGCTGCCCATCTGAGAGGGCCCCGGGGAAAGCGGACAGACCGTTCCCTCGCAATGTCCCCAAGCGAGAAACCCCGTGCGAGGTGCCCAGCGAGGAGGGGAAATCTCCTTCACCACGGCTACCTGGAAGACGACGGAAGGTGCAAGGCGGAGCCCCCGTTGGGTCGGCCTGCACGCCACCTTTTTCGGAAGTTAGTTTTTGTGCGTTGGTGTCAATGAATTCGGATGAGTTGGGGCAACGACCCCCCCTTGCCCCCACCCCCCACGGCAAAATGATTTGTCTCTCACGGCTGTGCTCCCCACTGGGGGGTTCAGGTGCAGCGGTGAAGGGAGACGGTGTCCTGTCCAACAGTAGATAAAATATATATAATGTTACAGCTCTTTGTCAGTCCACTGCTGGATGAACACCTTCCTCACGCCGTGTCGGTCATGGGAGTTGTGTGGCCATACTTTGTGACGCTGGTCCGTGCTGTTTGGTGAAGAGGTGTCGGTGGATTGGGGGGGGGGGGGTGGGGGTAGGGGTGGAGGGTTGGAGGCAGAACCGGTTCAAATATCACTCTCCACTGATGGTAACTGTGGACAGGAATCCAGCTCAAGTAAGCGGGGTTCACACCACAGTGCGCTGACCACTGCACCACCACTCCCCCCCCCCTCGCCCCCCACCACTGTTAGATTTGGCCATCACTCACAGATGATTGACTTTCAAATAAATTCTCTGGGAATTTCCACTGGTCCCATGATGCCACTTTGTGGCTTGGTTCACCGTGCAGTGAGCACGTCTTTGCCTCTGTTGGGTCTCATTCCAGGGCATGAGTGTGATCAACAGCTTCGCGTCTCTGCCGGAGCATTGTAAATAACAACACCTGCGCGTGCATGATTACCGCTCCTGTCGTGACAATGGTTTTGTGTAGACGTCATCTTCTCAATGAAACCCCCTTCCGAGTTTGTTCGTCACGTTTTTGGATCCGGGAATCTGTGAATTCTTCCTGTGGAATCTCTGCAGTGTTGTTGTTTTTTTGCCGAGGTGGGCGGTTTCTGTGTTTAGGGCGATAAACATTTGCTCTGTTAACTGGATTAGTAAACTTTCACACGTCAGCCGAAGCAGCAACCTCAGCAGTTATGCAGCATGTGCGTAATCCTCCGTGTATACAATGTGCGTGTCGGAACCTTCTTTTTTGAGCAACGCATATTGAGTCGTTTTCTCTTTAATGCGTCGTTCTGTAGTGGAATGTCCGTTGGTGTCTTTTTGTCCTTTCCTTCATAGGCAGTTCATTGTCTTCTGTGTAGGACACACAACAGTGCCGTGTGTTTGGCATAAAGCTATGATAACACTTCCTGTAAATGAACAAAGGAGCGCCAATGTGCGCTGTGGCTATAACGGTCCGAGCGAGCGGCCGTTTGACCTTACATCGTTTCTCCCGATCTCTTGTGCTCGCTACAAAGTAGCGCGACCGTGCTCAGCAGAGGGCACTGCAAAAGGAATATGAAGCAATGCGCTATCGGGGCCGATAGAAATACTCGGAAGGTGGCCCTTCGCTTTGTAGAAAAAATATATATATTTTTTGCACATCGACAGCACTACACTTTTAAATTATCAGACACCGCGAGTTTCATTTACCTGACGTGTTGTAACAACGAGAAGTTGTCGTGCGCTTGTTTGGCATAGCAAGAGAATGGTCACTTTCGTGGCTTTCCGTTGGCCCCGGTCACGATGCACATTATAGCTGCCGAGAGATAAATTGTCCCTTAACGAAGTTATTGGTATGGCAAGCATGACCCTAGATTCCAAGCGAAAGTCCCACACCTGCAAAGCATTACTATTGGAATGTCCATCCCGGGCACAGTGGAAGGATGAGTTGGAGGAATGAGGTATTTGTGCTATGGGAATTTATGCTCAATATTACACAATTGACGTCGCTGCTGTGTGTCCGTCATTGAATAGTCGTATACGACGCACATCAATTGTACGCATCGTAACAGAAAACGGGTCACGACGTGAATGCGGTGTTTTGTTGCGATGCATTTGATTGGTGCACGGGAACTGACACGGCCACGCATGTGGAATTTATTGCCTGAGTCTGTCACCCACGCGCGGTTAGTGCTCACCAATCGGCACGGTTCGAGATGGCTTCGGTCGGTGTTATTCCAGAGTGTGCAGCGGTACACAGGAGTGGCCGTGTGGGCCCATGGGCCCGAGCACTGAGTCGGCATCACTGAGAGCCGCCTGGGTGGGTTTGAATCCTGGTAGCCACCCATGATTTGAAGCAGATCCTCAAGTGTAATGCGTTGATGGTCGCAGCCTGGCATCATTGACTACATTTGGTCGTGCACTTAATTTGACAAAATTAATTAACAATATCAGTTTGACTTCCACACCATGAACATTTCTCTGTACGTGGGGAAAAAAAGTTCAGAAGTAGTGCTGTGATATCTACTTCTGCAGGCCATTCTCAATGACGGGGCGATGCGCTGCTTTGCGAGATTTTCCTAATGGACACGTAGCCTCATGACAAGGTGTCGTTGCACAACTGGAATAAAAAGTAGTAGAAGTACAACATAAACGTGAGTGTGTGGCAGAAATGTTGCCACCTCTCAACCTGGCAGCTCCTCTCGACCAGGGCTTCTAGACTTCGCGACCTACCACGGGAACACCTTTCTTGTGTTTACCAATCTTCGTGCAAGCACAAACCAGGGTCGAGTTGCACACCGTGTGCACCTCACGGTTTGCCGCATCAGGATACGTGGCCAGTTTCTGACTTCGTGTTCTATAAACACGACGCGGTAATATTGCGATAAAATCACTGGAGACAATTCTGGCTTTTTAGAAAACAGCTTTCAATAGAGGCAGACTTTCTACATTGTTTGCCTGTCCACATGTTAAACGTTTTGTTGCTTTGTCTCAATGAGCTCTGATGTGTTTATAAAGTCCACGCGTAGATGCACCCAGCCGATGCGAGCCCTTCTTATGGACGGGGTGAGCGTTCATCTAAGCCATAACGCTGTATAAAACGAAACTGCGTTGCATGAGTGGCCTGATGCCTCACGACGATTCTCCCCACACCACTTTGAACCTCGTCAATTTGGTCCAATAACCCAGATTACCACCCCCCCCGAATAAAACTCGCATTGAAACTGCGTACAAACGATGGACACAAAACAGCAGCCACGTACTTTACAATAAGTGGCACTGCAGTGCACGAAGAAGAGCCAGGCGAATGTCCCGTGTGGCTCCCCCCCCCACCACCACCGTGTACATCCAGCCCTGGGTCAGGCTGCAGATCGAGTTGAACGCGCAACGCACGGGTCTTGCGCGTGACCCGTTCTGGTTAACGATGCACCCAGCCAAGTGGTGATGGCTGTGTTATTGATGTGGAGGTCGCACTTACAGAAGAACCTCCTGATCCTTGGCCCGTTTAAATCGTTTTCTGCCGTAATGTACCGCATTGGTGAGTGATGATGATGATGTTATTATTTTGAGATGTCACAGTATATGCCGTGTGTAGATTGCACGCAATTCACGGGCTCGTCGCACTGGATGGAATTTTTACGTTGTGCCCGGAATATTTCTGCTCTTAACAAATGGACGAATTGTGATTGCCGAAATAAAATCGCAAATTGAGGGCATCGTTAATGGTACCAGGATCCATTACATGCGTCGTTTAGGAAGAAATGTTTTTCCATAAATGTCCACCTTTTGCTTGCTCACCCATTCATATTTACCAGCGGCAATCAGACTGGAACTTATATCTGTTGTGCACATGTGCAGCCATTTGTGTCGATCCACTGCTGGATGAGGGCTCCCCCACTCCGTGTAGGTCGTCGCGGGTTATTTGACCATACTTCACCACTCTGCTCAGTGCATGTTGACAAAGGGTTGCATCATTAATCCAGGTAATGTCCCTGAACGATAACGGTGCATTGTTGCTAAATACACCATGACAAAAGATGCTGATGGATTGTATTTGTTAGTATCAATGCACTATCAGGTTTTTTTTTGCCCAAATATTATCCTCACATTAATCTTGTACCATTCTAGCATTGACAAAATTAGATAATAATAATTATTATTATTTCAGTTTGTAATGCACCGGCACAGCCCAGAGGCATGAGGGACCACGAAAAAAACGTGGAGGCAGCAGCAGCCACGGCGGTGAGCCAGCTCCAACAATTGCCCAAGTTCTGAGATCCTCTATATGTTGTGTGATTGGCCAATTAAATGAGATTGTGATTAAAATCTGAGCACTGCTTTAGTTGTATTGTTCTCGATGTATTAATGCGTTGATAGAATTCATAGTATTCAGCAGCATTTGAAAACCGACATTACAATATTAATACGATGATTTACTGCAAATGCACTACAAACACAAGGAGGAAAACTACATGCGTTAAAAGTATTGATTTTTTTTATTAAGCGTCATCTTAAACATTTTAGTTTCTCTTTTAATATAATTGACATGTAATTTAGTTGTTACTAAATCACTTCTTTTTTTAAAAGCGCAGTTCCTACGTGTATCTATTGACACTTAGTATGTGTCTGTTGTAGAAGCCGTGTCAACTACCACACTGGTTTTGTGGTTACTTAGATGACGTACATGTTATGCATTATATTCCAGAACCTAATGAGACTGTACCAGGCTGGTCCAAAAAAAACCCAAGGCATTTATTGTTAAATATATTTTTAGGATAAATTCTCGTTTGATTTGTTTGTAGTATTTTCAATTTGTTTTCTTATTATTAGTCAGAGGGCTACGTGATGTAAATATAGAGTTGTATACCGTCTTTTGGGGATATTCTGCTTATATTGCTTTTTGTTGTAAAAAAAATAACATTATTGGTGATAATTGAGAAATAGCTTATATGATTTGTAACCGAGAAGAAAACACACGTAGACTGGAATCGAGTGGTCGTATCTGTTATTTGACGTGCTGTGTTGTCCCGCGTGTCGCGTAGAAGGCGCAATAAACTGTGTCATGCGTCAAAAGTGTGCGTTGTGCCCTGAATAGCCACGCACGAATCACACGTTCAACGACAACACACAGTGTCGGGGTTACCACAGCGTATCGCCTGAACAGTCTGCTGGGGCAAGTGCTGTTCGCGAGCGCCTATGAAGGCCGGCACGGTGGCACACGAGGGGGTAGCCAGCGCCTCGTCCGGCCGGCCACCTTTGTGTCTCCGATGCCGATGTTTAACACAGCCCCACCAGGTACCCATTTAAGGCCGAGCCGACCTTGGGGAGGCCCAGGACCACCGCTCCCCTCACGTCACGCACACACACCAAGCGCTCCACACAGTACTGGATGCTGTTCGGTGGCTTACAAGTGCTGTTAGCGAGCGCCTATGAAGGCCGGCACGGTGGCACACGAGGGCGGTGGGTGTCAGGGCGGCCTTGGACGAGCTTCTGCCCGCAACTGGCTCCCTGGGCGAAGCGCGCAGTCCCCACCCCCACACCCCCACAGCACGAGGGCAGCTCCAGGCTGAGGGGTGTTTGGCAAACTGGGAAACATTTCGACCCTTTTTAAATCCTTCATATTAAGTTCACTTGCTTGCTTGCTTGCGCGCTTACGACCGTGCAAATCTTTCGGTCGTTTTTAACCCACTTCCCGTGATCCAAGCGAGCTGACATTTTGCACACAGACTCGTTGTGCGTGACAATTAATTTTCGTGAATTTTTTTTTACATAACTTTACACTTTTTAGGGAAAAAAATATTATATTTAATTACCAATTGCTTAATGGTGGCAGGCAATCATCTGACCCATAGGTGGCAGCCATCTCAAGCCAGAGGACGAGAGGACTCTAGCCGCGACGCATATAAAGGATTTATAGTGAAAAACTTTGTTTTTACGGGTTAATTTTTTACGTTTAGTGTGTGTTTTTTAAGCGTATCTTTTTTTTAAACAGAGGCGTACTTATTACGTTTTGTACGTCCGTCCGTCTGACCAATACATTCTCAGAGATGTTGAGAAGTGAATTATAATTCATATTCCCTCTGTACACGCACGGGAATTGAAATAATGACATCTTCATTTTTTTATTTGTATTTTCATCATTTGTATTTTTCCCCCTCGAATTTGGCGCCCCATTTAACTCGGCGAACTAGGCAATCCCGGGCCACCCCTGGGTGGGTGGCCAGCACCATGCCCGGCCGCCTTTGTCTCCCTAGTGGCGAAGTTCACACATTGCATGAGATACTCATTTGAGGCTGAGATAATCGCCACTGGTATTGGCCGTGAGTGGGAATCGAACCCGGGTCGCCAGGTTCATAGTGCAGCACGCTAACTGCTACACTACCGCTCCCCACACAAGCACACACACAGACAACTACACAAGCACACCACCAGATGATGGCTCCAAGCACCTATCCTCCACCGGTGTGTCTGGGTGATGGCATTCAGACGCCGCGGTAACCCCGGCCACAGAATTCCCTAAACCACATTGCGCGATTACCAAACATCGGGTGCGTGCAGCGAGCAGGCGACTTAATGAGGTGATCGCGAGAGGGCGCCGTGGCTGCTGGAGGAGTCACGAGGGCTGGGGTTGAGACGCGATGCTCGAGGTCTTGTGCTTGTTGTAGAGAACGTAGAGAATCTTCATGGCGGCTTTGGCATCGACGTCCACGATCTCTGCAGGGAGAGACTAGCTCGTGACGGCTCGCCGTGGGACAGCGGAGAGAGAGAGAGAGAGTTGCTTCTCCCAACGTGAGGAGGGGTGGGTGCAACTCGGCGAAAAGACTCGAGTCGCCCCGGCCAACGCACATCCGAGGTGGAGACCTCCATCCGTTTGCCTGAGGCCCACGTGAAAATTTAGGGCAATGCCCATTCTAGATTTGAAGCTTTCGTGACTGCATGGATTCATATTCTTAGGTTTTTTTCGGTTAAGTCACGTAGGTAAAAATTTTAAATTAATAAAAGTAAAATAAAAAATAAAATAAAAATCACGACGTTTCGGAGGCAACACAAGCTTCCGTCTTCAGGTGGAACCGTCACAGCACGATAGCTATATCAAGTGACTTGTCTGTAAACCCATCTGTGACTTGATACAGCTATCGTGTTGTGACGTTTCCACCTGAAGACGGAAGCTTGTGTTGCCTCCGAAACGTCGTGATTTTTATTATTTTATTTTTTATTTTACTTTTATTAATTTAAATGTTTTACCTACGTGACTTTACCGAAAAAAACCTAAGAATATGGCAATGCTCATTCTTGGAGACTCGAATACCAAGCAAGTGCTGTGATCGCCCCGACCATCGGGAGCTTAACTTCTCACTGAATCATTTTCTTGGTCACTGGTAGACTGGGAGTGCCCACGTCGTTTGTAGCTGCAGTCAAATTGAGAGGTATTCTGGACGTCGTGGTGTGATGGCCTGGACAGATCCAGCTCGAATTAATCTCTGGCCAGAGTACGTGTAGGTGAAGGTGAGATTTTATAGTGGAAGGCAATCTCAACTGAATTATCTATGCCTTTGCACTTTTTTACACGGATTAATAATAACAACAATGTGATGTATACATCGCAAAACTCTTCATTGGGATGTTTTAGCTTTGCGTGTCAGATTTGTGCCAGAAAGGCACCGCATGTTAACCACATATAAATGGACTCGACTATGTTTGGCCAATTCCACTTTAAGGACAGTATTCCTCACGTGGAAGAAAACAGACACTGTCTTTCCGACAGACCTGTTCTTCACCTGAGGACGGCTGCTTGCAGTTGTGGCCGAAACGTCGTGAGAACTATTTTATATGTTTTATTTTTATTATTTATTATTTCCCTTCTACGTGACTTTACCGAAAGAACCAAGAAGAACAAAAAAGGTTTCCGAAAGGGCGTTCGGCTCTCCAAGTCACCGAACGCAAAGCGTTTGTGTGTTCCGTGCTTCAACGTGTGGCCCTGCTTGCGTTACCTTCCGGCTGAACGGGTGACATTGGGTTCCCGTCGTCTTCCATGAGTTCCAGTGCCAGTTTCACGTTGTGCACCTGCGGTAGTAACACACGAGGAAATATGCACAAACAAGAGAGCAAAAACAAAGCAGAACATTGGATTTTTCCTTACGGAGCTGTGACCCCGAAATGTGACCATTTTTCGAATCGCTCACAATGTGAAGAATTACGTTCCTCTTATAAAGTACGAACAGAACGACTTCATGTCATAAACATTTCAATATTTGATATTTGCCCCAGGAAACGACACCCATATAACCTTTCTTGAAAGCAAACGAATCACTCGACTGAGATATCACCAACCATGTGGCTAAAACAATGATTCGCTGTATGTGGACATGATTTGTTGAATTTCTGACTGGCCCACACAGTGAGAAATGTCACCTTTTGCTCTCTTGACTCGGGGCTCAGGTAGTAGCTGTGGAGAGGGACAAAGTACCCGCTCAGCTGGCCAAGCAGTAGCACCAGCATCACTCCATCTGCAAACTTGATGTGGACACGGTCGCACCAACGTAACAACAACAACCGCCATTCGCCACTAAGTGGCGGTGACATCACCAGGGCGCTTGTGTCAGGCTAGGTGCACTTTAAAGCCACGTGAAGCGTCTAACGCCCGCTGGCAGGAGGTCACGAGACAGACCCAGGTGCCGTGGGTTGACTGACTGAGACACAGACACACATGCACACACACACATATAAAAGTAATCATATAAAAACACAAATATACGCAGACATACACACAAAGACAAAGATCTCCCGTATTGCCTTAACAGACTGTTGGGGCAATTGCTGTTAGCGAGCAGCACCTATGAAGGCCAACACAGCACACGAGGGTGTGTGTGTGGCCCACAGGCAGCACCACGCCCAGCTGCCTTTGTCTCCACAATGGTGATGTTTAATGCACAACACCAGGTACTCATTTAAGGCTGAGCGGACCTAGGGGAGGCCCAGGTCTGGTTCGTTTTTCTCAACCGATGTTGACCTCGAGTGGGAATCGAACTTGCGACGCCGGGTTCGGAAATCAGTGTGCGAACTACTACACTGCCTCGCAGACACCACTAACAACTGATTGCTGTTCACCGTTAATTGGTGGTGATGTCACCACGGTGCTTGTGCCAGGCTAGGTGCACCTTGAAGCCACGTAGATTGTCGAAGGCTCGTTGGCAGGAGGTCACGGGACAGACCTAGGCGCCGTGGGTTGACTGACTGAGCTGACTGGCAGATGCACCACCTGTGACCTCCACTGTGCCAACTCGCTGCGTTCAAGCCGCCCGGCGCTCTGCTCGTTGTTGTGTTTGTTTTTCCTCTGCACGCTGTTGTTGTTGAAGGGCGACATTCTCCAACTCGCCGACAGCGTCCTTCACGCGAGCCTCCTCCACAGAGGCTGATTTTGCACTGCTGGCACCAGTCATCGGCAAGTCCACCCAGCTCCCCATCCTCGTGTACCACATCAGTCCACCTCTTCTCGAGCCTGTTCCGCGCCCATTTAGCCCCCTCTATCCGACAAAACAGAAGCTGCTTGGGCATGCGGTGACTGGGAACGCGGGCTACGTGACCCAGGCAACGTAGCCTCGCCTACCGGAGGAGCTCACTGATGGTACTGTGTCCAGATCTTTTAAGGATGTGTGAGCTAGCACAATCAAGTCAGATTAAACCACAGGAGGGATCATATGCAGGGTAGCCTGAATGTTTCAAACTGGCACAGATGTTCCTTTAAAGAACTCCTCGTTTCGCAAGCATAAATAATGGAGGGTATAACGGTGACTGAGAAGACCCGGAGTTCCATACGGAACGATAAGCCAGGTAGCTTCCATACAGCGTTATGCAGCTGATGAAAAAATGATGCCGCTCTACTAATTCTGAGTGAGACCTCCGCTGCCAAACTGGAGCTGGCCATAAGCACACTGCCCTGGTATGGAAACGTCTCCATTCTCTCCACAACTATCCCATCACTCGTGAAGAGTGGAGGAGGGATGGGTGTGGTGGGCGGATTATAATTGATGACAAAGCACCCAAGCAGGTGCTGGGCCAAGGCAGCCGCATGAGTCAGAGTCCTGGACCTCACCCATTTCCCCCCGGCATCGGGAGGAGGGGACTACGATGGCAACCCCAGCTGCAAGCGATGGTGACATTTTTGCTTGCAAGGTTTATCGGCTAGCCAAGACCAGGCTATTGTGATTTGAATTGGATCCGAGGTGGACGCCCACTCCTGCAGTGGAAGAATGGCAGGTCAGTGGGCAGACACACATACACAGAACCAAATATATACAGTACATATGTAAAGTAGGAGCCGACACCAGATTGCAGGGGTCTCGTCCTTTATTCTTTTCCTTCCATCCACACCTGTCCCCCAGCCGTCCCAATCTCGTTCCCGCCAAAGGCCCCCTCTTCCCGCCCGTTCTCTCCTTATATCTCTTCGATCACCCCTCCCACTAACCCATCTATTGGTGGGAATCCTTCCCCTGACACCCCTACATCACCCCCCCCCCCGGAGAAAAAAATAACCGTCCTCGGTTCTGCCTCCCCCATGGACCATTTAAATCTCCCCATGCCTCCCCCCACTGACAGTGACGACAGCCCTTACCCCCCCCACAACCATACAATGCAACATAACACAACGAAATCAATTGCGCGGCCTGCCCAGGTCTCCAGCCAGCATCCCGTAACAGCCCGGACATCCACAGGCAGCAGATGACCGTGGCGGCCCCCTCCTTCGAAGGCCCTCTCGTCGCGGTCCCTGGTTCGGTGGTGCTGGTGTCGCCTTGCCCGGCGCCGCTGTCTCTCCGGCCCCCGCTCGTGCCGCCGCTCCGTCAGGCCTCACATGGGGTGCTGTAGGTGACAAGGGAACACAGGGCACCGAACCCCCTGCCGGTCGGTGCGTGGTGGTCGGCGACCTTGGCCTGGGTAGGGATGATGATGATGTTGGCAGTGATGTTGGTGGTGATGTTGGTGAAGATGACGGTGGAGAGATGTATGGCTTAAGGCGGGTGGGGTGTACAAACCATCGTCGCTTACCCAGTTGGACCTGGACGCACTGCGGTCGGAGTGCTTTAATGACCTCGACCGGCCCTTTCCAGGGTCGGTGCAGCTTTGGTGAGAGGCCAACCGGCACCTGAGGACAGTGTAGCCATGCCTGGTCCCCGACTTTGAAGGGCTTGGCTGTCACTGTCCTCTCCCGTATCCGTACATTACTCTCTTGGCTCGTGGCCGATGCGGCCTCGGCTGCTTGGCGGGCCTCTCTCAAATAAATGAGGGAGGTCTTTAGTGCCTTCGGCCATGCGTCGGCTCTTGCGGGAATGTCCGTCAACTGCACCTCAATAGGCGGAACGGGATCCCGTCCGTACATCAGGAAAAACGGCGAGAACCCCGTCGCCGCGTGTGGGGCCACCCTGTACGCCGCTAAGACAGATGGAATGTGGAGGTCCCAGTCGGAATGGTTTTCGTCCACCACTTGGGACAGCATGGCCGCTATGGTGCGGTTAAGCCGCTCTACCATCCCATCGGTCTGGGGATGATACGGAGATGTTCGGACCTTTTTAGTGCCCAGGATAGAGCAGACGTCCTTCAATAGCTGTGAGGAGAAATTCCTGCCCTGATCCGTGAGCAACCGCTCCGGTGCCCCCTTATCAAGGACATAGCCTCCCACGAAGGCATCGGCGATGGTCTGTGCCGTTTGGTCCGGGAGGGCCCACGCCATCGGCCACCTCGTGCAGTACTCGACTCCGACCAACAGGTATTTATTTCCCCGTGGCGTGACCGGCAGTGGTCCCAGGATGTCCAACGCAACCAATTCGTTGACCCTGGTCACCGTGATGGGCTGTAGGGGCGCCCGGCTTACCCGGGGTGGCGGCTTTCGCCGCGCACATTCGACGCAGGTAGCGACCCATCGATGCACATCAGCGGTCATACCTGGCCAAAAGTACCGACTCTGTAATGTGTACAGTGTCTTCCGCCCCGCCAGGTGCAGCAGCTGGCGGCCGTGTACGTCCATAACCAATTGTTGACGCAGCGACTCCGGAACTACCAGGCATCGTCGGCGCCCTGTCGGGTCCCATCGCATGAGGAGGTCCTCCCATACGATGTACTCCTCCCCCCCTGCCTCTGCTGAGGCGCGTAGCGTTCGCAGTGGGGCTTCCTCCAGCTGTAGCCGTCGCCAATCGTCCAAGGTCAGCCCCAGGTCGTGGTCGGTCAGCTGGACCTCACCCTGTGCGTCCTCCGCCGTGCGTACGGGAGCGATGACTGTCCCCTCCGGCCTCGCCTCCTTGCAGCGTGCCCCGCCTGTGGTGCATGCACAAGGGCCCTGGGGCGCCAGTCGGGACAATGCGTCTGCGTTGGCATGTCTGGTCCCTTTGCGATGCACTACTTGGTACCTGTACTCCTGCAGGCGCTCTATCCATCTGGCCAGCTGGCCCGAAGGCTGGTCGATGCGGAGCGAATACTGCAAGGCCGCGTGGTCAGTGCGGACCGTAAATTTGCGACCATACAGGTAGGGTCGAAATTGCTGCACGAAGTGAACGACTGCCAGGAGTTCCCTACGTGTGACGCAGTAGCGCTGCTCCGCTGATGAAAGCACGCGACTACCATAGGCGATAACCACCTCGCGACCCTGCTGGACTTGCGACAAAACACTGCCGATGCCCACATCGCTGGCGTCCGTGTCCAGGATAAAGGGGAGGCCAAAATCCGGAAAAGCCAATGGTGGTGCATCTGTCAGACGTGAGCGCAGCTGCTGGAATGCCTCTTCCTCCAGAGGGCCCCAATAAAACCTCTGGTTCTTCGCCGTCAACACGTGCAAGGGCTTGGCAATGGTTGCGAAGTTGGGTACGAACCGGCGGTAATAAGAAACGAAACCCACAAACCGGCGTACCTCTGGAACCGTTGTGGGAACAGCCCAGGCCCTCACGCAGGCCGTCTTTTCCGGGTCTGTAGCCACTCCAGACTCACTGACGACGTGGCCCAAGTAGCGTACCGACGACTGCATAAGGTGGCACTTCGACGGCTTGAGCTTCAAGTTCGCGTTCCGGAACCGCAGGAATACCTGACGTAATCGGTCAATGTGTTCCTCGAATGATCGGCTGAAGACAATGACGTCATCCAGGTAGATGAGGCACGTTTCCCATTGGAGGCCTGCTAAGGCCAACTCCATTATGCGTTGGAACGTCGCCGGCGCAGTCTGGAGGCCCATAGGCAGGCAGTTGAACTCGAACAGGCCCTGTGGTGTCCGGAACGCTGTTTTAGGCCGGGAGTCCGCGTCTAGTGGGACCTGCCAGAACCCGGACAATAAATCCAGCGTACTGAAAAATTTTGCTCCCGCCAGTGCATCCAATGAGTCGTCAATACGTGGTAGGGGATATGCGTCGGCCAGCGTGACGGCATTGAGGCGTCGGAAGTCCACACAGAATCTCAGTGACCCGTCTGACTTCTTGACTAGGACCACCGGTGCCCCCCAGGGACTCGAGGATGGAGAAATTATGTCGGCCCGCAGCATCTCCTGCACCGCTTGTTGAATGTGCCCTTTTTCCATTGGGCTCATTCTATATGTGTTTTGGCGCAGGGGTGCGGCATCTCCCGTGTTAATGTGGTGCTGCGACAGATTTGTGCGCCCTAGGTCGAACGGTCCCCGGCTGAACACGTCCGAGAACTCATGCAATAATGAGTGCAGCTGCTGTTTCTGGTCGGGCGGCAATCCCGGCTCAGGCCCCGCCAGCTGGTCCATCCACGATTCGGCCCCTCTGTCCTCGGACTGGCTGATGCTGCCTACAAGCTCGGGCTTTGTCCCTGGGGCTCCTAGTGACAAGGGACTAACGTGGGCCAGAACTGTTCCCTCCTGCACCGTCGCTGTTCTATCGGAGATGTTCAGCACCTGAATGAACAGATGCTGGTTCCTCTGTACAATAGTTTCGGCCCCCACCAGCGCATGGCGATCCATGGCAGCTGATGCCGGAGACACCAGGATGGGTGAGTCTGGTCGGGCTGTCACGAGGGGAGACCGATATTGCAGCGGAATCAGCATCTGGGCTGCCGGGGGAATGGAGACAGACTTACTGACCAGAGCCTGCACGTAGGGTACTCCCCGGCTGGCTCCCTCCGCCTTTAGGAAATGGAGATGCGTTCCCTGGACTTCCACCCGCCCATTGGCCAGATCGATTTTCATTGGCATCCGCCTCAGAAAGTCCGTCCCCAACAGGCAGGGTACGGGCAATGTTGCGGAGACAAGGATGGGTCCTGCTACCGAAAGCTGCCCAATCTGTATCGGGGCTTCAACCTGGCCCAGGAAGCCCATGCTGCCTCCATTTGCTGCAATGAACGTTGTCTTGACGGGGACTAAAGGTCGGATTTTATCCGGCAGCATCTCGTGCATGGTGCTCGAGATGATCGTGGCTGATGCCCCCGTATCAACCAAGATACGTGCCGACACTCCCGCGATTTCACCGACCAGGACCGAGGTTCCTGACGTGGCCGCTACCACCCGCCTTGCCAGCTTCCTCCATTGTGTGGCTGAGTCCGGCCACTGACCAGGCGGCGTCTCGTTATCCTGTGGTGCATGGTGAAATGATGGGGGATGGATGTGAATGGACTGAAGATGGGGTTCCTCCCTTTGGAGTGCGTCGCAGCAGGGTGAACGCGCCCTTGTTACATAGTGTGGGCTTACCCCTGGGTTGCGGGCTGGGCTCTCTGTGTGGTGCAAATTGCCCCCCTTTGGTGACGTAGGATGGGCCCCCCTTGTGGTGTGGGGGGCCCCCCCCATTGTAGGGGGCAGTGGGGACTGGGGGGTGGGCCTTCCCGTGAGCCCCTCCCTTCTCCCCTCCCTTCCCTTTGTCACGGGGGCGTGGTCCCCCTGGTTCCGTCTCAATCTGCCGCAAAGCGGTGGTGAGGCAGCCCGTGGAACTGCTTCAGGGCGCACTGTCAATCTTGTGGGCTGCCTCCGCCCCCGGGCCGTTGCCCCTGGCAACTCGCCGGCGTCGCAGGCAATTGGTGACGTCACGCCCGCCGGCGACGTCACGCTCGCCCGCGACGTCACGCCCGCCCGCGACGTCACGCCCGCCCGCGACGTCACGCCCGCCCGCGACGTCACGCCCGCCCGCGACGTCACGCCCGCCCGGGACGTCACGCCCGCCCGCGACGTCACGCCCGCCGGTGAAACCACGCCCGCCCGCGACGTCACCTCCGCCCGCGACGTCACCTCCGCCCGCGACGTCACGTCCGCCCGCGACGTCCCTTCCGGCCCCGGCGCGACTCCCGACGCGGTCTCCGGCCCCGGCGCGACTCCCGACGCGGTCTCCGGCCCCGGCGCGATCCCCGACGTGGTCCACGGCCCCGGCGCAATTCCCGGCGCGATCCGCGACACCACTCCTGGCCGCGACGTCACTCCCGGATGCAACGTCACGTCCGTTCGCGACGCCACTCCGGGTCGCGACGCCACCCCTGGTCGCGACGCAATCCCAGGCCCCGGCGCTATCCCCGGCGCGATTCCCTTCCCCCGACCCGGACAATGGGGACCGGGGAACGACACCGACGGCGCCCACCCCGAGGAGACTCCCGGTAAGTTCGCGGCGTCGGAATTATAATTGCTCGGCCCGACCGAGAGGCCGGGCGGGAAGGCGTCACTCGCCTGGATCCTGTCGGCGTTCGGCCCCGGCGGGTTCCAGGTAACGTTGGCGGCCTCCGGCTCTGTGCGGCACCCCCTCGCCACATGCCCCTCTCGACCACAACGGTGGCAGACCCACGGGGCGTTCCGTCGGGGGGGCTCGGCGCGATGTTGTAGAGGCGGCTGCCAGCGACGCGGCGGTTGGTCGCGCCCCTGGTCCCTCTGCTCCGCCAGTCCCCGGATCGCCGCGTACACCTCCCGTAGCGATGGCTCCGTCTCAGACGTCGGGGGTCCGTCCCCAGCTGCTCCACAGGCAGCCTGTGGCGACGGTGCAGGTTCGGCGGTTGGTGTCGCTGGACCCAGTAGTGCCGCGGCAACGGCTCGGCTGTTCCCCCCCGCCGCGCCAGCTACCGGGCCCACGGGTGGCGCCCGGCCCATGACCTGCTCGTGGGCTTGGATGGTCCGGGCAGCCCACAGCGAGGTGCGTTCCCCCGGCGTCACCACGGGCATTACAACGCCGGCGCGGCAAGCGTAGGCGATGAGGTGCTCGACCACGAGATCCTCGAGCGCTTCTTCAGCCAGGCGAGGGAAAGCTCTCCTCGCCAACACGAGCAGTGCACCCCTGTAGGATAAAGGGGATTCTTTAGCCCCTCGCTGGCGATCCTGGAACCGTTTAAAGGCCCCTTCCGCCGGGCAATAGATCTCCCCCAAAGCCTCGTAGGCCGCCTGTAGCGTGGTCTTGCTGTGCGAGGGAAGGGAGGTGTAAGAGGCGAGTGCTTCCTTGCCCAGAACGGATGGCAGCGCTCGTAGTGCCTCTTCGTCTGTCCACTCGAGAGCGTGGAAGGCAGCCTCGAATCGGCGGACAAACTCCTCCCAGTCTTCTTCCTCAGCCACGAACTTGTCGACGGGCCCCAGCCGACGCGGCCGTCCGGCCACCTGCTCTCCGTGTTGGGTGGTTAGCCCTGGGGGTTTTGGCGGGACCGGCGGCGGCTGGCGTGACGAGGTTGGTTGCCCGGCCGGCTGGTCGGCCTCCGGGTCCCGTGGCCTCTCCTCCCGTAGTACGCGTGGGGGTGGGGGTCCCGGTGCTGGCGGGTCCCCCATAGGGAGCCTCTGTAGGAGCTCCTGGAGTGCCCTCTCCACGCGGGCCATGCGGTCCTCCATGGTGTCCTCCAGGCGATCCGGGCCCCCTGCTGCTGCTTCTGATAGCAGGCCCCCTTGTTGCCCGGGATGGGAAGGATCCCCGGCCCCTGCTTCCTCCTCCCTTGGCTCTTTCCCGCGGGGATTTTTCTTTGTAGCCATGAGATCCCACCGCTGCCACCAGATGTAAAGTAGGAGCCGACACCAGATTGCAGGGGTCTCGTCCTTTATTCTTTTCCTTCCATCCACACCTGTCCCCCAGCCGTCCCAATCTCGTTCCCGCCAAAGGCCCCCTCTTCCCGCCCGTTCTCTCCTTATATCTCTTCGATCACCCCTCCCACTAACCCATCTATTGGTGGGAATCCTTCCCCTGACACCCCTACACATACATACAGGCACACGGACAATCAATCATACGTGCACAGACCCAGACATACAAAGGCACCCGCACACACGTGCACACACACACGGGCGCTTGCACAGAATCACATAAATAAATACCCGTCAAAAAGTGACATCGGCCACTGACTCTTAAAATAAATATAAAGCCTCACACTTGCCAAAGGACCATTTGGAATCTTTCTCTTCCATGTCTGTGTAGTAACTTGAGAATAACTTACTCCGGTGTTTTCTTACATGACTGTCCTGCAACGATGGTAGGTGAGGATGATTCAAATTCAATATGCAATAAATAAATAAATTATAAATTTATTCTATATAATTTAACTAGGCAGAGGAAAACAATATTTATGCTTAAACAATCAGATTTCCATTGCGCCCATCTATCATGGTTCTGTAGTCACATCTATGTGCCCAGCCTTCACCAATCACCACAGAGCAGTGTTGTGATGTGTGGTTAAGTAACCCCTACAACCCACACGGCACGGAAATGCCATCATCCTGCAGTGGATTTGGAAAAGTGCTGTGTACGCGTGACAGTAGAACAGGTGTTTAACAATATCATTCAATTCTCAAACACCACCACAACATAACACCCAACAATATGTACAGACTCCTGAAAAAAATGACGCTCAGAGCCGCCCCTAAACTAGAAACTAAACTATATTCTTTGGGTCTTTCGGTAAAGTCACGTAGATAGGTTCAAAGAAAATAACAGAAAATAACAAAACTAAACTGTATTTAATTTTACCAGGTAAGGTCCACTGAGCTATACAGCTCTTTTTCAGAAACGATAGTTCAACGAAGTGGCTTATCACGTGTTCATATTTCGCAGCCCAACACTCTAAACGCATGTTTCTAAATGTGGAGGGAAAAACCCGGAGAACAATCCACGCGACCACGGGGAGAACATGCAAACCTCAAATATACGGGCATCATCAGGGTCGGGATCGAACCCACGAGACCTCCTTGCATACCAGACGTGGGAGTTAATATCTCTCCACCGTGGCGCCCACCCAGAGGTTCCTGGAGGACAGGGACCAGAATTCTATGCGGGACCTCCTTATTTCACCGTCCACATGCCTCTCGCTGTTTTGTGCGAGGCCCGGGGCAGACAGTATTGCCCCTGTTGGCACTGCTTCTGGGTGGCCGTGCAAACTTCCTAGCCATCGAACACTGATGGTGAACACACGAAGGAGCATAAACCATCACGTGAACTCTGGTCATCCTCGCTGTGGCTTTTGACGAGCCATTGAACATAGACGGTCAACGCATCGTGCGCTTTCAGATGCGCTTCTGCGGCCGTCTGGAACGCTCTTCCTTCTGATATTAGGAAGCCACTGGACCGATGCACTTTTAGATCGAGATTGAAAATTCACTTCTTGAGAACTGCTTCTTGTGTTTAGTTTATTGGCCTTCCCCCGCACCTCCGGTTAGCGCGGTTGGCTACGTACGGTGCGAAAGAAGTTCAATGTACATATGTACTACTGTACATACAATGCTCTCTCGCCCCTGCTGGACATCTCACCTGAGTGACGAGGTCCGTGATGTCGAGATGCAGCCCGGATAGGTGACCGTTTGCGAAGGCGAGCAGCATCTGAAGACACACCTTAGCTGGTCATCGCAGGCAAGGGATTGGACTCACTGTGGGATTTTGCAGTGGTTGTTCTGGCCTCTTGGAGGGCCCTAAGTAGAAATTATTCATGGGATGAGGGGGGGGGGGCTTTGGATTTATAAACACCTAGCGACGAGACAGAAGAGATAGAGTTAGATTAAAGAAGAGAGATACAGATGAGACACGGATGTAGTGTTGATATTCGAGAGATGTATGCAAAAAAACTAAGTTTGAGTTATTATTACAGAAGGGAGATGTACACAAGATAGGGATGAGAAGGATTAATTCGCTTTGTAAATGTTAATAGAGTATGATTTTTCTGTTCATTAGGATTTCAAATTGATCTCATATTTGGTTCGACCGTTTTTTTGTTTGCATTCATTTTGGGCCCTTTCAGCTGCTTGGGCTCTGAACGTTTGGCTTGGTCTGCTCTAGGCTTCGTGCCACCCCCGTGTGGGTCATGTTTGATGAGGCAGGAGGGTAGGGTTCAGATCTCGTGGTGTTCACGAACTTTAAAGTTCACCAATTGACCCAAAACCCAATATCTGCTCTGGCGTCTCTGTGCAATGGGTATTGTTTTACATAAAGCGCACTGTGTTTTACACATAAGGACTAATTAAAATCACCACCACTGTTTAATCACAAAGGTGGAAGTCATTATTTATGGAATCCATCTGCGTGGATCTTTGACCTTTATCTCCTTGAATACCTCGATTTTCTCCAAGTACTCCCGTTGCCTTACACATGCCAAAAACTCATCAAATAGAAAATTGTCCAAACTTCATGACAAGTCTTTGCTGAATACAGGGCAGTGACATGGACGAGCGGTAGCACATCTGCTGCTCATTACAGAGGTTCGAGGTTTGAGCTGAGCGGCAGCCCTGGTTAATACTTCCCAGGTGTACTGACCAAACACGTGCCATCTACTGCACAGCGGACGTTAAAGATCCCGCGACGTTATTCGAACAAGAGCAGGCCATGTGCGCCAGCGTCACGACACAAATGTAAAAAGTTACTCGCAAATTTTCTAATTGAAAAAAAAACACATAGCGACATCACCTCCGACTGTAAAACTACGGCAATACCATGCACATTTGGGTGTTTGCGCACTTGTTCGTGAAGCGCAATGATGTGAAATTTCGATGTAAAGCTTTCGTGACTGCAGGGATTCATCTTCTTGGTTCTTTCGGTAAAGTCACGTAGAAGGGAAATAATAAAATAATAAAAATAAAACATAATAAAATAATTCTCACGACGTTTCGGCCACAACGCAAGCAGCCGTCCTCAGGTAAAGAATACCATACTTGGGTGTGAAACAGAGCGCCTTCATGATAGCCTCACGCTAAAAAAATGGTACCCATACCGAATTAGCTAATGATATGATTTCATTATCACATTCTATTTCAAAACTTACAATCTGTACCATGTATAAAGCAATGTTAACCTAAATTTTGATTTAAAGCTTTCGTGATTGCAGAGATCCATATTCTATAATAATAATACAATATATAAAAAATATTTTTTTAATATATTTTTTTATTATTTTATTGTTTCCCTTCTACGTGACTTTACCGAAAGAACCAAGAATATAATGTTAACCTACTTAAATTTTCATGCATTTCTGTCTGTTGCTGTCAGGATACTGTTGGATTTTTTTCATAATACAATCGACCGCGACAAATCTCAACCACACCTCAGCAACGGTAAGGCCCACGCCCCTGCTGAACATTTTTCGTTGGCTTTTATCTGCTTCTCTGTTGTAATAGCCTCAACGGCGAGAGAGAGATGCTGCATAATATATCAAAGCTTCAACACGTTTCTAAAAGTGTTCTCAACATCTTCTGTCAACAGACACTTTTGTAATGCCAACAAATAACTTTCATAATCAACCGCGTAACATGACCTTCCTTGTTCAGTGGTGGAGTGGGGGTGGCAATACAAACACTCCTGACGGAGCTGGGGGGGTGGGCACGCCACAGCCAATGTTAAACAAACTCGAAGCAAATGTGGCACGCGAAAATAGAATGAGTAACGACAATCTCCTTTTGTCTATCATCCACCATGCTCGACCGAGCTCTCGCCCAGACGTGTTGGTGCAACGCCTCTGATGCCCAATACTCGATCGGACTAAAATGTCGCATTTCGTCCAGCTCTGACCACCCAACATTCTCTTGACTTTGACGATAAGAATTTAAAAGGTGCCCTGAGCCTTCAGTAGTGGGGGGGGGGAGGTCGGCTTCCTCCAGGTGCTCACACTTCCCCCCACCCACCATCCCCCCACCCACCTCCCCCCCACCCACCTTCCCCCCACCCACCTTCCCCCCCCCCACCCACCTTCCCCCCCCACCCACCTTCCCCCCCCACCCACCTTCCCCCCCCACCCACCTTCCCCCCCCACCCACCTTCCCCCCCCCACCCACCTCCCCCCCCCACCCACCTTCCCCCCCCACCCACCTTCCCCCCCCACCCACCTTCCCCCCCCACCTACCTCCCCCCCCCACCCACCTTCCCCCCCCACCCACCTTCCCCCCCACCCACCTTCCCCCCCACCCACCTTCCCCCCCACCCACCTTCCCCCCCACCCACCTTCCCAACCCACCCACCTTCCCCCCCACCCACCTTCCCCCCCCACCCACCTTCCCCCCCCACCCACCTTCCCCCCCCACCCACCTTCCCCCCCCCCACCCACCTTCCCCCCCCACCCACCTTTCCACTCCCCACTTCCCCCCACCCACCTTCTCCCCACTTCCCCCCACCCACCTTACCCCCACCTTCCCCCCCACCCACCTTCCCCCCCGCCCGCCACCCAGACGCTATGGGGTTGGCTTTGAAGGGATTTTTAGACACGGGAATGGCGTGCCTGGCGACTAGCCTTATTTAAGATGTAGCTTTGGGTGTGTAACGCCACCCACTGGTCAATTCTTGAGTTCGGTAGCATTTTCTGAAGCCCGGTTGTGTATGCGGTGATGGAAATATATTATTCAGAGTATCCAGCCCTTTTCTAGTCCACCCACACAACTATGCACGCCATGTCAGTCATTGGAGTTGTTTAACCACACCGACAGTCCTCGACTTACGAACGGAATCCGCTCGTAAGTCGGGGACTGTCAGAGCTTGATCATAACGGAGAGTGAGGAGGGCTGGGAAGTCGTGGTGGG